>NW_022111372.1:20608112-20648496 GCF_000313985.2 Echinops telfairi
TGTTAATAAGCCTTCCTATTATCCTGATGCCACATTGTCTTCATATAAGATAGCTTCTCTGATGATCTGATCAGCAAAGAGATTGCATACAAATATGAGAGGTACACATGATGCACACCTTTGCTGATTTGAAACCATGCAGTATGATCTTGTTCTGTTCACACAACTGCCTCTTCTCAATCCATGTACAAGTTCCCCATGAGCACAGTGAAGTGCTCAGGAGTTCTCATTCTCCTCAAGGCTATCTGTAGTTTGTTATGATCTACACACTCGAATACCATTGCAGAATCAATAAAAACTATGTTGTGACTCATTTATGCCATACACAAGAGTGATTCTTTTCCTTACAAATTTAAGTGGTTGGTTTGGGAATCTTTACCATCATCTTGATCATTTTAAAAGGAGATATCTATTTGAAATTGCTCATTCCTTGGGCGCATTGTTCCTACAATTTTTTTAAATAAAATATCATTTATTTCAACATTATTCCCACCAAAGTTTTACTATGAACATTTTTCTCGTTGGTATTGCTGCAATGATACAATAATCCATGTCGCTCTGCTAGAGGCTGCTTTCAAGCTGACGTCATACCCTTCTTAGTGTCTCAAGCTAAAACCGCCCCCACCCCGGACATGTGAAAGCAAATGACTACTAGTTTATTTTGTTGCAAAAAATGTTGAAATGCATAGATAGCTCTTCATAATATTCCTTTTTCACAAAATCTTGGAAGATACTTTAAATAGTGATGATTTTGAATAGCTTGAGGAACTCGGGAGGCTCGGTGGTTGACGTACTTGATGGATAACCACAGCTCAGTGGTTCCAACCCAGCAGTCACTCTCTGGGAGGAAGGGGTGGCCTTCTGCTCCTGTAAAGATCTCCCGCTTTATAAACCCGATAGTACAGTCTTCTAGGGTTACAATGAGTCTAAATCAGCTCAGCAGCAATGCAGTTTTGGAGAGAGTATGAGGTGCTTAATAGTCAATGAAGTGTAGAGGATATCCTTCAAATATTATAGATAAGAATATGTAATATGAATATACAATAAAGAAGTACAGGAGAGGCAGCCCTGAGGGAAACTGACCTTGAGGGTCTTTCCCTTGCCTTGAGGGAAATTGACCAGCATCACGTGTGAAGCTGATTTAGACTCATGAGGCATGTTTTGGGCCCAAAATCAATCCTGAAACTTTTCTATTCTGCAATAGTTTATGTATCGCAAACCCAGTGCTTTCCTGTTTCCGTAGTCCCTCTTGTGACAGTGGTTAATTGATTTGTCCTCTGTCCATCACGGTTTTGTGAAACGGTTGCTTTTTCTCATGTTCTATATAATTAGCCACATGATTTTGAATCCTTCAGACACTGTTATGGTCACATGTTGATGGTCTCACTCACCCAGGTGACTTGTTTTTGTCTTGTCTCTGTCCTGTCTTAATAATTATAATAAAAAGAAACTTAATTAAGGGGTCGTTCTGCATATGCAAAAAAGCCAGAGATATATTAGAACAGCTGTGACTCTGTTATGCAAATTCCTTTGACAGCATACAAAATAAAAATCTCTACATCCTGGTTTTCAAGGTCTTCCATGCTCTGAATGCTTATTTCCAATTATGCCACAAAATGTCCCCTATTGTGTGTCTGTGTCCTTAGTCACATTTCCCTGGGCACATACAGGGCATTTCCACAGCTGTACCTGATTGTGGTATCTTTAAAAATAAAAAACGTTATCATCTATTTTTACCACGATAATCTCATTTTTCTCCAAAGTCAATTTCAATGGTTGTTTTCTCCAAAGAATTTCTGCTCAAACTTTTAACCCATGTTATCTCTCTCTTCTCTAACTCCCAAAGCATTGTGTTGCTCCGTGGCAGTTATCACAGTTTACATTCTAGTACTTTGCTTTGATTGATTTTGTTTATCTATTTTTAGTAGTGAATTTTCTATGGTACAGAAGACCTTACTATCACCTTAGTACATGACTAATAAGTCTTTATTGCATATGTCATAGGAATAACAAGATGAACTAATTTTGGGGCTAATCTTTCTCTATAACTTAAAAAAATGTTTTATTGCTATTTAAGCAGAGGTTTACAGAGAAGATCATCAGTTTTATATTTAACAATTTACATGCATTTTGTTTCAACGCCTCCACTTCAGTCTCCTCAATGTGCTGTCACTTATCCCATTTCCTCCAGTGTTTCTTGTTTCCATTCCTACTCTTGTTCTACACCTCTGTCCTTGGGTAAATGCTGCGCATTTGACCGAAAATGACTGATTATTCTAACACGGGTGGGTTCACTTCTTGACTTGAGTGGTAACTAAGGACCACTGTCTCAAGGAATCTCACCACTCTCTATTCAACCAATAAATCTGATATATTTTATGATTTAAGTAAAGCCGCTGCAAATGTTCTCTGTAAACTGTTAAAAATCAAAGATGTAATTTTGATGAGTACTATGTACCTTTCACAAGTTATTTCTTCTCAATTGCCTCATATGCATGAAAAAGCCAAAAATGAAAAAAAAAATTGGAGAATTAACACATTTGAATTGTGGTGTTGTCGAAGAATATTGAATATACCATGAACTTCCAGAAGAAGAAGAACAAAAATCTATCCTGAAAAGAATAGAGCCAGAGTGCTCCTTTGAACAAAAATGACAGCACTTTGTCTTATTTACTTTGGACATATCTTCAGGAAAGGCCGAACACTAGAAAAGCACATAGCGTTTGATAAAGCAGAGGGTCAGCACAAATAAGAAAACCCCCCTGAGATGGACTGATGCAGTGACTATAATAATGGGCTCAAACGTAAAGAAGCTTGTGAGAATAGGCACAACTGAGAATCTATCTCATAAGGTACCCAGGAATTAGCATTCAACTTGATGGCCACAAGCAACAACATAAATACTTTGAGAAGAATGATGGAAATAAAGTCAAGTTACACTTGCCTAAAGTACTTTAAAAATTACTTATTTGCTCACAATTCTGTAGGGTAGCGTTTTGATTAAGACTCAGTGGGAGGGGACCTCTATGCTCCACATGATTCATTGAAGCACACTCATTAGTTATGGATTCTCAGGTAGGATTTCTAGAATGACTAAGCAGACTCGAAAAGATACATTTCTTTGTTTATCTGATCTCTAATCCTCTATCAAGTTTAAGGACCCGGTGAGTTCTTTTCATGAACACAGCCCGAAAGGCTTCCCGAGACCTAAGACGATAGCTTGACTAATGGCACTTCCGTCACATTTTCTGGCTTAAGCCAGTGCCAAAGCCAGACTGGATTCTAGAGGTAGAGAAATAGACATCTAGCTTTGGTAGTTGCTGTTTATTTTTGTTTTTCATTTATTTATGAAGGTTTACAAAGCAAATGTTTTCCTTCCAATAATCCATCCATATTTTGTTTCACACCACTGATTGCAGTCATCATAACGTGCTATCACTTATCCCACATCCTCCCCATGTGTCGCATTTCCTTCCTTCTCCTTCCCTAGCTTGTCCTGTCCTCTGAACTGGGTACTTTGGTAAATACTACTCTTTTGATCTCAAATGGCTGGGAATTCTAGGAAGTGTGTTTCCCCCTACAAAGTGTGATTATTCTCTCTATAGACCTGTCAGAAAATTTGGCTGAAAAATGATCTACGGGGCTTAGTTCAGTTCCTGGCCTTAAGAGTAACTAAAACCCAGAATCTTAAGGTGTCTGCCAGTTTCTTCAGCTTCTATTTCCTGATTATTAAAGATCTCCATGTCGTGGCATCTATGTTGCCCCACGTGGGCTTGCTGGATTCCTAAATAATCTTTTTCATATCCTAAAAGATAATGACTCATAACACAACCTACACTAAACTTGCCTCGCTAACATAAGAAAGACACATTCCCAAATGAGATTAGAGTTACAGAGATAGAATTAAGATGTACACACACATTTTGGGGGACCTATTTCAATCCATAACATGGGTATAAATGAACTGGGATACTTGTGAAGATAAAGAAGACACATGAAGCTTAAGAAAATGATGAAAATTATATTGGCCTTAGTTTAAATCCAACAGGTTATACCAGTATAATGTCTCATGGGTATAGAGAGCAAGAGAACTATTAAGAGTTTAAGACTTGCTCTACTGGGAGATAATGTTGTTGCTATTGTTAGGTGTCAACGAGTTGCTTCTGACTCATAGCAAACCAAAATGTACAACATAATTAAACACTGCCTGGTCCTCTACTATTCTCATGATTATTGCATTGCCCCAGCCCACTATTACATTCACTGTCAATCAATTTTGAAGGTCTTCCTCTTTTTCACTCACCCTCTACCAAGTAGGATGTCCTTCTCCAGGAAGTAATCCCACCTGCTAACATGCCCAAAGTACATGAGATAAAAGAGTGCCATCATCTTTCCTCAGGAGCATTGTGTCTATGCTTCTTTCAACACGGATTTGTTCATTCTTCTGGCAGTCCACAGGACAGTCAGCATCATCTTGCCAACATCAAGTTCAAATACATCAATTATTCCTTCTTCATTGTCCATCATTCACATACATATGAGGTGGTTTAAAATGCCATGGTTTGGGTTAAGCACACTTTTGTCATTAAAGTGATATTTTTCTTTTTGACACTTCAAAGAGGTCCTTCAAAGCAAATTTACCCAATGCATGTTTCCCCTGAGTTTTGGCTGCTGCTTCTGTGGGCTTTGATTAAACATAGAAGTAAAATGAAATACCTAACAATTTCAATTTCTTTTTGTTTATCATGATGTTGCTTGTTGCTTTTGGGTTATTGATTTTTGTTTTCTTTATATTGAGCATCCATAGGTCCTATGTTATTTACACAGTGCATTATTAATGAATATTTCTTCAACACTGATGCCTCATTCTTCTTTATATAGGCCAGCTTCTCATATTACGTACTCAGTATACAGATTGAATAAGTAAGGTAAAAGGATGACACCGTCATTCATACTTGCCCTTAACTTAAACCACACACTATCCTGTTTGAACGTCTTCCTCTTGGTCTACACATAGATTCCTGATGAACACAATTAAGTGCTCAAAAATTCCTATTCTTCTCAATGTTGTTTATAATTTGTTATGATCCAAATCTGAGTGCCTTCCCATACTTACTAACATGGAGGTCAACATCTTTCTAGCATTTTCTGCTTCTAGCCAAGATTTATCTGAAATCAACACTGATATCTCTCATTGCATGTCCTCTTCTGAATCTGATTTGAATTTCTGTGACCACCCTGTTTTATCTTCTTCAGCGAAATTAACTTGCATGTGATATTAATGATGTTAATAATAATTTCCATATTCTGTTGGATCCCTTTCCTTTGGAATGGGCATAAATGTGGATCACTCTTACCTGGTTGGACAGGTAGCTGCCCTTCATGTTTCTTTGCATAAATGAGTCTGTAGCTCCAGTGCTACACCAGTTTGTTGAAACATCTCAGTTGACGCTCTGTCAATTCCTGGAGGCTTGTTTTTCACCATTGGCTTCAATGTCACTGGGCTTTTCTTTTCAGTTTCATTGGTTCTTGATCCTAAGATCTACCTCCTGAAATAGTTGAATGATGATCAATTCTTTTTGGTACACCAACAGGGTAGTCCTATTTTCCTTGGAAGCTTCCTGCGCTTTTCAATATTATTCCAATGAACCCTTCTAGATTTCTACTCAGGGCTCGTGTTTTTCCATAAATTCTTCAAGCTTGCTAGAAATCAAGTATGTTGTTCCCTTTGGATTTTCTATTCCAGGTCTGCACATTATAATATTTTACTTTTTGTTCTTGCGATGCCCTTGGAAAACTTTTATTTGGTTCTTTTCCTTTATCATTTCTTCCAGTTACTTTAGCTTCTCTGACTTTTAGAGCAAGTTTCAGAATTTCTTTTGACATCCATTGAAGTATTTCCTTTATTTCTTGTCTTTTAAAAAAATCTTTTGATAGCCTCATGTATAATGTCTTTAATGTCATTACACCACTTGTCTGGCCTGTGGTCATTAGTGTTAGATATCAAATATATTTTTCAGATGATTTCTTAGACCGGGCTCTTTAGAGGAGCAAAACCAATGAAACTTAAATATGTAGTTATTTAAAGAGGTTTATTTATAAAAATGGCTCACATAATTTTAGAGATGGCAAGTCCCAAGTCTATAGGTCAAATGTCAGGCTGCAGGCTTTTCTGGAATCAAAGAGCATCAGGGATGATAAATCTGAGATCAGTAGATCACATGGCCCCCTTATGGCTGTAGAAGCAAATTAACCCAAGGTAAGCAGAAAGCTGATGAAAATGCTTGGCAGGCAATACAACAGGCTGATGGCTCAAGATCAAAGAACTAAAGGTCAGAATATAAGCCAGATTCAGATTTCAGACCCAGCATATAAAGTAAGCACATTTTTGTAGAGTGTCTACTTTTATAGGAATCAGGCCATACCACTCAGGAAATTTCCTTTCAATTGATTGGATTAGGGCAAGGGTGCTCCATTTAATCTTATTTCACAAATGACTGATTGCTAATAGCAAATCCCATTATGTTGTGGCTGTTGCTAGGTGCTGTTAAGTTGGCTCTGACCCATAGTAACTCTCTGTAAAACAGAATAAAATACTGCACGGATGGTCCTGCACCATACTCACAATCGTTCCTATGCCTGAGCCGCTTGATGTAGCCACTGTGTCACTGCCTCTTTGAGGGCCTTCCTCTTTTGGCCACCCCTCCACTTCATGTAATATTATCTCCTTCTCTAGGGACTGGTCTCTCCAAAGGATGTAAGACAAAGCTTTGCCATCTTTGCCTATAAGGAACACTCTGACCTTACTTGTTCCAATACAGATCAGTTTGTCCATTTCACAGTCAATGGTACTTTTAATATTCTTCTCCAGCAACACAATTCATATGCATCATTCCTTCTACTGGCTTCTCTATTCAATGTCCAACTTTCACATGCATACGATGCAATGACGAATACCATGGCTTCGGACAGATTCACCTTAGTCCTCAAATTAGCACCCTTCTTATTCAATACTCTAAAGAAGTCCGGTGTAGCAGAGTTACCTAATGCAGTATATCTTTTGATCTCCTGACTATTGCATCCATGAGCAATAGTGGATCCAAACAAGACAACTTGAATCATTTCTCCATTTATCATGCTACCTATTGGTTCAGTTGTGAGGATTTTGGTCTTCTTTACCATCTATACTGAGGGCTGTAATTCTTGAATTTTATCAGCAAGTGCTACAAGTCCTCCTCACTGTTGGCAAGCAAGGTTGTGTATCTGCATACCACAGGTTGTTAATAAGTCTTCTTCCAATTTTGATGCCATACTATTTTTTATATAATCCAACTTTTCGGATAATTTACTCACCATACAGACTGAACAAGTATGATGAGAGGATACAATCTAGATGCACACCTTTTCTGATTTTAAACCATGAGATATACCCATGTTCTGTTCACGAAACTGCTCTTGATCCATGCACAAGTTCCTATTGAGCATAATGAAGAGTTCTGGAGTTTCCATTCTTCTAGAGGTCATCCACAGCTTATTGTGGTCCAGGCCGTCAGATGCCTTTGCATGGTCAATGAAACTCAAGCCAGGGTCTTTCTGGTATTATGCACCATGAGCCAAGATCCATCTAACAGCAGCAATGATAGTCTTTGTTCCTTGTCCTCTTCTAAATCCTAGCTGAACTTCTAGCAGTTTCCTGCCAACGTACTCCTGCAACCATTTGCGTCTGATCTTCAGCAATATTTTACTTGTGTGTGATATCAAGGTGTAGTGCTACAGTGGGAACCTTCTGTTGGGTCACTTTTCTTTGGAATGAGTACAGCCAGAGATCTCTTCCTGTTAATTGACCAGGTAGCTGTCTTTCAACTTTCCTGACATAGAAGAGTGAGTGCTTCCAGGTATTCTTAAGCTATTTAAAACGTTCCAGTGGGTATTTGTCAGTTCCTGGAGCCTTGTTTTAGCTGAATGAGTTCAGTGCAGTTTGAACTTCTTCCTTCAGCAACATTGGTTCTTGCTCATATGCTACCTCCTGAAATGGTGGGCTATTGACCGATCATTTTCAGTACAATGACTCTGTGTTCTTGATGCTCCCTGCACCATTCAATATTCTGCCTCAAGTATCTTTCAAAATTTCAACTCAAGTCTTGAATTTTTTCTTGAGCTCTTTCACTTTCAGATATGCTGAGTGTGTTTTTCCCCTTTTGTTTTTCTAATTCTAGGTTCTTGAGCATTTTGTTAGGATATTTGTCTTTGTCTTCTAGAGATGCCCTTTGAAATTTTCCGTTCAGCTCTGTGACTTCATTATTTCTTCCATTTGCTTTAGTTACTCTATATGTTTAAGAGCAAGTTTTAGTGTCTCTTCTGACATCAGCTTTGATCTTTTATTGCTTTCCTGTTTTCAATGACATTTTGCATTTAGCATGATTGATGGTATTGATGTCTGCCCACAACTCATCAGGTTTTGTCATTAGTATTCAGTGCATCAAATCTGTTCTTGAGATGGTCTCAAAATCCATGTGTCATAGACTCAATGTCTTATTTTGGCTCCAGTGGATTTGTCTTAAGTTCCTTCGGCTTCATCCTGAACTTACGTATGATATTATCAATTGATTGTCGGTTCCACCATCGGCCCCAGAACTGGTGTTAACTGCTAATATTGAGCTTCTCCCTGTATCTGCCCACAGATGTAGTTGATTGGATGTCCATGTATTCCATCACCTGGGCAAGTCCAAGTGCACAGTGACTTTTATACTGCTGGAAAAGCTACTTGCTGAGAACAAGTTATTGGTTTCGCAAAATTCAATCATGTGATCTCCAGCTGAATTTCAACCACCAAATCCATATTTTCCAACCACTATTCTCTCGTCTATATTTCCAACTTTTGCATTCCAATCACCAAAAACTATCAATGCCACTTGATTGAATGTTTGATCCATTTCAGACTGAAGTAACTGGTAGAATTCTTCAATGTCTTCAACACCAGTCTTTGTGGTTGGTGCATAGATATGAATAATATTCATCTTTATTGGACTTCCTTGAAGGCGGATAGATATAATCTGATCACAGATAGCATTGCACATCATGATGGATTTAACAAGATTCTCTCTGACAAAGAATGTTTCCCCATTCTTCTTGATTGGCAGAGTAAACATGGTTTTCTGATTCAAAATAGCCAATCCCAGTCCATTTTAGCTCACTAATGTCTAGGATATCAATCTTCAAGTATTTCCTTTCATTTTGGATGACTTCTAATGTCCTAAATGCATACTTGGCACATTCCTTATTCCAATCATTAGAAGATTTTTGCAGCTGTTTCTCTCTATTTTGAGTCGTGCCTCCTCATCAAATGATCCTGAAGGCTTCACTCTCACAGGCTTTACCCTACTCACTTCACGGCAGTCAACTCTGCTCCAAGAAATCATGTCCTCTTCAGTCACATGTCAAGTGCCCTCAGTCCAGAGAGGTTCATCTGCCAGCCATATCTCTGACAATTCTTTGCTTCCTTAGTTTAGGCTTTCAGTATTTGAAATTGCTTTGAAGCCATGCTTAAGGTTTCTAGAAGTACAGCAGCACACAAGCAACCACAGTCTGCCAAACTGCGATCACGTGGTGGAGATCCCATTATGGAGGTGATTCTAGAGTGTAATGCCACATCACACTGTTACTAAGTTTGAACTGCCAAACTGTGGGGTTAAAGGGGAGAGGGAACCCCACAAAACATCACAGGTTCAGTAGGTGCAATTGTACAGCGATAATAAGTAGAGATTATAGTAAAGTCATAGAGAGCATGAGAGTTGAAAGATGGAGTCAAGTAATGGAGTCAGACACAATTCATGGTAGCATTGCTCACCTCAGCCCCACTTGATGGTCCTCGTGGAGGGGACTTAGCCACCAGAGTAGAAGCAGCTGCCTCGTCCTCCTCAGCTACCCTCCTGAGAACCAGGGAACCTCCTTACTTATTGCTAACCACGCATCATATTACTTCAGGGGGATACATCACAGCATCATGTGTCACAGAGAGGGGCAGTACAATTCATCCTTGAACAGGTTTGATCATTCTGGTGTCTCATACAATAAAGCAGGCAATTACTATCCTGGGAGGCATGCAAGCCCCCTGATAGCAGATAACAACCTACGTCATAGAGAGGGGTTGTAACATAGGCAATACAAGCAATAGGAGGGGGATGACCTAGGGGTGAACATGCAATAGTAAGAGGAGGGAATAGGGGGACATGTGTGGCAAGATGGTAGCCTAAGCTTAGTCATCCTAGAGTGGTCCCGGGCTTGCCTTTGGGCACTGCTTCAAGGAAACAATAACAGAAGGGACTGGGCTCTACTTAGGGTGAGTCAGACTATACAGTCTGGCTGCTCTAGATGGCTGATGTTAAGGAGAATAACCTCTGACCTACTTTCGCTGACCGCCTAGCGTACAGTCATACTCAAGCAGCTAAGTCTGGTACATATTATTGGGGAGACAGCTTAAGAGAAATCCTTCTGTTCCCCACACCAAACCCCTGAGAATCTTGGTCCAGCCAAGTTGCTATCAACCTTAACTATCACACAGGTGTCTAAATTCGCATGGATGGATATACTGGAGATTCTACTCTAAATCTTGTGGACTTGCTTTCATAACACTAATTAGATGTTACATTTATAATATTCTTTATTATTGAAATGCTTTCATAAGCACAGCCTCATTTTATCTTCACAGTAGCTTTTCCAGGCAAGGAAGGTGGTTATTATTTTTGTTATTTGGGGGGAAAGGGCGTTGCCATAAAGAGAAAGTGCTCTTTGTAGATACATTAAAAGGAGGAATGGATAATGGCCTGTGTATTCTTAAATTTATAAAACTTCTATTAACATAAGTTTTATAACTGTGAATGAAAATAATAATGTATAAACTTTAGACTAGTTTTAAGTATACAGCACATGTTTTAAAAGACTCACCCCATATCTACATTATTTTAGATAAGAAAACTAAAAATTAAAACAGTTTTAATGAAACAGCCAGGTGATGAACTCTAATCTGGTCCAGCAAACTTTTTACAAACAATATGTCACTTATTGCTAGTTTAAACAAGAAAAATATATAAGGCAGTAAATACATGTAGATTGTAAATACTGAAGAATTGTAAAAGCAGTGGGTCTCTAACTTAACAGAAAGCATTCGTAGGTCAGTAAGAAATTGACAAGATAAATTTAAAATTTGACATAATTATTGAACCAAATATTAGGTGATATTAATAAGTTCACTTTTAAAAATAGTAAAAAAAGAGGACATTCCAGGGCTACAAATTATAATTTCAAAGGAAGCTTGAAGCTAGAAGAAGACTGCTCTCAAGCTGATGATAGTGGGCCAGAAAAAAAGGAGCACAGTTAGGTACAGTTAGGAAAGCAATTAGAATTGAACAAGGCTTTCCCTGAGAGACAGATTTAGGGCTGGAGAATAACTGATGAAATGTGGTGAGTCAGGAGAGACAGAGGTGAAGAAGGTTTAGTTGGACACGTTTATCACTCCTGGCCTCAATTCCTTACATGATATATATATATTTTTTAACGTTGCAATTTTTTGACTCTAAAAGTCAGTTGCCAATTATCTGCTTTTTGTTGTAGAAGAAAGTGGAGACATGCTTTATAAAAAGTGATATCAAGTTATATTTATATATTTTTACCAAGTGCAAGATACAAGTTTGTTATCTGTCAGACTATAAATAATAATGAGGTAGATTGTTGACTACCCTAGGGTTGATAATTTATAGAATTCTGACATTAATTCTATAAATTGAAACAAGCAAGAGAACAATTTGTGGGCACATTCATCAAGCCAAGTTATTCGAGAAATATTTTTATCACTGGATATTTTCTTGATTAAATGTCTTTGGAGAAGGTGTATCCAAACTCATGACATTAAATAAAATATAATTTCTTGTACAGTTGGGGGAAAAAAGTGATTTCATAAGCCTGTGTGATCACGAGGTGTCAACAGGTCAGGTATCTGGCATCAGAAGACCCAAAACAATCACAGTGTTGCAAAAGGAGGCGGGGGGTGCATAGTGGAGACCTAAAGCCTATCTGTAGACAATTAGACATCCCCTCAGAGAAGGGTCACAAAAAAGGGAAGAGTCAGCCAGGGTAGAGTACAGCACCTATGAAATTTATAACATTCTTCTAGTTCTTTAATGCTCCCCCCACCATCCTCACTACAATAACCCCAGTTCGACTTTACAAACCTGGCCAGACTGGAGCCTGTACCCTGGTACAGATAGAGCTCCGGACACATGGAGTCCAGGAGAGTTAGCCCCTCAGGAACAGTAAGGGGAGTAGCGATACCATGTGGGTAAGGGAAGGTGGGTGTAGAAAGGGGAGAAGGGGGGAACAGATCGCATTGATTGATGAATAACACCACCCCAAGGTGGATGAACAACAGAAACATGTGTGAAGGGAAACAGTGGATGATATGCGATATGAGAATAGCAATAATTTATAGTTTATCAAGGGTTCATGAGGGTGGGAGGGTGAGGAGGGAGGGCAAAAAAGGAGGAGCTGATACCCAGGGCTCAAGTAGAAAGAAAATGTTTTGAAAAGGATGATGGAAATATATGTACAAATGTTCTTGATACAATGGATGTACGGATTATTATAAGAGCTGTAAAGAAAAAAATGAGGAGCCGATGCCAGGGGCTCAAGTAGAAAGACAATGTTTTGAAAAAGATGATGACAACATATGTACAGATGTGTTTGACACAATGGATATATGTATGGATTGTGATAGGAGCTTTAAGAGCCCCAATAATTTTTTTAAGTTGTGGTGTCTATCTTTTCTAGAATATTCATGACCAAATAAGTAACTGGTCTGAGAATTATTTTCTTGGTGAAACTGATTGTTTCTGTATTCATTTGCTCTTTGATCTTTCTCTGTAGCCATTAAAATTTTTCCTTTTGATTATCTTATCTTTTTCTTTAAAAAAAATGTTGCACTGCTTTCTAGATGTGACGTCTCATCATCAGCTATGTTTTGTATTTTTAATTTTCATTTTTTATATTCATTTTCACCAAATCTATGTCCAGAACCAAACTTGCTATATGCAGTGTAACAATATATGTTTGTATGGTGGGGCAGGAGTATTGGATACTTAATTTCTGATGGAATCTTATTTCCCCATAGCTACTAAAAGTACATAAAGTGTCTCATATGTTTTACCTATGGTAAAAACTTCCAGTTATTTCACTATAGACATGCACATTTTAAGATTTCTTCTCACTGAATGCTTAATGATTCACAACATAGAATGAGCACCTACATCAGTTGAAAGGGCAGCATTTGTCCAAAGATATAGCTCAGAAGGAAGAAAAGCATAGAAAACGTAGGTAGGATGGAAAGTGTACACACGGGTGGAAAGTGGGGAAAATGCTAGTATGTTACAAGGATTGTAGTCAAGGTGATAAATAAAAATGATTATTAATTGTTGAATTGAAAATTAGGGTTCTGTAAACTTTTACCGAAATCACAATAAGAACGAATAAATGGAGGAGCAATACATGCCCCACATACACAAAATTTAGTGATTCTCTAGTCAGCAAATTCTTAAAACTCACAAATTCTTGTGAGTTTTAGTAAATCACAATATAAATTCATTTATATATCTTGTGCCCTCCTTAGAGGTATAGTTTATTCACATTTTGTTTGCAGCCATTTATTATTGAGCATTATTTATCACTTAAATATTCTCTTTGAAAAAAATTTCCCTAAAAGATTCCAAGCTATTCATGGACTATTGTAGTCTATAGAAACTAGATTTGATTTGCAATTTTCTTAAATCTTTCCAATTTGCATTCAAAAAAAAATGTGATCATTTCTGGTTCTCAACCTTTCTAATGCTACAACCCTTTAATACAGTTTGTCATGTTGTGATGACCCCCAACCATAAAATTATTTTTGTTGCTACTTCATAACTGTAATTTTGCTACTGTTATGAATCAGACAACCCCTGTGAAAGGGTTGTTCAACCCCCAAGGGGGTCACGACCCACAGGTTGAGAACTGCTGGTTTATAGCCTAGTTGTTCATCTTCAATTTTGCTAGGATATCCTTATTTCAGGATGGTATTCAGCTGTTGTCTCCACTAGAGTCATCTCATTACCGTCTCCTGAGGGACTAGTGTTTCTAAATGTAGGGGCCAGTAGGATTGCAACCGGATTCGACATTAAAACAAAATAGCTCTTTTGTCCTCAAAATTTTGGGCAGGAATATTTGCATCTATATGGGAGAAACCTAGAACTTCTGCGAGTTCTTATCACTTGAAGATGAGATGACACAATCTAAAGATGAAGATTATATAAAGGACAACCTCAGAGAAACAGAATTCAACTTTAATCTGAGCTCTCCTTGCTTTTGGACTTTTAGGTTGATGATACAGCCAATGTTGCTTGATGTTTAAGTCCATCCCATTGCGTTTGTATTTATAGTCAATAATGCCACTGTTATTACTTGAAATTTAAGAAATCCCACTTGTTCAAATAGAAAGGTCCTTAAAAGTTTAAGAATAAAATAAAGAAGTACAATTTGAAGGGAAATTCCCTTTAAAACATAATTAATAACATTATTCTAAATAACTTTATATCCAAAATGGAGATTGACATTGAAATATTTCAAAAATGGTTATTTTGACATTATATATACATAGATATGTATATATAATTATGTACACAGAAGTAGAACATTTAAAATTTTTTGTGGAAAAATTCTATCTTTTCCTTTATAGGTTGTCTATTTTGAATTTTGCTGAAATGTCTTTATTAGGATTATTTTTCAATTTTACTTATCAAATCAAGACAGGAAAATTGAAATCATTCTAAATATTCAAATTTGTCAGCGTTAATAGAAGGAAAGGAGCTTTTGTGATACAAGACTTAAGGACTTGGCCCCCCTCTGCTACATTGGCTTTTGGAACCTACCCATTGGCTCCACAGGAGGAAGACCCAGTGATCAGCTTCCATCAGGATTACAGCTTGGAAAGTTCCATAGGGCAGTTCTACTTTGTCGTATGGAGTCGCTGTGAATTGAAATGGACTCTTCAACACCCAACGAAAGAAGAGGCAAACGATGGATGGAGGCACGTGAGAAAATAAATAAAGGACCATGGCCTCCTAGTCATACTAACAGTTCTGAGGAAGTGGGAGCGAAAAGAAAGGCAGTATTATTGAGTCCCAGGGGTGAGGTTCATGTGACTGAAGAGGTCAGGAAAAAGTAAAGACACAACTGGAAGAACCGTCCAAAGCAGAGAGAGAAGGGGAGAAATTCTTGTGCCCATTAATCTCTCACAAATTCCCTGCATAGGACAAGTCTTGATGGAAGCAGCTGAACCCCAGGCAAAATAAAATCCAAACTCTGTTACTGAGTCAATTCCAACCTATTGGAATCTGAGAAGGACAGAGTCGAACTGCCCCAGTGGGTTTCCAAGGCTGTCCATCTGTATGGGAGCAGAACGCCTTCTCTTTTTCTCTTGAATCCATTCCCAATTCCTGACCATGCTATTAGCAGCCCAGCACTTAGCCCACTACCTCACCAGGACTGCTCTAAAACTGTATCAGCACCCTGCCATGCAGTTCACAGTGACCTTAAAAATTGGGGACAATAGCCTCAGTTATCTGCCAAGCATGTTTGATGACCAAGGCCAATCACATTTTAAAATAATAATTGTCTCTAGGAGAAATTGTTTGCAACAATAAGCTTCAAGATAACCCATTTTTATTATTTACTCTTTAATAATCTTTTATTGTTTATAGACATTACTCTGAAGATATATAAATTCTGAAATTCAGATTAAAATAATTCAAGCTAGCTAGTATATTATTTATGCCTGTAATTCTTGTAACATGCAGTTTGGGAATACACAGAAACTGAGGGACTTTCTCTTTAATCCTGTCATTGAATGGGGTCTGGGAATTTTTATTTTTATTAAAAAATTAGATAATAAAATATCGTGGCTGGAGAATGATTATTTGAAAACCAAGTCTGGCTGAATGATAATCTAGGAAAAAAACCCTCATAGTCTCATGAAATGGAGCCATACAGCCATGGACACATGCATTAGGAGTCACTGATATAGGTAATATCTATCCGCCTAGAATCTACCTATCTATTTATTATCTATAATGTTTTATCCACCAATTTTCATCTCTCGACTATTTCTTTATATTTCTCCAGAAACAATGATTGCTTAGGACCTAGAACAACATAAATATGTGAATACATTTTCTTTTTTTACCAGGAGTACCTTACCATTGACACATTCATAATTTAGAAGCACAAATGCAGACAATAATAAACAATGAACTTAACATTTACCTGGATTTATTACTTATTTTTGTAACAACTACAACAGATAGCACTGTTCCTTAGTCTCTCTCTGAAGGTATTTTAATTTCACCCTTAGACTCTCAAATCCGTTCGAGACTGTCATTTCTTTTAACCCCATTTTGGAGGACTTGGACTAGACTAGCTGAACATTTCCGCTAAAATGCACTGATATTTCAACACTTTTAATCATCCATTTTAAAAATTTTATTTTTACCTAATTTAAAGGACAGTATTTCATCATTTTAAAGGCAAGGAAGCTTGGTTGAACTGAGCCATGTAAGTTTTTGTCCACAATCTTTCCAGATTTTTGGCTTTTCAGATTCCAAGGTCAAGAATTTTCTTCTTCTTCTTCTTCGTCTTCTTCTTCTTCTTCCCTTCCCTTTCTGAGTTTGACTGTTTCATTCCTTCCCTGGAGGAGGGGGGAACCTCAGACTATTATGATGCAGACATATTGTTTACCACTTTCAAGCATCTGTTAAATGTTTACTTACTTCTATTGCCATCGTGGCTGCAAGAATCCACGCAAGCAGAACAATTGAGAAAATGCCACAGAACCAGGTCTGTTTCATTCTGTTGTACATAAAGGTCTCCAGGAGCTTCAGCCAACTTGGTGGCCTCTAACAACTGTTGAATGGGGAGCGGTGGTGAGTCAGTGTACAATTTCCTCCCTGCGGGAAGCCAGGTTTGATCCCTGACTGACTAAAGCACCTCACGAGCGGCCACGACCTATGTGTCCATGGAGGCTTCTTTCTGACTACAGTGTTGCATATGCTTCCAGGGAGCTTCCAGTCTAGGAAGAATAACCTAGAATATTTACTGTATATCTAATGGAAATTTAAGTTACAGGAAGTTTCTTATCTTTGTCCATGCATACTTGGAAAATATAATGTAAAGTCCCTTTTTACCTTTTGATATCACCCCCTTCCTTGATTCCCACTAAAGGTGGTCAACAGTGTACAGTTTCATCTGACAATGGAGTAAAACTGAAAACCAAATTAGCTGAATTCGTTTCTGTGGTGTTTATGCATTTTTGTGGATCTGAAAACCTTGATCTTCATAAGTTTTTAGAACATTTTTGGAATGGAAACGGAAGTAAGCTTATAGAGGTGATGTTAAGAAAGAAATCTTAGGTTAGAAGAAGCAAGTTTCTCCACTATTTCTCTGTACACAATGAGTCAGAGCAACATATCTGGAAATAGTGCATTCATCTGTCAAAGCAGTAGGTTTGAACATGAGCTGTTTTGGTATTTATCCAAGTTCTCCAAGGAATTCTAGTATGGAGCTAGTGCTGAAAACCACTCATCTAAGCAATGCAGCACAAAAACCACCCAAACATGGTAAAGAGTCACGAGGACTGCGAAACCTAAAAGCACAACATGGGCAGGTACATCAGACATCTTTTCAGTAACCTGTGTACTCAATAATTGAGTGCTCATCCCTGATGCTACATCAGCCCCCTGAACCCACTATCCCAAACAGTGGCCAGCTCACTTTGGGCCATAAGAACTTTGTAACATGTGGGAAAGTATCCAAACTGTTGAGTTTAAGTTAAGTTAAAAATAAATAATTAAATGAGATGCATATCTTGCATACATGGGTTTGTTGTGTGACATTCAGATTTATAAAGCACCTTGAAAATCACTGAGCAACATTAAAATGTCTGTCTAGTAAACAGGGAGAATAATGGACAGAAAAATAACTGGTTAGGGGAGGTGGAAGTCATTTTTCCTAAAGATGAAGAATTAAAGAGTTATTCTTAGTTGCTGAAATTTTGCTTTATAGTTAAGAGTTAATGTTTTTGCTAATAATCTTATGGTTCTATGCAGTGCTACACGTTTTACTCTTTGATCCTCTGACCAGTAGAATTACATGCCTCATTTAGACTGAGAAATCCATCCTCACACAGCTAATTACCTCTTCTGGAGAACCAAAGAGGAAGACAAATGGTGCCATGACGACCTTTAATCATATATCTTGTTTTTCTTGATGGCTTATTATTTGCTTCTATAAGATGAATGAATCCTTTGACAACACACCCAATTTTATCAACAACAGCAATTCACATAATGCAAAATTATTGTGAAGGGAGAAAATTATAAACCTAATATAAGCAATTAATATTTTGAATTAAAATACAATCTTAGGGAAAAACAATCTTAATAACTGATTTTCCTATTATGTAAAGATATCACACTTCTAAATGCAAACAGCATTTATACTTTTAACTAGCATGTTACAAATGTTTATAATACTGTCATAGCACCAAGCATTTGACATACTGAGACCTCAGTCATGGTTTCTAGATTGGTACAAAGGTCTGATATTAAGATCCAGTTTTGAATTTTATCTGTTTCTGTGTTTTGGAGTTACTGAAAAATCTTTTCAGGATAGATCTTTGATTTCAAATATGCTAACAACTTTGAAATATGTGGTTTGTGTTTTTATAATAAAGTTAAATACACAAGTGTTTGCTGAAAAAATTCACTTTTTCCTTAAGAATACTTAATGTAAATTATACATATTTTATATGTAAACACATTTTTGAATTGCTAAAAATGCAGAAGTAAACATTGATTGGTTCACAAGCTATTAGAGATAGTTAAAAGTAATTCATAGGATGATCTTGTCCCACAAACCTTTTCTAGCCCCCAGTAAGTCCTGGCCCATGACTCACATACTTTTAACCTTGATATCTTTGTGTACAAATGGGAAATGAAAACTAAGATAATGGTTTATATAACTCAAGACAACAAATGCATTAACCATGCCTATATATCCATTAGAGAAAGGATAGAGGGAGAGAGGAGAATAAAACAAGGACTAGAAACCATTCTCTTCACCGTGTAAACCCTGTTTTCTCACTTGGACCAGGTTTCCTCTAAAAGAGAAAGGAGTGTGTGTACCCTCCGGCTGACCTGTTTAATCAACAAAGATGGGGGTCTTCCATTTATTTCCATTTAGAAATCACGCATTATAAAAAGGCATATTAATATTTATTTATAAAGCAATTTTCTTTGAAAATATAACGGTAAGTATGTGTAACAGAAAAAAGAGCCATCATCTAAAACTCTCTAGGAGAAATCACATGTCCAATTTCCATTAAAAAGTGTCTAATTTTTAGTGCATTTTAATTTTGTAAATAAATACCAAATATTTTCATTAGATAAGTATTCCTATATTTTGATAAATTTATGTGAGATCATTTACTAGCACCTATGTTTTTCAGGGTAAGTGCTAAAAAGAAGTTACAATTTAGTAAATATGTTCCTGTTGAAACCAATTTGAAGGATAAACTAAAAAAACTAAACATTTATTTCATTAGGTGTTTTACTGCTATGGCTCATAAATTGCAATAGTATTTACATTTACTAGAAGATAATATATGATTCTTAAAAAGAATAACCTAATGACTTAATTCGTCAGATATGCTTGATTTTAGACTATCGAAATGGAAATGGGGCTGAGCCCAACTAAAGTAAACCCATTTAATATACTTAAAGCCAGAATGCTCAAAGTATGTCACTGAGAATAATGCAGGTGACAAACCAGTCCGAATCTGAGTTTAAATCCTGTCGTGGGGCAAGTTCTCCTCCTGCCTGGTGTACTTGGCGTGTCTCTCAAGGCCTTTATACACACTCCTGAACTGTAATCCATTGCTTGGGCTGACAGCAGGTGTTAGACGTAACTGGTAGAGGTCTTACGCAGCATTGCCACGTTTCTGGGCCTATTTGGCTGTGGCGCAGGGTACGTTGGGGCTGGGTATCTGAATCTTTGCTTCTTTCGGTTGCAACAGCAGAAGCCGCAGAGCAGACCCCCTGCGACGAAGAGGACAGCAGTGGTGGCCCAGCCCAGAAAGAGTGCCACTCCCAGCTCTCGCTTCTGACCCGCGAGGACAGCTGGGTTGTAAAAGTCCCGGATGATGTTATTGGCTATCCAGCACACTGGAATCAGCACGAAGATGCCTGTCAGGATAAAGAGAACTCCAGATGTGCCCAGGAGGTACGCTTTGGCCCTCTCGTTGGACCCCGTGCACTGGATCTGCTTCATGCCGCAGATGCCAATCAGGAGAGCAATTAAAGAGAGGGCCACCGATATGCACATGAGCGCCCGGGCCGTTTCCAGAGCAGGGGGAAGCGCCAGCATAGAAGTATAAAATTTGCACTGTAGCCTGACCCGGGCTTGTCGAATGCAGTTCATCCACAGGCCTTCCCAGATCTTTTCAAAGACAACAATGTTGCTGCCTACAAAAGCCGATACTCTCCACTGAGGCAGAAGGGTGGTGGCAAGCGTCCCAACGGTGCCAAGGAACCCAAGAACCAGGCCAGCAATTTGCAGCGGGTAAAATGCCATCTCCTTTACCTTGGCGATTGGTCCAATCTAGAGTGGCAGGGGATGCTCCGGATGTAGAATGCAGAGGCCTCGTGGAGCCTAGAGCAGTCTCCGATGAGCTTCTCCAAGGTACCAGCCCATCGTGGTCGAGGGGAAATCAGCAGCAGGGACGGCACGGAGAGGAACGACAAGTACCTGTTGTAAATGCATGTTACCTTTGTACACACACTCATTTCTCTGTGGATTATTTAGTAGTCATGTATAATTGCTTCCCAGCCAATAAGAAGTAGTCAGGGGTGTGTCAAGAAACACTACCTTCAACTTCAGTATTCCTCATATCATTATTGACTTAGCAATGTTGTAATTAAGAGCCAAAGCTTTCATTGTGGATTCAGCTAATTACAGAGCTTAAAACTTCCTGCCTAAAAATCACTCTCCTGTGGAATTGTACATACATAAGTGCATTAAGTCACAACTGAAGACCGCCCTAAAACTTTGTCAATTCTACAGAAAACCTTTAAAAATGCATTGGACATGATATGATCGATTACTTTCTTTTAGTCTAAGAGACCTTTCCTTAATTTGGTTCATCAGTTTAATTTGGTTCATTAAATAAAAAGACTCTAGATAGAAATCCTTATTTATTAAAATGATTTCATGACTTCTACAAAAAGCAGTGCTACTTTGTAATTTAGAGAAGATATCTTGAGCATACACATCAAAATTTCACAATTTTATTTTTAAGATTAAGTAAGGACAAATAGAGACAGTCCCTATAATTGATTTGACTTTATTCATACTCATAGAATGTCTCTTAAATAATGTCTCTTTCTCTCTCATAAAATAAGCTTTCAAATGCAAACTTTCTTTACACTTATTATCAATGGCAGCTTGGAATATTTTATATTTACTAAAACCATAGCTTTGGTTGACAATTTTTATGGAACAATTTATTTAGGTAACCATTTAAAATGTAAGTAATAGAAAGCGCTTCAGATCTACAAAGTGCCTGATACTCATCACTCATAAGTCTCTAATTTTCCAGACTTTCATTTTGAGATGCCAGAAAGTACAGTGAGTGTGGGGTAACAGCTTCAGGAAAAACCCGTCTAGCTCATTCACTTACTACTTCTAGCTAGGGCAGCGGTTCTCAACCTGTGGGTCGCGACTCCTGGAGAGTTGAATGACTCTTTCACAGGGGTGCCCGATTCAAAACAGTAGCAAAATTATAGTTATGAGTAGCAAGGAAGATAATGTTATGGTTGGGGGTCACCACAGCATAAGGAACTGTATTGAAGTGTCACGGAATTAGGAAGGTTGAGAACCACTGTTCTAGGGTGACTTAAAACAGAAGGGAGAAGTGAGTTTTGGTATTTCTTCACATGAATTATACTGAATCTTAAAAATTTAACATTTCACGTTTTCTAAAGATTTTAAAGCAAGTAAATCTCTATTCCGACCATTTCCCATTTCAAGAGCTGAGCTGCCGCCCTTGGCTGTGACTTCCAGCCATTGGTTACAGACTGAGGGGCTTAATCTGGGAAGAGTGGCTCTTTGCCCTCTTGTTTTCACACCCTACCACAAGAAAACAAATTTGATGACAAAAACTACTCCTAAGTAAATACACCAAGCCTACTCACGTTGGGAGACATAATAGTTTAAACACATCATCTCCATTGAGTCATCCAATACGATCGACATTTTGAAAGCTCATGAATTGAATTAAGAGGTATGAAAAGTTTTGGGTTTTCAAGATGAGGGAGAACTCCTCCCGAAAGGTGCATGAGTCACTGAGGAAACAAATGACTTCAGTGTAGTTCTAACACTAGTTCAGGAAGAAGGATTTCCTTGGGGCTTTGATTTGGGTTACTGAGGAATTGCTGTGCTTAATAATACCCACCCTGCCAGGAATTACCTATAGTACTCCGACCTGTTACTTCCAGTTCTTCTTCCTCATTCTTTTCCCTCTTCCTGATTCTATCTCATGTGTATTCTAGCTTCAATTGATCCTAGTAGTATGCAATTTGTTCCTTTCCAACTATTTAAATTTTTACCAGCTGAAGCAAGTAGCCCGTATAACCAATAGACACAAGTGACTGTAAATGTTTACTTAGAATATGGAAGTACATCCTAAATGTAAAATAATCTGAGAGACATACTGTGGTAGTTACATAATCTGGTGTCAATTTGGGACTTGAGAGGATTAAGAGCAAAGGGGTGGAGTCTAGTCTGTCAATCAGGTCATAGCCAATAAGGCCTCTGTGTGGGCACGGCCTTCTGCTGAGAATTCTGGGAAATCCTGTATTCCTTCTTGGAGGCAGAAGACACCTCTCTTCCAGCTCACTCCCTTGGAGACACTCTACTGACAAGACACATGGCACTACGCTGAAAGACTCCATGCCCTGGGAACCAGAGAAGGCATGTGGAGACCCCTGCTAGCACTGAGATGCTTACAACGCCGCTGGACCCACAAGACTTCACACCCACTGGCCTGTGATCTTCCTGCTTTCGATGTCATTGCATATGTTTTGTGAGTCTGAAAAAGGCTTTATAGATTGTTATCAGACATTTGGGCTAATATCAGACATATGGGCTTGGACGGGACTGGGTTGGGATGTTTTCTTGCATCAAAAGTGTACAATTCCCCTTTATATAAAACTCTCTCTAATACACATATGAATTTCTATGGATTTGTTTCTCTAGTCTCCCCAGACTAACGCACATACATAAGGTAGGAGCTCTTATTTCTTACCTCTCAGAGCCAAAACCAATTTTTAAAACTACCTTTCAGATATAGGCACAGAAAAGACCTCCCTTTCCAACTCTTCAGTGAATTGCAAACATTTTGCATCCTCAGAGCACCTTGTTCTATTACTCATGCTCTCCCTTAACTGTATCTATTTTTGCTCTGAATTGACCATAACATGAAAATAAACATAACATGGACATAAACATAAATAATTTTCTTTCATTTTAACATTCTATTTTCCAGATCTTATTTCCTACTATTTGTCTCCGTATGTCTTTTGCTCAGCTTTTACATATCCCACTGCCCCCTAATATGTCTTTCTCACCCTGGCCCTCAGTAAAGCTGTACTAGACATGTGAGCTCCCAAGCTGCCACCTCCAAAGAATAGTTCATTATTTTTCATACATGATCACTCCATGAATGTGACACAATGCCCACCTCCTAGATGGGGAAATATTGCTTAGTTGTCAAGGGATGGGCTTTGGGAGAGAGATTTGTTTCCATCTTGGCTGGATTCTTTATCCCTCAATCTTGGATACCATTTTGAGCCTCTAAAAGTATTTGTTAAAAATGGTATAATTGTGGCAATACCAACTTAATTTATTTACTTTGAATAGTAAATTGGTGGAATGGGTGCAAAGTAACTGGCCCAACACAAACACCCAGTAAAGGTTTGCTGTTAGTATTTGCCTCATTTGCCTTATTTGCCTTACCCGCAATAGCATCATTCCTACTTCTCTCCCTCCTCATTTTCAGGCGCTACTTCTTCTAGAAGACCTTACATTCCTTGTTGTTGTCTTTGATTAGATTTGTTTGCTTTTAAACTATTATCCAAGGTTCCCATATATACAACAATATTTTTGTCACTTCCATCTTTTCTCTATAGAGTCTTCTGCATGGTCACAACTGATGTTACCTCCTGAATCTATTATTTATAACCTAGGCATCTTTCTATTTATTTCCCTGGTGATGAACCTGCCAGCCACTATTCAGGAGAAAAACTAACAAAGAGTTAGTTTGGTTGGGGTTCTCTCTCTCTCTCTCCTCCTTTGCTTGCTCCCTGGTGGTCTTGCGGAGACCCGCCTCTCTCCTTGGGCTGTACCTTTAGTGCTGTCACCAGGCCTGGAGGACAACATTCCTGCACAGATGACATTCCTGCACGAAACAGCCAATGCGCAGAGAGGACCAAAACCGTGGGGTTGGCCCCAGCACGAGACACAAAGCCCCCTCACTGACCCACAGCACTACAGGGGATAGCACTGGAAACACAGTATGGGAAATGTGCCCCCTCTGATCGCCACACCAGAGAAAAACACAAAGAGAGCCCAACAACGCAGAAAGGGGAGCAAAACAATGAAGTACCCAAGGAATCCTGAAACTAGACCTCAGAATCAGGGGGCAGGCCATGACACTTCACCATGACCGTGGGCAGGCCATGACACTTCACTATGACATTCAGAAGGGTCGCAGACAGACCTGTAACTATTTATAAGCTTTTGAGTTTTCTTTCTTTTTCTCATATCTATACATATAGAATAGGCAGGATAACCAATCCTGAGAAGAAAACAACAAGGACTCATGGCTGGGGGGAGGGGCACATGGGAGTGGAGGAGGTGGGAGAAAGGGAGGGGGAAGCCAACAAACCCAGGGCCAAAGGAACAATAAGAGATCTAAAATAGATGGTGAGGTGGGCATAGAATGCCTGATGGGGTTTAATCAAGTCCAGTGTAACCAAGAGAAAGTACTGTGAGTCAAATGAAGGTCAAACATGATGGTGGGACAGGAGGAAAGTGTAAATAAATAGAGGAAAGAACTAGGAGGCAAAAAGCATTTATAGAGGTATAAATATAGGCATGCACATATGTAAATATATTAATATATAATGATAGAGCTATTGGTCTGTGTACATATATTTAAATGTGAAGTATTAAGTTACTTAATTGGGTCTCTACCCAAGTACTCCCTCAATGCAGGAACACTTTGTTCTAATAACCTGGCATAAGGGTTAGTATCTAAGTGTACCTTCTTAATTATAAATTAATTTTATAACTAGGTTCATTTTAGTTAAAGGCTAGATTTAAACTTAACCTTATCATTAGGAAAATAAAAAGCATCCAAGGTCTTAAAGGCTGGTCTCAAAACAAATCCTCATTTAAATGAGGGGTCAGCTAGGTCCACATGGAAGAACCATCCAGCCTGTGTGGTCCAAAGATCTTAAAGAATAAAACCCAGACCCAGAGGAAGGAGAAGTACCAGAGTCTAAATTATACATACCCATGTATGGAACACTATGGCTAATAGTTAAAGCCCAACATCTCCTTACAAGGTCTCTATATTAATTGGGTCTACAGTCAGTAATCACTGACCATAGTCTAGAAATATGAATAAATTTAATATCAGTCAAAAAGCATTGTAAATAGAATTTCTGCAGCTGTAGTTAGGCTGGAATATAACATGTTGCCATTAGAACTCCCTTTTGTCCCATTTGGAATTTATTCTGGTTTTAAAATATTTTCTGCTTTCTTTTCCACTGAGATTTATCTGTTTTATTTGGTCATTGTGTGTTTCTCTGTATAGGGAAGAGGAGATGGGTGGCTATATGCAGACAGCAAATGGAGCAATAATTTCCTGGGGGCTTGGAAGGGGAGGAAATGGGGTATCAATACCAATGGGTACAAGAATAAAGAAAATGTTCCACATTTAATTGTGATTAATGCACAACCTTTCTTAATGTGATTGAACTGTTGAACTATATGAAATACCAATTATACCTCAATAAAACTGTTATATATATACATATTTAATTCCAAGAATGTGTTTGGATTCTCTAAAATCTATGTAAAGTGCTTATAATATTAATGACTAATGGATCAAATTAATTTTGCTCCAATCAGCATACACTTTTATTAAGTATATTTGGGTTGTCTTCTGCACATAGAGTGTATCTTATAGAAATATTTGATTTTCTCTATCTCCCTCCTCTTTCTTTCCTTTCCTTTACCTATCTCACGTGGCTAAAGAAGTTATTAATGAAAGTTTTTTAAAAAGCCAAGCAGTCTGGGGACCCCTGAAAAGCAAATAGAGATTGGGGGTCGCAGGATAAAACAAGGTTATGAAGCAGAGGGTAGAAATGGTACGTGTGTGCACGAAGTGTATGCCACATCGGCTAAATGGGGTCACAGATACGGCACGCGTTCAGAATGAATGCTGAGTTCCAGTGCCAGAAAAACGTCCCCCTTTTTCCTCTCCACAAATAGCCTAGTTCGTCTTGCTTCTTGCACTAAGAAATGCAATGAACAACACCCTCCCTGTAAACACAGTAAACCAATTTGACCAGATGTTTCGTTTTTATATGAGCCAAAATAATGTGGCCAGGTGTTAAGGTTTTAAACTTTTCGATCAATGGTTCTCAGTTCTAACTTCACATTAGAATCATCTGAAAGAACTTTGAAAGCAAGAAAAAAGCAAAACAAAACAGTACCTGGGACCCCACCCCAGACTCAGTAAACCAGAAACACTATGTGGGTGGGTGCCTGGCATCCATCCTTATTTTTGTTTTGAGGTATGTTTTATTGTGGTTGCATCAGTATTTTCAAAGCACCCTGTGTGGTATTAATATACAGACTTAGTTCAGAAGTACTTCTTTAGTTTCAATTCCAGGGATTCTAAGTTTGGCTTTTTAATTAGAACATATTCAATGCATCATTCATGTCCCACCTGAAATAAATTAAATCCAAGTAGCTCAGCATGAGCTCCAAGCGTAGTTTGCTAGTGACCTAGCTGGTTCTAGTTCTCAGCTGCGTGAAGAGCTTCCATCTCCGTGATTGAAAGGATAGTCGGTAGATGCTCAAGGCAATTTTACTGTTGATAATCTTTCTCCCAGCGGAGCTTTTGAAACTTGAGAAAGAATTTGAGGTTATATGCCTAGATGAGAATGTGGGGCATAAATATTTTAGATTGCTGGTTAAACTCCGTCTTGACTGAGTAGGTAGTGAAAAGCTTTGAAATAAAAATGATCAGTTCATTGCTCTTGTCTCTGCAATTAGGTGATGTTATTTTTTTAAAGCAGGAGAAGGTATCATATTTATCAAATACAATAGAAAACATCTTGACTAGACACATTAGTGCAAGGCTTATCATCTGTAAATGATGTTAAAATACTTTGACACGAGTTTTAAGACATATTTGTGCAGTATAGTATCCTATTGTATGTACCATAGATTTGTTTACCTTCTCTTATTGATGGGCATTTAGGTTCTGTGAAACACTTCATAATATGAATAAGCCTGTAGATCACTTACTGAGTGAAATAATTCAATCACAAAAATTACAAATGTGATACAAAACCACTATTATAAAAACGCAAAGAAAGGTTTCACAATGACAGAACATTCTTCTTTGGTGAGCAGGGGGAAGAGGAGAAAAGAAGATAAATCACTACCCAGACAGTAGACACATATGAACTTGGGTGAGGGGAAGGCAAAAAATAAACTAATAAAACTCAGGAGCAAAAAGAAAATAAATCTTTTTATTGATAATAACTGTCTGGTCTCACTGTGCATACAGTCACCATAAGTCAGGGGCCAACTCAATGGCAGCTAATCAAAATATAAGTTTGCATATGTTTTTGGACTGTGACTATACTTCAGTTATGCTCAAACATAAAACTGGGCATAAACTTTTATGCTTATGGTTTTCACAAAGACATAAACCCAAATAATTAACACATCGAATACAAGCAAAACTGCGTAATTGAAAAAACCTTAAATCATTGACATTGATTTGGTAGATATAATATTTTGAAGGCACTGTCTGCATGATACATTTACTAGCAGAGAGATGTGCTTCTGTGTTCTCCTTGTCACATTTTGTTAGATCCCAAACACGTCATGCGCTGTTACCTGAAGCATCCAGTTATCATGTCAATTTTGATTCTTTGTTAACAATGAGATTGTTCTCAATCACTGATCAGATATTCTGATGCACCAAAACCCTGCCTTTAGGGAGAAAGCTGGTCTTGGTCACACTGGCCATGCCAGCCTCAGCACCAGCTGTGGCAGCAGACAAGGCTTCTGCTCCAGCCCCTGTCCCAGCCCCAGAGCGCTGCTTCAGTGCAAGTCCAGCACAGACCATAGCACTGTTGCCTGGCTGCTCTCCCAGGGGGCTTGAAGTCCAACTGAATTTGGTCATTTTAGCCTTTAGTGTAGATAGCTTTGAGTGACACAATGAGGGTGCAGCCTGAGTTATTGGGACCCTGCTAGGAACTGTCACTAAGAGCTTAATGGAAGACAGCGATTGCTTTTCAGTGCCTCGCAATGAGTCAGAGGGTGAGGTGGCTGTTGACTTGGAATTTGTGAAGAACATATGTGATTTACACAAGAAAGTCTCTCCAATGATCTCTTCCTACGCAGGCACGTTATATACTTTAGGCCATGACATCACAGAACATTCGGTGCTGATCCGTGAGTACTAGAGCTGAGAGGCCCCCATCACTTCACCTCACTGTGGATAGTAACCTTCCAAAAGGTCACTTGAGCAACAAGGCCAATGCCGGCACTTTAATGGGTGTCCCTGGGAGGATCATGGAAGTGATTTGCACACCTCACACAGTGACATGAATGAATCAGCTGATCTGATTATGAAGACCTGTTTTAGCCTCAACTGGGGATCAGGCTCTCAAGTGACCTGCATCAAGCTGGCAGGGTGTCAGCCCACATCCAGGATGGCCTAAGCACAGTGTTACAGTACGCAAAGGGTGTTCTATCTGGAAAGCTGTCAGCTGGCAAGACTATGGGGCACTTCTAGAATGATTGGCTTAACCAAGTACCCCAAATCGTTCCTGATGACTTTGAGACCCTACTCAGGGGCAACATCAATGACCAGCTGATGGTGGCCCACCTGGTCCCTCTTCCACAGTTATCGATTGTGATTAATGATAAAATTGGGAACCTCTGAATGGGTCCCAAGAAGCACTCCTGCCAATCTGGACACCAAACCTGAGATTCAGAATATGGTGACTGAAAAATTATTTCTTTGTGCTTTTATGTCACATGGAATCAGGAAATTGGTGTAAGTAAATAAAAAGAGCCTGCCTTTGGAAACAAAAGGAGAATGTTAGCAAGTTAAACTATTATTCTTTTATGCATACTTACCTCTTTATTAACTCAATGCATTAAACAAAGATCAGAACTATTTATTTGTATTTTATTTAAATATGGGAGAAGCAAGGGGGGCGGGGGGAAGGAAAATGAGCTGATTCCGGGAACCCAAGAGGCAAGCGAATTTTGGGAATGAGGGCAACAAATGTATAGATGTGCTTTATACAATTGATCTATGTATTGTGAGGAATTTTATGAGCCCCAATAAATTGATTAAAAAAATACATAAAATAAATAAATAGATATGGGAGAAGCACAGCAAGTCTTCCCTTTCCACAATTCTGTATTGTCTGTTTCTATAGCTTGTGAAGACTCATTTTCTGACATTCTTCAAAAGTCTACATTCTACAAGTGTGTAGTTTCTTTTGCAACTTTTAGATCTTTATTATATACACTAGTCTACAATTTATCTTCATGATGGCAAATCAGTCTTTCAATTTATTTCATAATGTAAGAAACAAAAGACTAAATTTGCATATCTGTAAACTAAAACTTTCGTGGTAAAAGCAAAACCACATCTTCATGAAGAGTAAAAATAATTTAACTAGTAACCACATTATGCAGAACAGATATTACTGCTTTCAAATTTGGACAAGACAAGCCTGAAATTATCCGGATGCATCAGAAGCACATTAACTATTCAATAATTTAATTTCTGTTATCCCTTGAGTCAATATTATCATTAACACAATCACCAATCCAAGACATGAAACTGTTCTGAGGAATTCTGCTTAGCTGTTTTGTATAATGTTCTCTTTCAGAATTTGATCATTCTTCTCATAATCAGACTGAAGTTGCAGATCTGAGGGAAGAAGAGAATGTAGTCAAAGTGCATGCCTATGGATGGCGGCATATGGAAGCCTCATCTCTCATATTAAGAGTACATACTGAAATTTCCTTTGTCCCCCTAGTTAAGGTAGCATTGGTTGGGTTTCTTCCTTGGAATGTAAAATGATTCACTTCTCCTTCTTTTCGCACTGTACTCTTTGAAAGCAAAACAATAAAGAAGTCAACATGTGAAAGTGGGATATCTGCATTGATTATATGGAATTCTCTTGTACGGAGAAACTTTTCTTATCCCTATTTGATAATTTAGTCAATTATGCATTTCTAACAGTATGGATTCATGGATATTTATTGTGTGTTTCTGTGATGCTGGAAGATATATCATTGATATTTTCAAATACCAGCAGTGTCACGAAAAGCAAATCGTTTTTCAGCAGTTTCGAGTAAGAACAGGGTATGGAGAAAGAATAAGGTGTTCACTTCAGAGTACTTAGCAACCAGAAAACTACTGCTAGCATCAGAACATCGTAGAATTCTGTGAGCATCCTGAGCAGGAGAACATCATATGAGACAGCGACAGAAGATGAGCCCCTCAGGTCAGAAGGTACTCAAAATATGACCGAGGAAGCGCTGCCTTCTCAAAATAGAGTCGACCAGAATGACACAGATGGAGTAAAACCTGCATGAATAAAGGCTGAGAGACCTTTTTGATAACAGGGCACAAACAGTTCAAACATCTATTAATAATTAGAACTTGGATGTATAATGTGTGAATTTAGGACAATTGGAAATTGTCAGAAATGTAATGGAATGCATAAAGACTAATATTCTAGGTGTTAATGAGCTCTAGTAAACTGGTGTTGGCTATTTTGAATCAGAAATCATATGGCCCACTACACCAGGAATAACAGATTCAAGAAACATGATATTTAATTCATCATCAAAAAAGACATTTTAAGATCTGTCTTAAAGTACAATTCTATCTGGATATAAGGAAATCCAGTCAGTAGGGCTATTATTTAAATTAATGCACCACTCACTAAAGTTAGTGAGAACGAAAATCAAAGCAGTCTACTAATATCTTTGGCCTGAAATTGATCAAACCTACAATCAGATGCTTTGGTAGTTATCGGTGATTGCAATAAAAAGTTTGAAACAAAGAGCAAGGCAGAGTGGTTGGCAAACATGTCTTTGAAGATAGAAGGGAAGGTGGAAATTGCAAGATAGAATTTTGAAAGACCAGCAATTTCTCAAATGCAATTACCTTTGTTTCAACAGTACAAAAGAAAATTCTATATGTGGACTTCTCCAGATAGTATAGACAGAAATCAAATTGATCCATTAGAAGAGACGATGGAGAAGTACAATGTCACTAGTTAAAACCAGGTCAGGGGTTGACAGTGAAACAGTCTTTCATTTGCTCACATATAAGTTCAGAGTGAAGCTAAGACAAGCTCACTAGAGTCAAAGAATGACCTTGACTATATCCCATCTAATTTTTGAGAGCACATCAAGAACAGATTTGACAATTGAACACTAATGGCAGATTACATAAGGAACTGTGCAATAACATGAGGAACAGCATAATGAAGAAAATGAAAGATCATTAAAAAACACTGGGAAGAAAGGAAAAATCAAATTGGTTGTCAGAATAGACTGACATTTGCTCTTTATCGTAGAGTAGCTAAGGCACATGGAAGAAATGCTGCAGCCAAAGATCTGAATAGAAAATTGCAAAGGGCAACTTGAGAAGACAAAGTCAAAATTAATGAAATGTGCGAAGACTGAGAGTTAGAAAACCAAAAATGAACACTCTCAGCATATCTTAAACTGAAATAACTAAAGAAAAGAATTATACCTTGAGTTGCAAGATTGAGAATCCTGTGAGCAAAATATTGAACGGTGCAGGAAGCATCAAAAGGAGATGGAAAGAAAACACAAATTCACTTTACCAATCAATAAGAGACACTCAACCATTTAACTTTACAAGTAGTGTTGGTGTGAGGTGTCACCACATTGTTGTTCTGATTTGCATCTATCAGATGTCTAATGATCTTGAGTATTTCTTTCGATGTTTGTTGGCTGCCTGAATGGATTCTTTAGTGAGCTCTCTGTACATGCTCCCTGCACATTTTTAATTGGGCAATTTGTCCTGTTGCTGTTGTCGAGGTATTGCATTTTTAAATGAATTTTAGAGATGAATCCAATATCCAATATAACATTTCCAGGAGAAAAACAAACACCTCCCAGTCTGTGAGTTCTCTTTGCACTCTCTTGATGAAGTCTTTTGATGCACATAAGTACTTTATTTTCAGTAGATCTCAGGCCTCTACTTCCTGTTCATGTGTGTTTGGGGGGGGGGTGTTGTTTATGTTTAATAGTGTGTTTGTGCCATGTACTATGACCCTTAGTTTGCCCCTGTTTTCTCATTGATGATCTTTATAGTTCTAGTGTTTACATGTAGGTCTTTTAACAATCTCGTGTACATTTTTTATATAAGTTAGGTAGGGGTCATATTTCATTCTTTTGAAAAAGGAATCAAATTTTGCCAATGCTTTTTATCGAAGGGACCGCTTTTCTCATTTCGCGTACTTATTTCTGGGTTCTCTCTTCTGTTCCATTGGTGTGTATCTGTTGTTGCATCAGTACCAGGCTGTTTTGGCTTTGGTGACTGTGCTGTACAAGGTAGGAAAGGACAAGTCTCCTACTTTGCTCTTTTGAAATAGTTCTTTGCTTATCCTAGTCTTGCTGCTCTCCACATAAAGTTGATAGTTTTTCCATCTCGTCAAAGAATTATACCAAGTTTTGAACTGGAACTGCATTATATATATAGATTGCTTTTAGTAGTATTAACATTTTCCCAGTGTTATCTTTTCTCTTCATGGACAACGAATATCATTCCATTTATGTAGGTCTGTTTTGGTTTCCTGTAATAGTGTTTTGTAGTTCCCTTTTTACAAAGTCTTTGGTTTCTCTGGTTAGATTTATTCCTGTCTTTCATCTTTTGGGTAGTTATTGTGATATTATTTTCTTGATATCTGTTTTTATTTTCTTGATATCTTTTTCAGAGTGCTCTTTGTTTGTATATTGGAATATCATTGATTTTTTATGTCCATCAAAGCTTTTGATCATTCCAAAAAATTTCTTGTCAAGTCTGGATTTTCGTACATATAGAATCATATCATGTGTAAAAAGAGAGTATTACATTTTCACTGCCAATGTGGATGCTTTTAATTTAATTTTGTTATCTAATAGCTCTGACTAAGAGTTCCCGCGCAATACTGAGAAAAGGTGGTGATAAGGGACATTGTTGTCTGTTTCCCTTTAGTAAGGGGAATGCTTTCAGTTTCTCCTTATTGAGTAAGATGTTGGGCATCGATGTTGTGTGTATGGCCTTTCTGTTTTGTTGAGGAATTTCTTTTCTATCCCTATGTTGCTGAGAATTTTGAACAAGAATGATTGTTTTTTGTTTGTTTTTTTGTCAAATGGCTTTTCTGCATCGATGGATATAATGATATCATTTTTTGCTTTTGTTTTATTTACATGGTGGATTATATTGATTATTTTGTCAATGCTGAACCCTACTTAAAGGTCTGATATGAATTCCATGTGATCATGATGTTCTTTTTCCCTTTTGATACTTTGTTGGGTTCTGTTGACAAGGATTTTGTCGAGAACTTTAGCATCTATGTTCACAAGGGATATTGGTGTGCAGTTTTCTCTGTCTGGCTTTGTATCAGGGTTCGACTTGCTTCATAAATATTTTGTAAGGGTTTGTCATCCTTTTTATATTCTGGAAGAGTTTTGGTAGAATTGGTCTCAATTCTTTGCTGGATGCTTGATAGAATTCCTAATGCTACCATCTGGCCCTGAACATTTTGTAGCTGGGAGTATTTTAATTACCCGATCAATTTGCTTTGTGTGATGTGTGACTCTATGGAGATTTTGTGTCTCAGTCTGTTTTCATTTAGGTAGGTTATATGCTTCTGGAAATCTGTCTATTCCTCCTAGGTTTCCAAATTTGTCAGAGTTCATTCCTGTGATGTAGCCCTTTTTGGTTCTTATTCAAAATATTTTCAATTTTTCATTCTGTTTATATATTTTTAAGTTTGCCAGTAGATAGTTTATTGTTCATCTTTTCAATGAACCAACTGCCTTTTAAAAAATTAAATATTTTATTGGAGGTTCTTACATCTCTTATCACAATCCATACATTCATCCAGTGTGTCAAGCACATTAGCACATATGTTGCCATCATCATTTTCAAAGCATTCTCTTCCCACTTGAGCCGCTGATATAAGCTCCTCGTTTCTTCCCCAGCTCCCTCCCCCGCCCACCTTCTCTCACAAACCCTTGATAAGTTATAGATTATTATTTTCATATCTTACATCATCCTCCATGGCCCCTCACCCACTATTCCCTTGTTCATCCCCCTGGTATAGGCTGATCCTTGTGATCCAGTCCCCCCTTCCCCCCCCCCCCCACTTCCCCTAATCCATTGGTATCTCTACACTCATTGTTGGCCCTGAGGGTTTTATCTATCCTGGATTCCCTGTGTTGCAGACTCTTATCTGTAGCAGTGTGCATGTTATGGTCTAATCCGATTTGTAAGGTAGAATTGAGGTCATGATAGTGGGGAGAAGGAAGCAAGAAAGAACCAGAGGAAAGTTGGGTGTTTCATTGGTGCTATACTGCACACTGACTGGCTCATCTCTTCCCTGTGACCCCTCTGTGAAGGGATGTCCAATTGTTTACAGATGGGCTTTGGGTCTCCGCTCCATGCCCTGCCCCCACCCACCCAAATCACATTGGGTATGATTTTGTTCTGGGTCTTAGATGCCTGACACTTGATCCCATTGACCCCTCATGATCACACAGGCTGATGTGTTTCTTCCATGTGGGCTTTGTTGCTTTTCAGCTAGATTGTTACTTGTTTATCTTTAAGCCTTTAAGACCCCAGATGCCTATATACTTTGATAGCTGGGCATAATCAGCTTTCTTCACCAATGCACCCATTTTGCCTTCAGTGATCAAATCAGGAATGTGAGTGTCACAGAATGCCGGATTGTTAGAACAAAGTGTTCTTGTGTTGAGGGAGTACTCAAGTAGAGGCCCAATGTCCATCTGCAGCCTTAATTCTTAATATATAGATATGAATACATAGTTCTATTAATCTCTCTCTCTATGTATATATATATATATATATATATATATATACATACATACATGTATATATGTACATATATATACATATATACATAAGTACATGCCTGTATTTAGGCCTCTATAAATGTCCTTTGCCTCCTAGTTCTTTCTTCTACTTCCTTTGACTTTTACTTTCCTCTTGTCTCACCATCATGTTTGGCCTTCCTTTGTGTTTAGTAATTCCTTACTTCTACATTGCCCTTGCTTAAGCCCCACTAGGCATCCTATGCCCTTCTCTCCAGTGATTTTAGTTCATTTGTTGTTCCCTTGTCCCTGGGTTTCCCCCTCCCCCGCCCTGGATTACTTTCTCCCTCCTCCCCTCTCCTTAATCACCCCAGAGTCATAGGTCCTGTTCTGTTGATCTCCAAATTATTTATCCCACAAATCTTATCTAGATAGACATCCAGATAGCTTAAACACAAAAGCCAGGAAAAGCCAAATAAAACAACAAAGGAAGTCAAGACCAAAAAAACAATAAAACAACAACAAAAAGAAAGCCACTGACAAAAACAGGAAAGCCTATAAATAGTTTGAGGGTCTGTTTGTTGGCCTTTATAAGTGTTTTCCAGTCAAGTCTGATGGAGTGGCACACTCTGTCTCCAAAATCTATTTTTGAAATTCCCCGGAGATTTCATCACTTTGCTCCCCTTACTGCTCTGTTGCATGCCCTTAGTGTTTAGCTCCAGGGTGATGGGGTCAGATTGTGCACAATTCCCACAATGTGCCTCCAGTGCTGTCCCCCACAGTGTTATGGTTTAGTGGTGGGGCCGGCCTTATGGTCCTCTCTGTGTTGTCTGCTCTGAGCAGGAATATCATCCTCAGGGCTTGGTGGGCCAGTATATCCTCCCCTCCCTCACCATCCCTTTTCATGTCTCCCATATGCTCTAATCAGTCATGCCTCTCTCCCCAAGCTGTAGCCCCAGTGCTGTCCTCTAAGTGCATTCTTCTGGGGGGCGGATGTCCACATATCCGGGGTTGGGTCCAGCCCCACAGACCACTCTATTGGTTCCCTGGTATATGCCGGTATGTTGTATTCACGTCTTGGCCCATCAGGTTGAAGCCTGGTCTCTCTCCCTCTCCTGTGGAGATATAAACAATGCCCACCCCTTGGGCAGATTAGTGCCCTGCTCCCCACCTAACCATGTCTTTTTTGCCCCTTCTTTCTTTCCCCATCTTATTTAGTTGACTGTCGTATGTATCCCTGGATCAGGTTTGACCCCTACCATAGTTGCTGGACCTCACCCCATGTATGTATATAGTAGCTTTTCCCCTATGCCCCATGTTTGCTTTTTGTTTCCAAGCTGACTTCAGTGGACTCATGTTGTACTTGTCCTTTTGTGCTTGCTTTACTTCACTTAGCATGACTTCCTCCAGTTCTTCCCATGCGGCAATGTGCTTCAATGGTTCATCACTGCTTTTTTAGGGATGCATAGTACTCCATTGTATGTATGTACCACAGTTTTGATCCATTCATATGTGGATGGAAATTTGGGTTGTTTCCAACTCCTTGCAGTTGTGAATTGTGCTACAACGAACATTGGAGCACAGTTGTTTGGCCGTGGTTTGTTTCTTGCCTCTTCTGGGTATATGCCCAGTAAGGGGATTACTGGATCATGTGGTAGCTCAATTTCCATCTGTTTTAGATATCAACAAATAAATTTACATAACAGCTGTACATACCTACTGGTCCACCAGCAGCAAATGAGACTATTTATCTCCCCACAGCCCCTCCAATCCTTGTTACTTTCTGATTTTTTGAATTTGGCTATCTTTGAGAGTGTTAGGTGGTATCTCATAGTTGTTTTCATTTGCATTTGTCTTATGACTAATGATCGGGAACACTTTCTCATATGTTTATTGGCCATTTAGATTTCTGCCCTTGTGAAACTTCTGTTCAGGTCCTTCACCACCTCCTTAGTGGGCAGTTAGTTCTTTTCTTTTTGTAAGCTTGCAAAGTATTGTAAATTTTAGTAATAAAGCCTTTGTCTGATGTGCCATTGCTAAAGATGTTTTCCCAGTCCTTGGGCTCTCTTCTTACTCTCTTGGTGGATTCTTTCAATGTACACAGGTGTTTTATCTTCAGTATATACCACTTGTCAATTTGTGACTCCTCTGTGTTTGTGTCCTTCCTGATTTCTGATAGCCTATGTATTCCCTGTGCCAAGGTTCTCAGGTTTGTCCCAATTCCCTCATCAATGGCCCTAATAGTAAAACCTTGGAGTTTTACCTCAAGGTCTGTGATCCACCTTGAATTTATTCTTGTGCATGAAGTGAGGTAAAGGTCTGCCTTCATTTTTCTGCAGGTAGATATCCATTTTTTCCAGCACCACTTGTTGAAGAGGGCATCTGCTTCCCATTTAATGTCTTTTGGGCCCTTATCAAAAATCAGTAGTCTGTATGCTGAAGTTTTTATTTCTGGGTTTTCAGTTCTTTTCCATTGGTCTGAATGTCTGTTGTTATACTACTACCACACTGTTTTGACCACTGTGGCTGTAGAATATGTGCTAAAGTCAAGTAGAGTAAGCCCTTCCACTTTGTCCTTCTTCTTGAGGAGTTCTCCACTAATTCTGGGCTTCTTCCCTCTCCATATGAAGTTGGTAGCCAGTTTTTTCAACTCTTTGAAGAAGGATGATGACATTTGAATCGGGATAGCAGTAAACATATATAGTGCCATGGGTAAAAATGTTATCTTTACTATTTTGAGTCTTCCAACCTATGAGCATGGGATATTCTTCCATTTGTTGAAGTCACTCTTGGCTTTGTGTGGTAGAGTTCTGTAGGTTTCCTCATTCAAATATTTTGTTTTTTCAGTCAGGTATATCAGATATTTCACTTTGTGCTTGTAAAAGGTACTACCCTTTTAAGTGCCTCTTCTGTGATCTTGTCTGATGTGTAGAGCAGTCTGATAGACATATGTTGATTGGTCTTGGATCCTGCCACACTGCAATATTCCTCTATCGCTTCCTACACTCCACTTGTGGAATTTTCAGGATTTTTGATATGTAAAATCATATCCTCTGCAAATAATGAAATTTTTGTCTCGTCCTTCACCAGATGCATACTTTTGTTGTCTTTTACTTGTCTTATGTTATTAGCTAGCACTTCCAGTATGATGTTAAATAGAAGTAGGGGCAAGGGTCAACCTTGTCTGGTCTCCTTTTTCAGTGGAATTGTTTTTGTTTTTTCTCTATTGATTATCACATTGACTGTTGGTTTTTCATATATAGCTTGTATAAAATTGAGTAATTTTATACAAGTGATTTTCCTTCCATTCCTCTCTTGGGTGTCTCAAACAGGAATGGATGTTGGATGTTATCGAATGAGGCACTGGACTCTCTGTTGGGAGACTCATATAATAGCTTCTTTGAACTACCTGCAGGTAGCTGCACTGGGGGTGGGGGGGCCAGGCTCCCCTTATATCTTCCTGTGGTTTCACTCTTACCTAGCCAACCAATATTCCATTATTTGGGAAATGATTTGGATAGTCCTATCATGGAATACTGGTAAGGTCGTTGTGGGCCCAGAAGGATAGCGTTTCACTGGCTGATCTCTCAGGAAGCCATAGTGGTGTGACTCATGGGGTTTGGAGCTCCTCAGATGGTGTGTGGTATTTTCCTCTGCACCTAGAGTTCAACGGAGGGCAGGTGGTTATCCCCTCCTTGGTGTAGAGCACCATGTATGGCAGGTGGAATAACCCTTGTCAGAGAGATGACATGGAGGTTGGGCAGATGCTCCCAGAGCAGCATGGAGCAACACAAAGAGTGAGCAGGAGTTCCTACAGTCACTTGTAGGGCCTTGGGGTATAGGCAAGAGTCTCCCCAGCCATTTGAAGAGATACCCCAGCCACTTGGGGTGTAGTAGAGGGCGGGTATGATTCCCACAGCTGCATACAAAGCCAACAAGTGACAGCAGGAGCTCCCCTCTAAGCTGACAGAGTTGCGCTAGGTGGAGGGGAGTGGCCTGAAGGCCAGTAGTGGCTTGTAAATGGAGAGGAAGAAGAGAAGAAAAAGAAAAAAAGGACAAATCAAAGACAAGAGCAAAAATAAAAAGCAAGCTAACATACACCAAAATAAAGCAAAAATGAAACAAAACAAAGAGTCAAAAAAAGAAAACCACAAAAAAGTAAAAACTGAATCTGCTGAGTCTGTGGTGGGAAAGAGAGAAGGGATATAAAAAGTGGGGGAAAAGAAGAAAAAGCAAAAGGAGAAGAAAAAGAAAAAATAAATCAGTAGATAAAGAGATAGCTGAGCCCCATGCCATGCTGTGTAGCATTGCCTTATGTCATTTACAGCACTGCCACAGCGAGAAGGTGGAAGCTCTCCCTGCTGGGTAAGAAGAATTGCCCTAGGCATTGGGGAGGGGGCTGGAATTCAGCAGTGGCATGTGGAAGGAAAAAGGGAGAGGAGAGGAAGAGAAAATAAGAAAAAAGAGAGAGAAGAAAGAGAAAGAAGGGGAAAAATCACAAAGGTGCTTACTAAGACTGACTGGTGGGAAAGAGAGAACAAAAAAATAAAGAGTAAAGAGATAGCTGATCCTTGATAGCCTGAATGTGGGGCCAGAGGGGTTTAAACCTTGCCCCCAGGGCAGGTTGGTGGGTCCTTTTTGGTGTAGAGTCCCACCGGCGTTGGGCGGAATTGCTCAATCGGCAAGATCACCGTAGAGGCCAAATGGAGGTGTCCTCCGCAGCATAGAGTGCTGTAGAGGGCTGTTGCAGCCCCTTTGTGTGGTGTGCAGCGCTCCCCCAGAGGGCAGGCTGGAGTTCCCCTGCTGTTTGGGGGGAGTTGCCCTAGGTGGAGGGTAG
>NW_022111372.1:20648623-20661988 GCF_000313985.2 Echinops telfairi
CAAAACTGGGCCCTCTGAGACTGACTGATAGACTAAAAGATAGAAGGGAGAAAGAATAAAGAGAGAAGAAAAAGAAGGGTAAGTAAGGAGATAGCTGAGGCCTGTTCACATGACCATGAGGCTGGAGGAGTTCCAACCTTGACTCAAGGTGGTGGGGTGTTGTGCCCACTTGGTGTAGGGTCCCACAGATGCTGGGCAGAATTATCCTAGAAGGCAAGATCATAGCTGAGGCCAGGCAACGGTTTCTGCAGCAGTGTTGAGCACTGGGGATCACTGGTATAGCTGCTTTGTGCTGTATGCAGCACTGCAGGAAGTCCCCTCAGCCGTGTCCAGCGCCCCAGGATAGGTAGAGGATCCCTCAGACACAAGGAGGACAGGCAGGACCTCCCCAGTTGCCTGTAGGATCACTGAGGGCAGTCAGTAGCTCCCCCTGTTGGGCTTGCAGATTTGCCCTAGCTTGTGCCAAGACAGCTGATGCCCTAATAGTTCAGAGATTTTTTGTCCCCTGGCCAGCTGGAATTGAATTAAATTAAATTGACCCCTTGGCTGTGTGCTCTGGGTTTGTGCTCAGTGAGATATTCTGAAGCTGAGCTTGCTCTAGGGGGTCTTTGTTATGCTGAAAATCTCTGGACTCTGTAGCTCACTTCTGGCACTCCTTAACACTGGCTCCCTTATTATGTTAATGTATGCTAAAGGACTTGTTCTGCCAGTTTGTCTTGGAGTTAACAATGAGCCTAGGATTTGCAGTTTTTACCCAGAAAATATTTTTTCTAGTTTTTATTTTGCACTCATGGGATGCCCTGATTTTGGGGCTGTCACACTGACCCCAGGGGAGGAGATCTAGCTTATCAGAGAGGTTGTTTTCTCAGCCAACTCAATTCGCCACACCACCACCACCACCACCCTCACCAGGCTATAGTTACCCACTTATGCTCAGTCATACTGTGATCTGACTCAGTAAATTTCCTGACATCTTTTCAAATGCTCCAAATCTATGGCTACCCACACCTCTCTGATCCCTAAGTTATGAGCTGAAGGTAGCTAACAGCGGGGAGTGAGGTGTGGGGTCCTGTGACTAGCTTTCCGAGGTTGTCTTTGAGTCTGGGCCTATGACCCCTTTTGGACGTCAGCCTGGTGAACTCGCTACTTGCGTGGGACTGAGGTGCTGGCAGAGGCTCAGTCCCCAGTCCAAGAGCCCAGTACAACTAACCTAGAGCGTTTCAGTGCATTTTCAGTTTGCTTTGTGAGTGAAAATTTTAAAAAGTGGGGGTCGGGACAGATCTTAGTACCCTGATTCTAATTTTAGGACTCGGCTTCCCAGTCTCCTTCACCTTACCTTTTAATTTTCTGCTCTGGCAGCAGGAGGTCCAGTGGGTAAATCTAACCAGACGCCCTCTTCTTCCTCTGAACCAACTTCTTATCTTGATGATTCTCAATATTGTTTTCCTATTTCTTGATTAGTTTATTCCTGCTCTAACCTTGATGTTTTTCTTTTTGGTGACTGAAGATTTATTTTGCTGGTCTAATTGTTGAAGATGTTGAGTTAAGGAATTGAATTTGATTCTTCTTTTTAATGTGTACATTGTTTGCTATAAAATGCCCTCTGAAGATGGCTTTTGTTCTTGTTTCAAAGAATGCTTAAAATTTGTAGAGCGTTGTTCTATTTCCACATGTGTTTTTTTCCTTTCCACTTTTTATTGTTGAATTTTAATTTTATAATGTTATGATAAGAGAAACTGGTTCATAATATCTCAGTGTTTTAAAATTGATTAAATCTTGCTTTGTAGCCTAATACATGATATATTCTGGAGAATGTTGCATGTGACCTGGAAAGAATGCATATTGAGTTATCAGAGGAGTGTTGGGTGTGTGATTAAGACAGGGAGGGGGAAAATTTTTCTTCCAAGGGTCATTTAATTATAACAATATTCATGTCTGGCCAGACCTTGACTCTCCCCCACCCGTGTGGAGCTGACCAGAGCTAGCTGAAACAACTAGCAGCGAGTGACCTTGAATCTCCCACACACACCTGCGGAGCTGACCAGAGCTGGCTAATGTAAAGCAGCTTTGCAAGTTTGTTTTTTTCTTTCTTTTACTCATGGCCCGTTTTGCTCACGACCCGTATTATTCATGGCCCGTTTGGCTCAGTGCCCGCTTTGCTCTCAACCCTCCACTCTGCATCTGGCACGGCCCATTTGGTTCAATGCCTGCTTTGTTCTCGCCCACCGCTCTGCACCCAGCACGAATACACCCGGAACCAGGAAGAAACCTTACATTCCAGAAACCCGGACATACCTGTCCATATATAAGCATCACCCTTGTAGTCTGCAGTGCGACTCCCCCAGCCCGGATGTTGTGGACTATGGGACTTCGCTCAGACTGGGTTTTTCTCCCCAATGAAGCCTCTTTGTTCTAATTCGACTGATTTGGTTTCTCGTGCCTGTCGACTACCTACAATTCATATTTCATAAAAATATCACCTTAAAAATTAGAACAAAAATTATATTAGGTCAAATATTTTATTAACTAACGTGATGACTAGAACTGCTTCACTTTGGTGAGTCATGGAATGCCAGCTGCTACTGATGATTTCATGAACCTTATATAGACTATGGGCTGGATGTTCCCCAAATCTGGTCTAAGAAATCAAGTTGATTAATTGTGTTGTTGACTTTTTCTGTGTCTTTATTGAGTTTATTTTTCAGTTATACTAGCCTTCATTAAGAGTGATGTATTGAAGTTCCTCCTATTATTGTAGAATTATCTATTTCTCTCTTCAATTGTATGAGCGTAATTAATGTATGTGAAGGATCTTCCATTGGGTGTATAGATATTTATTATAGTTATGTCTTCTTGTTCAATTTTCCCTTTAATCATTGTATAATGCCTTTGTCTCTCATAACGGATTTTTCCTTGAAGTTTATTTTATCATATATTAAAATTGACATTAATACGTTTTAAGTTGTCCTCAGTTTGATATATAAAATATGTGCTAATTTATTATAAATAAATTGTTAATATTTATACCATGTTTTCCCAAAGCCATATAGTACTTTGTTGTAAATGTTGACACATAGACAAGTATACAGATGTTTAATTCTCAAACTTTTATAATTAAATTTTGTTTGGGTGAATAAATGACTATTGGTACTATGGTTTGAGGTTATGCCACATGGGTTGGCTCAAAAACATGTGTCTGTCATCGGTGGATGATGCATACAAATTTCCTCTGCATTACCCTTGTCTGAGTCTCATTAGAGTACTATTTTTTTTAAGTATGGTTATCAAACGTACAATAATGAGGTAATCAGTCCACGAACTGATTTTTCCATCAATCTTTTAAGCAAATTAAAGCTAATGAATTAAATGTTATGGAATAAATTATAGCCAAGTTCAAGTTTTTATTTACCGATATGACTGAGATCCAGATCTAGTCAAAATAGAGATTTATGAAGTGATCCACTGAGACAGTTAAATTCAAGGAGAGAATTTAGCTCACAAAGTTATGGCAACATTTTAGGGGGAGGATGCAGTGGGATTCCAAAAGGGTGATTGTATTAGTCTGGGTACATTAGAGAAACAAATCCACAGAAATGCAGATGTATAAGAGAGAGTTTTATATAAAGGGTAAGTGCACATCAAGAAAACAGCACAACCCAGTGCTGCCCAAGCCCACAAGTCCAACATTTGCCCATATGTCCGATACCAATCCACAAAGTCCTCTTCTATCTCACAAAACACATGCAATGATGCCAACTGCAGGAGAAAAGCCACTGATTGTGCAATAATATGTCCTAAGAGTTTCAACTTTTATTTTTCTTATCATGAAGGACATATTTTCTATTATTGATTCTTCCTCTTTGTTTCCAAATTATTTGTCTCAAACTTTTGCATTTTAATTACTAGTATTTATCAGTGCATCTTTAGTTCATTTTTAAATTAATTTTAGATGAAAGAAATTGGTAAAGTTCTTCCACTTCTTGATCACTGAATTTAGTCATTTATCCATAAAAATTACAGCTTTGGATACCCAAAGCAGCAGCTCTAGGTTGTCCTATAGATTCACTCTGATTGAAAATGGACTGGGTTGTAGTGGTTGTATTAATGTCTATGTTCTAGTTTCTGGAATCTCTAAATATGTTAGCTTATAATCAAATAGTATTAATTTGGAGGTGGAACTATACATAGATTACTTTAAAACACGGAGATTATTCTGGATTGTTTAGATGACCAAATTTTCATCAAGAGGGTTTTGAACTGGGTGAGGCAAAGGCAAACCAGAGAGATGACAGGATAAGGAGGACAGCTTGTCATTACTGGCTTTGAAATGAGAGGATGAGCCCATAAGCTAAAGTACTGCAAGCAGCCTTTTGAATATGCAAATGGAAAAGAAATCGATTCTGCCTCAGAAGCTTCAGGAAAAAATAAAGGTAGTTCTGTTGACACCTTGATTTTAGCCCAGTGAGACATCTGACCACACTATGTGATGATTTGTTACCATGGCAATAAGAAAACACAAACTGATCAAATAGTCATGTGTTCGAACAAGCCGGCACCTGGAGTCTTCATTCTTCTTCATTAGTATGTACTTTCTTAGTGACCTTATTTGGCCCTGTGGCTTTAAAACCACCTCCAAATTTATCTCCCCAGCTCATCCATTTCCTAGAACTCTACTTATCTAAGAGCCTACTCAACATTTCTTCATTTTGAAGTTTAACAGACATATCCAGCACAATTTTTGCATAATCAAATTCTTGATTACCTAAGCTCTGCCCCCTAATTACTCCTTCCCAGACTCAGTAGAGAATGACATCTATGTGGCCAGTTCTTCTGATTATATATATATTTTTTAATTATTATATTGTGGGCTCATACAATTCTCATCTTAATCCATACATACATCCATTGTGTCAAGCACGTATGCACATTTGTTGTCCTCATCATTCTCAAAACATTTGCCTCCTACTCTAGCCCCTAATATCAGTTGCTCATTTTTCCCTTCCCTGCCCACTCCCCCCTCCCTCATGAACCCTTCATAGTTCATAAATTATTATAGTTTTGTCATAAGTTACTCTGCCAAATGTTTCCCTCCACCCTTTTCTCTGCTGTCCATCCCCCAAGGAGGAGGCAATACTTAAGGATGACATCTTTAACTCACTACTCATATATATCAGCAATTCATATATCAGTTCTACCTTCCGGTCTAACAACGAAACAATGAGAATAGAAATACTGAAAATTTGCGTCACTAACCACTTTGTAGAAATTGTTGCTTGAAAGCTGCTGGGTAAACCTTCACTGGAAACAAAATAAAAATTTTAAAAATCATAAATCTAACTAATTCTCACAGCTACTACCTTGGTACAAATGACCAAAATTACTGAAATTGTTTTACAATTTATCATATTGCTCATTCTTTACAGATCATGTCTTCTCACAGCTTCCCAGCACACTAGAATAAAACCCAGTGTTTTTATAATATTTGGTCTCCATTTACATTGTTAACTCATTTCCCTCTGCTTATACCTCCAGACCTTCCATATCCCTTCAGAGACTTCCAGGGCACCCTCTGTGCTTTCTTTAAAGTCTCTGTTCAAACATGATCACTTTACATTGGACCTTCCTGACCTAGGACCAGCTTATCTATGATGGAATTCCTCCATCATAGTCTGTCACGTTATTATTTTTTGTGTTTATTTTTAATCACGTCACTCACAATCAATGTATTAATTGAAAATAATGTTGCACTGTGTCTTTGGTCCTGCTGACATAACTCTGGGAGTTATTGAGATGTCTTTATCTGACACCTTCAGATCACACCTGAGGGTTGTGCATATGAACTTCTGTTGGCAGGACTTAAAAAGACTCACTTCTTATGCTGAGTTCAACTAACATCAATAGACAGGGTTCAACTTATCACGCACATGCAATGAAGGTGAAGTCATGACCTTCAAGGTGATTCAAGGTTAAACTCTTGAATACGATGGCTCAGAGAGCTTACTGGTTGGCATCAGGTCTCTTCTTTCACAAAAGTAAGATACAATAAGAACGTGTGCAGCCATTCTGACTTCTCTACACATTCAGCTGAAAGGCTTTCTTAGGCTCACAGACACATGGGATCACGTTCATGCTTGGTGCCTGGGATATACCTGTGGGATGGATAGCAATGAAAGTTTTTTCTATTTAGTAAAATTCAAGTGAATGTCTTTTTAAGCATTAAAAGTTTATCAATATATCTTCAAAGAACAAATTGATAACCAGTAGTAATTGGTGTCAATGATTAATATCACAATGATGGAAAATTGCTGATCTCCTAGGTCAGTTGATGTTTCACCATGTAAGGTGGGCATATAAAACCCAAACTCCTTACCATCTGCGTTGAGTGTTTCTCTTGAACTTTTTTATGGAGATCATAAAAACTGACCATCAGCATACTTGAAGCTTTATATAATACTGCCTGTCTATGTAATAAGTTAATTGATAGTTTTCATTGTTTAGTTGTTGAGAAAAAGAGGCAGGCATATACACCTTTCTCTCACCAAAAAAAAAAAAAAATCCACAAAAATCCATGCATCATCAAGACTCTCTTAATTATAAAGGATGTCACAACACAGAGAAACATTAATAAGAGGACTGATACTTGTAAACGTCTTCACAACCTTACAACATTCCTAGGAGAGAGGCAAGGAGCAGGCACTGCATTCACTTAGTACAGGGAAAATGAAAATATAGGGCAACCGAGTGACTGGGCCAAAGGTATTCTGTAAGTCAGTAACAATAAAAAGGTTTTTATTTTCTCTGCTCTTGAGCTGTCTTCTTTGAACTCATAATTCCTATGTGGAAAAGGGAGATAGTATTCTTTACAACCCTAACACTAAATTTTCAAGTGTCTTGTTATGAGACCAGTGTTCTGCAATGGCTCAAATTAAATATGTATATATAAATATATAAATTAAAGGAAGTTTGGACTTACATTAAGAGGCCGTCATTATTTTTAAATAGCATTCCACCTGTGGGAATGGCATGCATACAATTGAGTCACAAAACTAATGTATGTACTGATTTGTCTTTGTTGTTTTCAAACTTGAGGTCAACCCATATATGAAAGCAAGCATCCAACTAATCGTATATATTTTTTACTGCAAATGTTATTAGCCAACTGCATACTGCAATGGGTACCTGTTGTGGATTGTTAATATGGTTAAAAATTAAAAGAGCTTCTACTTTGATTGAGGAGGAAGGGTAACAGTATTGGGAAGTCACTGTTGTATCCAGGTAGTTTCTCTTCTAGATTGGAACACCACCTCCGGAACTTGTCTCGCTAATTCTCAACATTCCAAATCCCCAATTCAGGCAACAAAGGTCATATGAGTGGCTGTTACTCTCCAAGCACTGTGCTATTTGTTGTGACTTCAGAAGTAAATATAACTTGGACTAGATCTTTAGACTGGTAAGTCTGAAGGATTTCTGACCCTCAGAACTATAGGCACATGCATCAGCTTCACTTTATGCAGTTAAATGTGTGGTTTTAGCACTTGACTGTTTAGTGATAGCTCAGTTGGTTAAACCTGCTAGCTACTCCACAGGAGAATGGCATGGAAGTCCATTCCATAGATTACAGCCTTGGACAAACTATAAGACAGTCCCTGTCCTATTCAGTTGCTATGAGTTGGAATCAGCACCACAGCAATGGACTTGGTTTAGGTTGTGTGTTTGGAAATGTGTATACCAGTATTAGAAACCAAGCACATTGGATTTGTATTATTTTTCAATGGTTATGTGCTATATAGGATCTCTGGGTAGTATAAACAGTTTGCTCATAGCTACTACCCCCAAATTTTAGCAGTTCAAACTCCCCTTTAGTGCCATAGAAGTAAGTACTGCAAAATTGATTTCATAAAAATGAGTCAAGAAAATTAAATGAAGCTGAGTGCTGCTTTATACTGTGAAATTGATCAGCAGGCAATAGGCCAATATGTTGTAGAACACTTAAGAGTTAGAAGAAAGAAGTACTACAATGTACACAAATGAAAATGATGACAACATGGAGAATTCTATCAAGTACAGGATCAAGGAGAAGAAACATTTTTAACAGAGAACAATATTGGAACGAGTCTAGAAACATATATGTTGGTCAGACAGGCAGCATGCCTTCTGTATCTCCCAGCCTGATGCTTCGGTTGGACTTTCCTTAGTTGGGTTTAGAGACCTGTGCTTTTGTGTTGGGCCCTTCAACCATGGGGATTCTGCTCTACTGCAGTTCGTGTTTCTAACACCAATGAAGTACCAGTAAAGAGTGGCCAAGTAACATTTTTTTGTTAACTGAATCAAAGATTCCAGGAAACAAAGCATTATGTGAAAGGGCACATAGGTGTGAATGCACCAGCCTATTCAGAGAACCAAGTGTAGTTAAATATTTGGGGTTATAGAAAGCAAGCCAAGAGGAATTGAAGTTAAAATGTTAGATTTTATCTGTTTCTTGAAAGCATTACCAAAGGGAAGCTGTGATTCTATAATTTCCTTGATTCAAAGTCCTTTTATTCTCTTAATTTTATTATGATAAAATTGTATGGAGGGCCATTATGATTGGGAACTGACAGGATGACACCGAATACTTAATAACAGCAAAAACTTTTGACATTCAACCATTCTTATGTGTAACTTTAGTGTCCATTAATTACATAATTACATATGGGATTATACCCTTTCATCACAATTACCGAAGCTGAGAAACTAATCCAAGAAGCTGGACTACATAGAAAAAAATGTGGTATCAGAATTGGATGAAGGTTCATGAAGAACCTGTGATATACAGATCACATGATTTTAGTTGCTGAAAGGGAAAAGGATGTCAAGCACTTCCTGGTGAAAGTCAAAGATCACAACCTTCAGGAAAGAAAAGAAAAATCCTCACATTGGACCAACAAATAACGTTATGATAAACAAGCAAATAAAAAGATTGAAGTTACCAAGAACTTCATCTTACTTCAATCCACAATCAATACCAACAAAAGGAACACTCAAGAAACAAAACAACATATTGCATTTGGAAAATCAACTACCAAAGACAAACTTTGCATATGCAGATGACACAACTTTGCTTGCTGAAATTGAGGACTTGAAGCACTTGCTGATGAAAATCAAACACTGCAGCCTTCAGGGTGGACTGCAACTTAATAAAGCAAAGAAAAACATAGCGTTCACAACTGAACCAATAGTTAAAGTCATGATAAACAGGGAAAAGATAGAATTTGTTAAAGATTTAATTTTATTTGGATTCACCAGGGATACTCATGGGAGCAGAGGTCAATAAATCAAACAATACGCTGCATGGTGTAAATCTGCTGGGCAAGATCTCTTTAAGGTTTTGAAGAGCAAGAATGTCACGCTGAGGACTAAGGTGTGCCCAATACCCAAGCTCTGGTATTTTATTTTCTACTCTTGTATTTTTAATTGCCTCATATGCATGTGAATGTTGGACAATGCATGAGGAAGACTGCACAAAAATTGATGCATTGAATTATGATTGTTGACAAATAATATTGAAAAATGCAGAACAAAGGACAAACATTTCTCTCTTGGAGGAAGAACTTCCAGAATGCACCTTAGAAGCTAGGATGACCAAACTTAGTCTTATGTAGTTATGACAGGTTATCAGGAGAAACCAGTCCCTGTAAAAAGACATCATGCTTAGTAAAGTAGGTCAACAGAAAAGAGGAAGACTGTCAAGGAGATGGCCTGACACAAGGGCTACAATCATGGGTTCCAACATAACAGAATTGGTAAGAACGGAACAAGACTGGCAGTGTTTCCGTCTGTTGTACTGAGGGCCACTATGAGTGGGAACTGATTCGAGGACACCTAATACCAACACGACAGCTACAAAAGACCTCTTTGACGTGTTAGAAAGAAAAGAGGTCACCTTGAGAATTAAGTTGCATCTTTTCCAAGCCATGGCTTGTCTCCTTTAATTGTCTTCTATGCCCACAGGAACTGGACAACGAATAAAGGGATCTAGAAAATAATTGATGTGTTTGAATTATGGCATGCGAAAGAACTATTGACTATACTATGGATTGCCAGAAGTAAAAAACAAATCTGTCTTGGAAGAAGTAGGAGCATAAAGCTCCCAGAAGCATGGATGGCAAGACTTTGTCTCATGTCCTGTAGACATCTTATCAGGAGGCATCGGTCCTGCAGGAGGGAGCATTGTGCTTGTGAAAGCAGAAGCTCAGTGAAAAAGAGACCGACGCTCCATGAGGATTCCTGCTGTAGCTGCAACACTCATTCCAGCATATCAGAGATTGTGAGTAAGGAGCAGAACTGGGCAGTGTTTGGTTTGTTATGAATTACTATGCATCATAATTACATTCACCATGCTTTGTAACCAGCACCATTACATATTTCCTTAATTTTTCTTCACATCTTTAACAATATCTCCCTACCGATCTCCCTCTCCCAGCCCTTGGCAACCATATGCAAATTTTCATCTCTGTACATTTGCTGATTCCAGATATTTTGTATTAAACGGAGACAGTATTTGTTCTTTAGAATCTGATTTATTTTACTGCTAATATTTTCCAGGTTTGTACATGTCATAACATGTAATTACTTCATTTTTCTTTATGGCTGTATAATGTTACACACACACACATGTATATATATATGTGGAATACATATATACATATATATGGAATACATATATATACATATATTCCACATTTTATTTTACTAACCATCTGCTGATGGACTCTCATGGATTGTATACTGTGAATAGTACTTGTGTAAACATTGGTGCACACATGACTCAATTTTGAGATCTTGCTTCAAGTATTTCAGGTTTACCCCACAAACTGTCCCCAAACTCTGGATGGCCATAGTCTAAAGTGCCATCACTTGGCAATCTGCTCCTGAATTCACATTATGCGTTTCAATACCTTTCTGATTGATGCTCTGCTCTTTCCCTAAGCACTCTCAATCAAATGACACAGACTAGGTAATTTCCCAGCACGACACAGTTGTCAAAGTGTTTCACCATTTTGTCCAACTGTACTGCACACCATTGAATTGCCAACTAGTTTTCCTCCAACTCTCATCTCAAGTTCAATTTCACAAAGGAATTTCCAGAGTTCACCCCATGCTAGACTGGCTTATCTGGAGAAACAAATCTGGTGATACTCATTTTTGTTTAAGAAAGAGCTTCCTATCAAGCAGCAAAGTTCATTAAGAAGGAGCTCCAGTCCAGCGCAACTGAAGTGCATAAGTCCAACACTAGCCAGGCTCTCTGCAAACTCGTGCTGCTGGAGGCTGGATGATACAGAAGGTTCATTCAGAATGCAGGAAGATCACAGGTTCATAGGGGCAGATTCCCGTGGATCCCAGGTCAGTGGGAACATGGTGAGGCACTGACAGCTGTCAGGGCTGGGCAGCCCACATGAGGCCATCCTGGGAGGCAGACACAGAGTCCCAGCAAACAGGAAGGACAAATCACAGGGAAAGCTTCTCACTCTTAAGCAAAAGGCTACGCCCCCAAGGAGGTCTCATCAATTTACCACTTGATAGACAGGGTTGACTCCACCCTTAGCCATGTATGTTTAGTTGAAATAAGACCATTTAATTGCCACACACCTCAATTAACTTCATGGTATCATCTATATATTTTCTATCCAGTATGCCCTTTTATGCTTCATCCTTTTTATATTCCAGTTTCATATGCCTTTTGGATAGTGGCTAATTTGTGTGTTATTTTTTTCCATATCCCTTTCTGTGGTTTTAAGCCTCCTCATGTTAGTATCTAATCCATCCACTCAATTTTGTCTCTTCCACAAAACTTAAATATAAGACACCATGCTCAATAAGAACTAATGTTGAATTAGCATTAGTTTGATATATAACATTAATATAAAGCAAAATGTATGAGAGGCTAAGTAGAATTTTAATGTGTTATTTTATTTATCCTTCCGTGACTCTAACTCCAAAGAATGCCGCAAATAGACCATAATCTAAATTTACCAGTCAAAAAAAATTGCATCCAGAGTCCAAGATAAGTTCTGTCACCTGTCACAGAAAGCAGAAACTTTTCTGAAGGCATGACACGGCCTGTCCTTTTAGACCGACTGGTGGGCATTAATCCCCCAGGCAAGTCTGCACTGTGCCCAGAAATGAACAGGCAGCCACACAAGCCAGTGTACTTCACTATGTAATTATTGTAGACTTGAAACAAGAAGGAATAAGAAGTCATAAAGAAAGTTGGAAAACCTAAGAAAATTACTGATTACAAAAGGTTTAGCCTTATTTATTATTGTGACTCCTTAAGAAGTTAAAAAACAAAAAAGCCTTGTTCTTTTTGTTGTGCTGAATGTGCTTAATTCAGTTCAAAGCAATAAAATGGTCAAGTCTTTATACCTTTGAGTCAAAATCCCCTCCAACAGTGGCCTCTAGAGCAGAGCTTTTCCTGAAGGATATTCCAAAGCCACCAGGCTGCAATACTTAAAAACAAGACAAGACACAACACTGTGCAGCTCTTAGCTGACTGTAAATGGACTGATCACTGATTTGGGGGTAAATTACGTAAACACTTTGGGTATTTTAAAACATTAATCATATTTCTTTTCAAAATGATATGAAGGATTGTACAATATGTCATTTAGGTTTTCTCATGCACTTGTGAGTTGAATGAGTATAAACTGCTTCAATGAACTACATTACACTCCACACCGGGTGTTTTGCTGGTATTAAACATGCCTTTTTAAATAGAAGTGTTCATTGTTAATGCAAGTGCTTCAAACCATAGCCATGATTCAGTGGTTTTATACTTTACTGTTTTCTTATAATTAACTATCTAGCTATTACAGAGAATTTAACAAACATGAAAACACAGAGGCCTGGAGCATATCAAATATGAATTTTGAAGTTAGATTATGAAAGAAGTTGTGGCTAAAAATTAATTCAATATTAAAAATGAAGCTTAAAGGTGTTCTGAGTTTCCCCTTCCTCCCAACAAAGTCTGTAAGTATTATTTAATATCCTTGTAATATAGAGGACATTATGCTGAGTGAAGTTAGCAAATCACCAAAGGACTGAAATTGTATGAGGTCATTGTTATAAAAGAAAGATGTCAAGATAAGGATTATTCACATCAAAAGACATGGACTGATGGCTGCCAGGGTTGGGAAAGGAAGATGGGGGGAGGCAATGGCTTGTGGGTGGACAGGTGTTAACTAGGTGGAAGGGAAGATCATATTCTTTTTTAAAAAATCATTTTATTAGGGGCTCATACAACTCATCACAATCCATGCATACATCAATTGTGTAAAGCACATTTGTACATTCATTGCCCTCATCATTCTCAAAACATTTGCTCTC
>NW_022111372.1:20662908-20699585 GCF_000313985.2 Echinops telfairi
TTGTGTTGGGAAGGTGAGCATCATAGAATGCCAATTTAATAGAAGAAAGTATTCCTGCATTGAAGGAGCACTTGAGTGGAGGCCCAATGTCCTTCTGCTACCTTAATACTAAACCTATAAATACAGGCTCATAGATCTATTTCCCCATCCTCATATAAATATATTTGCATATGTACATGCCTTTATCTAGACCTCTATAAATTATATTCTAAAAATAATATCATATTCTAAAAAGATATCATATTCTAAAAGAGGGAGAAGTAGAAAAAAAGATAGCAGGGGCACAGGGCAAGCTATTGTGAGTTTGGATAAGTTGTTTTAAATTGCCGAAGGCAAAACTGATGAACGGAAATGTAAAATTCACAAAACAAAGTTTAAACAATGAATATGTTCATTTGAAAAAAGTAAGACAATATGTTCATACAGTCATCTATCTAACTTGGTTATTTCTCTAAAATTAAAAGAATATTTTTACTTGTATTTTGGTAGAAAATTAGTCAATAAATGTAAATAGGAATAAAATGATGAAATTTATCAAATATTTCAAACTTGTCTTCTTTGCTTTCAAGAATTCACAGGCTTCTATGGTGGCATAAAAAAGTTAAAAATAAAAACCAGGTGCTCTGCAGTCAGGATAACCTCCCACCCAGAGTAGGGCTGTGCTCCACCAGGTTTTTCAGTAGTTGATTTGCACGAGTAGATTTCCAAGTCTTCCTTTGGGTGTTTCTCAGTGGACTGTAGCTGCTGAACTTTCAGTTAGTGGCAAAATGGGTTAATCTTTTGAAGGAACCAAGACCTGGACGGTGGCATACCGCGGCCACGGTGGTAGCAGCACTCTATGTAAGGTTCCCCCAAATTAAGTCTTTTTGGAAGCTAACCACTTCATCTTTCTCCTGAGAATCAGCTAGTGGGTTTTAACCACTGACCTTGAGCTTAGAGCCCAACACTTACCCCAAGCTGCACAGTGGTATGGGGCTGGGGGAATATTTGTTGTCTTCCTTCATCATGTAACATGTCCTGATAAACAACTAAATCCTGAGCACGTCTCACTGGCTTGAAAACTTATTAACCTACTTAATAAACGCTTTAACCATGAATTTTTCTGTGAGTTCTGTGTAGCCATTACAATGGATATTAGACCCCAAGGAGGAAAAATAGAGAACACTAACTTATACATCACAACGAAGAAAGTTTCTATGAGCGGCATTTCAACAGCATTGGACTTTTTCTTCCTATATTCCCTTGGGAGCTTTTGCGTGCCTAGTCCCTCTGTATGGGGAGGCTTTTACTCCCATATCTGCATGACTCTGTATCTACTTCTGTGAGAGCTTTATTCAGGTAATACCTTCCCAAGATCCAAACGTTAGCAGTGGCCCTTCAACAACAGGAGTTCTTTATTTCAATTCTGACCAATTTTGTCTCAGTAGGACTTGTCCCAACTTAACATTATATTCTTGTCCACTTACATGTTTATTATGTTTATTATCTGTTTCTTACCATGAACATGTGAGTTTGGGGAAACAGACCCCCTCAAATTTAAAAACCTACTGCCATTAAGTCTGTTCCCACTCAAGACAACCCTATATAGAGTCCCCGAGGCTTTCACAATCTCTGAAGGAGAAGACAGTCTTATCATTCTCCCTCAGAGCAGTGAGTGGGATTGAAAACCCAGTCTAAAACCTAGTAGCCCATCACTTACCTGCCAGTGCCACCTAGGGACAAACAAACAAAAAAGAACTTAATACCACGGAGTAGATCTGACTCATAGGGACCCTCATAGTGAAGGGCCTTGTGAGTTTTTGAGACCATCACTCCTTATTTTTATTTGTATTGTAAAGACATTTTATTGGAAGCTCTTGCAGCTCTAATTACATTCCATGCATCAATTGTATCAAGCATATTTTTATATATGTTGCCATCATTATTTTTAAACATTTATATTCTATTTGAGCCCTTGATATCTGCTCCTCTTTTTACCCTCCCTCCATGCCCCCTCCCACTCTCCTGACCTTTATGGCAACAGAAAACCTTGATTTTCTCCTACTAGTGACAGTAGAAGATAACTTGATAAGTTGGGACAAGGATTAAACTTTGTGAATTTTCTTGTTCCAGGTGCCTTGCACATAGTCTATACTCAATAAATATTTGCTGATTCAACAACTATACATTTTTCAGATATTATCTATCTTCATAAGTTAGTGAACGAAGGCTACATCAGGAAGTATAATGGGACTGAGTTATTGAAAGCAAATTGCCGAGCTAAGATTCAGCAAATAAACTATCTCTTTGCTTATTTGTGTAGATAACACATACCTTAATTGTGAAAGCTTTTGGAAATTACATTTAAAAACTATTGAATCTCTAAAGATATTTGCAAAAATCCGTCTTGCATACACTATTGATTTGATCATGAGTGTTGTTTTCTCCCCTATGATTAGATCCTGAAAATAGAAGAAATAGGTAAATAAAGATAATTGTGTGGGCTCTTAATGCCATAAAACCACAATGGTGAAATGTTCCAAAAGCCACTGACTGACTACTTAGCAAGTTTGGACATAACATCTTTCATCTAATTTAAGGTGACTCATCTGGAAGACTGCATAGACTAAACCCAAGCGCCCCCTGGTGTATGGGTAACATCATTGCTCTTTCTTTAGGAAAAGTGTTTCCATAAAATGGTACCGATTAAAAAAAAAAAATTCTGCCCTGGATTCCCTGTTTCCGATTCCTTTTTGTCCCAGTGTACATCCTCTGGTCTAGCCGGATTTATAAGGTAGAATTGGGATCATGATAGGGGGTGGTGGGGAGGAAGCATTTCAGAACTAGAGGAAAGTTGTGTGTTTCAACATTGCTACATTGTACCCTGACTGGATGATCCCTTCAGGACCAGTGGTGAAAAGTAGCACTACCAGGAGGATGGTGGGAAGGTGGGGTGGAAAGGGGAAACCAATAACAGGTATCTGCTTATCCTATAACCTCCTCCTTGGGGGACGGACAACAGAAAGTGGGTGACGGGAGACGTTGGACAGAGAAAGATATGACAAAATAATAATTTATAAATTACCAAGGGCTCATAAGGGAGGGGGGAGCGGAGAGAGAGGGGAGAAAATGAGGAGCTGATGCCAAGAGCTTAAGTGTAGAGCAAATGTTTTGAGAATGATGAGGGCAACAAATGCACAAATGTGCTTGACATACAGTGGATGGATGGGTGGACTGTGATAATAGTTGTACGAGCCCCCAATAAAATTATTATTTAAAAAAATTTCTGAATGAGAGGAAAAGGTTTTGAGAAGTACCGATAACTGGGTCCACTCACTCTTTGGTGCCTATTTTTTTTTTGACTGCTCTTAGGGGCTGTAGAGTGAGTTTCGAATCATAACGACCCTATCCATGTACAGAAGAACATCGCCCTTTCTGGTCTTGTGCCCTCCTCACAATTGTTGGATCTATGCCCATCATGGTACCCACTGGGACAATGCGTCTTGTCAAGGGCCCTTCTCTGTTTTGCTCCTTTACCTCTACTTTAACAAGCATAATGTCCAGGGACTGGTCTCTCCCAGGAACATGTCCAAAACATATGCTATCACTTACTTTGATGTTGGGACACCATAAATCTACCTTATATACATCTGAGTTCAGAATTCCAAAGGCTTGTCTCCAAACCCTAGCTTGTTTTTGACCAAAACACACAAGCGTCTATATGCAATCAATCCTGGGAACCCTTACATTGTTCCAGGCCTGGTTAAGTGCTATCCAGCTATTACCATATAGAATCTTATCATGTGACATATGAGGCTCTATATTTACTTTTGCTTTTCTAATAATAAAACTGAGGTTCTAAGTTACTGGATAATTTTCTGGGTCTTCACAAACAGTGCAGGGTAAAGCTGAGATTTGCAGCTGAGTCTATAAAATTCAACAGCCTCTATAATGTGAGTAGTGTATTGCATGGCTTTATTTCTATAAATCCTACCTATATTTGTTCAGACTCCAGACTCCTTCATGAATCCAGCAGGTATGCATCCAGAGGAACACATATAGTTATATGGATTCTATATTTTCAAAATATGAAATGTACATATGTATACAAATTTTGATATGAATACAAAATAATTGGCACACATATGATATATACAAACACAAATAAGAAAGCATTGTAGTCCACACCTGCATGTGTTTACTTCAAAGAAAGCATGTCTAAAGTTGTCTTTGTGATCTGTGTGTGGCTGCAGACTAGACTCGACAACCTGCAGTCTTATCTCGACAGGGAGCTTTCAAAATATGGTCCTGTGAACCCAGCTGGCTCTGAGCAGGTCTGCAGAAGCAGTGCGATGCTGGCAGAGACTATCTCAGAAGGCTGGTGAACTGTTTGGGGGATCTCAAAGAAAGTATCTTGATCCGTGTTCTTGAAGGAAGGACACCAGGGGAATCACAGAAGTTTATTATGAGAAAGCTTTTAAAAAGTTGAAAACTGCATTGATGAGAAAAAGGCGAGAAAAATTATCCTAGATTCCCCCCCGCCCTGCCCCGCCAAATCGTGACAATGCCCTCGCTCAGTCTTGAGAGTAGTGAGGCCACCTTATGAGAATTTGGTTGGCAACCGTATTGCACCCGGCCAGTTTGGTCTTGCCGCTTCAGACGTCTTTGTGCTCTCCAAACCTGAAGAACATGGAACAGAAGCACGATTTGAATCCCTAGAGGTTACCAAACTGCTGTTTGACATGATGTGAATCAAAGAGCATAGAGATCTGTAAGCGAAGATTAGAGAGATGGAAGCAAACGCTATCTTCAGGAGTGTAGAGACCTATATACAGGATGAGTTAATATAGAATAGCTTCACAGTTTGATATTTTTCCCTAATAAAGATGTGTTGATAGCAATATTTTATAACTTATCTTCATTATATTTTAATTCTATTTTTCCCCAAATGTTGTAAGCTCTCTGGTAGACATGAGATGCAGGTTTCCCCTGCTCTCTGAAAGCAGAGCACTTCTAGGAAACCTTCTCTAAGGCAGATTAGTATAAAAAATGCAATTGCTCCTGATTGACATAGGGAAAGAAATTGAGTATTCCCATACTCAACATAACACACTAAATCATGCAAAAGAGTACGTAAAGCCTGAAATTACTGATATACCATGGCCACAGAAGAAGTTCAACCTCTCCTGGCAGCTCGATGCTGAAATGCTGAACGCAGGTTTTTGGGAAGGGGATTGACCATACCAGTCTTGCTGCTTCAGGTGCGTGCTGCCTCGTTAACAGCTCACTGAAGCTCCCCATTTGGTTTTGCCTTTTACATAAAAGCACACATTTTCTTAGAATTTATTTTAGGTTAATGACAATGAGAATGAATGTGCTGTTGGTAGATGCCATCAACTCAGTTCGGATTCCTAGCAACGCTGAGTGTGACAGAAAACAAGCATGGCCTGTCTTGAGCCAGCCTCACAGTGGTTATGTTTGAGCCTAGGAGGCAGCTGTTGTGTCCATCCGCCTCACTGAGGGATGAAGCCTCACTGTTCCACTGCCCTTCTCCTTCACCAAGGATGAAGCCCTTTTCCAGGTACTAGTCTCACCTGATTACGTGTTCAAAGGCCATGAGATGAAATCTCCCCATCATCACTTCTAAGGAGCATGTTAGCTGGACTTCTTCCAGGACAGATTTGTGTGGCAGTTCAATATAGGCCCCTCACACCACTAAACTAGCATAAATCCAGCATTCAAAGAGGGGAGGTCTGCATTGACTCATACATGTGAGCTGCATATATGAAGTGGATATGTCATATGTACCTGTATATATGATATATACATATATCTATGATACAAAAGGATGAGTTAGCCTGGGTTCTCTAGATAAGCAAAGCCAGTGGCAGTTTCATGTGTATGTATATAGAAAGAAATTTTTATCATGGAATGACTCAAACAATTAGAGAAGTGGGTTAATTCCAGTCCAGTTCAATTCTGTGAGTCAGATGTAAGTTAGATGACTTGTGCAGCTGTGGGAGCCGACAGACACAAAGCAGGAAGACAAAGGGAGATCACACTTTGCTGGATGTAGAGTTACATGAGTCCAAGGTTGGCACTCTGCTGGTGGCTCCTGGGAAGAGCAGGTGATGGAATAAGAGGTCAACAAACCAGATGCAGCATCCAGAGTCATCCGGAGGAGTGAAACTAGCTTCCACACCGTGACGATCTATACTCAGAGTAGACCACCCCTAATGGGAACCTCCCTTTGTGGTATCAAAGTTGTGAACAGATTAAGGAGGTGATGCTCTACCCTATTCTTTTCATAACTACTTGAATGCTTCACAGAAGATCCCAGCAAGGAGTTGACCATCCTATGTTAGATCATACTGTGGGAGAAACTGGCCCACCCAAGTTGACATAAAACCTAACTATCACATGGTGCTTCAGTAAAATTTTACTTGTGTGTAGTATTAATGATAGTGTGCAATAATTTCCATATTCTGTTGCATTACCTTTCTTTTTAATGGGCAGAAATATGGATCTTTCCCAGTAGGTTGCTCAAGTAGTTTTATTTCACTCTTTTGGGGGGTGGGGGTTATATGTGTTATATATTAGGAGGAAATGTCACGGATTCTAACAGACTCTGTTGTCGTTACTAGGTGCCACTGACTTGGTTCTCACCCGTGGCGACCCTGCGCACAGCAGAATGAAACACTGTGCAGTTGTGCACCGTCCTCACAATTGTTCCTGTGCTGAGTCAGTTGTTGCAGCCACTGTGTAGAGCCATCTCATCAAGAGTCGTCTTCTCTTTTGCTGCCCCTCAACTTTCCCAACCAGGATGCATTTCTGCAGGGTCTGGTCTCTCCTGACAACATGTCCAAAGTATGTATGCTGAACTCTCACCATCCTTGCTTCTAAAGAGCACTCTACCACTATGCCTTCCAAGACAGATTTGTTTGTCTTTTTGACAGCCCACTTTCAACATTCTTGAGCAGCAACACAATTCAAGTGCTTCTACTCTTCTTCAGCCTTTCTTTTTAATGTCCATCTTTCACATGCCACCACTTGTCTATCAATTTGTCGTACTGTGGTGGCTGGTGTATTGCTGTGATACTGGAAGCTATGTCCCTAGTATTTCAAATGCGAATGTAGCACCCAACATATACAGGTTTCAGAGCAACAGAAAGTCCCCTCCATTCATCTAAATTCTGATGAACTGAGGTAGGGTTTTGAAACCAGTAGAGTGGTCAAGTGCTCTACTGCATTAACCTGAAACAAGGCTCCAGAAATTGATGGAATGTCAATTTAAATGTTTCAAAAGCCTGATAAAACACTGGAAGTGCTCATTCATCTATGCCAAGAAATTTGGAAGACACCTACTTGTGGGATTATAAAGAGACTTTTCACCAGCTTTGTCTCCCACAAAGACATGCTAAACATTAGGGTTTTTTTGCCAGCATATGGGGGGAGGTCAGATGCTTAGAGACATCCTCCCTGAAGGCAACCATTTGCCAGACTAGGTAGGCCCCACTCCCTGCTGTTAAGCACAAAAGGCTACTTCTCTCTAGAGGCTTGTAGTCATGGATTTGGTTCCTGTAGGTGGAGTTCACACCCTACTGATAATGGTCTATAGTTGAGCCAGAGAACAGGTCAAACCTGCTCTGTGACATCTAAAGTTAGGCTACCATCCTGAATCTAGGATCTGCCCATCTTGCCACATGTATACCCCCAATCCCTCCTCTTTCTATTGTGTGGATACCCCTCCCATTACTATATTACCTAAAGCACAACCCCTTCCTGTGACATATGTCTTCACCTGTAATTAGGGGGCTTGCATGTCCCCAGAGAATATAAAAGCCTTGGTTAACATTAAATATCTCTCTCTCTCCATGTGGACCACCAAGTTAGGCCGAGGTGAGCATTGCTACCAAGAAATGTGTCTGACTCCATTATTTCTCTCTCTCTTCTATCTTTCATGCTTTCTATGACTTTACTATAATCTTTACTTATTATCGCTATACAATTGTGTCTACTGGACCCATGATGATGTGCTAGGGGCAGGCTTCCCCTTGCACCTACTTGGCTACCTGATTAGATGAGATCCATGTGTGCCTATCCCAGAGAAATATCACCCAACAGAATGTGGAAATCCATATCATTAATATCACATGCAAGTAAAATTTTACTGCAGATCATTTAATAATGGTTGAAACACTTCTTTGACAGGGGGCTGTCAGAAATTCAAGCTGGATTCAGAAGAGGATGTGGTATAAGGAATATCATTGTTGAACTCAGATAGATCTTGGCTGAAAACAGAGAATACCTTGTGATGGTTACATTTTATGTACACTTGAAACACCTATGTGAAGGTAAAGGAAAGTCCAACATTTCAATCAGGACACTGCCGAAAGTCATCTCCGTAGGGTTGTGGTCTTTTTTTTTTTTTTTAACATTTTATTAGGGGCTCATACAACTGTTATCACAATCCATACACACATCAATTGTGTAAAGCGCATTTGTACATCGTTTCTCAAAACATTTTCTCTCCATTTAAACCCCCGACATTAGGTCCTCATTTTTCCCCTCCCTCCCCGCTCCCCCCTCCCGCATGAGCCCTTGATAGTTCATAAATGGGTATTTTGTCATATCTTGCCCTGTCCGACTTTTATAAGAGAAACTGTGTAGGTTTGAACTCTCTTGCTGCGTGGCTTACTGACCCCATGAGTTCATCACTCTCAATTCCCTGGTACTTCATTTACAAGAATTTTTTCTATCCAGTAAATAGATCCTTGTTAGGCTCTGAAATCATATTTATTTGTTGGTTTATAAAGATCTCTCTCCAAACAGAGCCATATCCTCAAGTGTTGCCAGTTAGGAGTGTGCTCATCTATCCTTTGGATGCATGTCTTTGTTTTTGCAGGACTTGCTACCGTTTCAGCAGTAGCTTATTTAGAGTAGAATACATTCTCACTGTTGGCTGCTGCACCAATCCCTAGACAAAAAAAACATTGCCATCTTTCTCCTGGGATTCTCTCTCCTTACATTAGGTTATAGGGCTTAAGACAGGGGAAAGAAACAATGTCCATGCAGAGATCTCCCACAGTTTTTCTGGCCCTGAGAATAATTTTTTTCCAAGCCTGTAGATTATCATAAATAAGTGTCTCCATTCTTTCAAGACTGTTAGAAAAAGAGGTAGAACCCAGCTTTTAGTCCACTCAGCCCGCACTTCAGAACAGAAAGAACTCCAGGCCTGGTCTCTAGCCTGGACACAAGCATTTCCTTGCTCTTCCTCGCACTCTAAGGTGAAGGCCTTGCTACTTTTTACCTCCTGCCTTGTGGCAGAACCTGGAGGACTCAGAAACCCTTCCCAGTTCTATTTGGCAGCTCCCACATGTGTCTTTGTTTTGCGATAGGAGATGAATCAGGTGTGGGAGGTACAGGGGCGACTATTGGACAGCTATGTATGGGATCAATCCTAATTTGAAATAGAAGGCCTATAATAAGAATCTTACAAATAGAACATTTTAACAAGTGAAATGGTATTCTTGAGTAGCCCAAATGGTTAGTGTTTGACTACTAGCCAAAGGTTGGTAGTTCAAATCCACCCAGTCTCCTTGAAGACAGGCCAGAATCTGCTTCTCAAATGTCACCAACTTGACAGCCTGTGGACCCTTTCTTGTCTGTACTGGTCTCCTCACTATGGATACAGCAGAGTAAACTCTCCACTGAGTACCAACACACAAAAACAACATCCTGAAGGAAAAAAGCAATAAAGAGCAGGAAATAAAATATGTGAATCATCTCAAGCTAATTGGGAAGGAAGAGAAAAAGGAATGGCATAGTATAAACAAAGATTTCTGATGAGGTCACACTAGGCCTTCAGTAGAAAAAGTCCAGTAACTGGGGAGAAGGATCAGGGCTCAGTCACTCTACTTGCACCATTCCTGAAAACAACACACTTTTAATCTAAGGGGCCGATCACATATTTTGTTCAAAATGTTAACTGAAAGAGAGAGGGGTCCTAGGACAATATTACAATAGGAAGATTTTCCCAGGCATGGGAACTGGGATCAAATCTCTTTGAAACTCATTGCTGTCATAATTGACATGAGTAGCCTAATATCTAACTCCAGGAGCCCTAATAGTAAACATTGGACTGCTAATCACTAAGTCAGTCGTTCCACCCACCAGCCGCTCTATGGGAAAGATGAAGCTGTCTAGTTTTGTAAAGATTTACAACCTCAGAAGCCCTTCACAGAGCCATTAAGTCAAAATTAACTCAATTTTAGTGAAGTAATTGCTAACTCATTGTCATGATATGATATCTGTATTATGTCCCAATAAAATGGTTTTGGGGAAAAAAATCCAAAAAGTAAGAAATACTATGAGTTAGTTCAATCACATCAAGAAATATACTACAATTGCTACCACAATCAATGTCAAAACCTGCTTTTCCTTCTTGGACTCCTTGACATCAGCTCCCTTTTGAATGCACATGTGTGCCATTGTATCCCCATGCCCCGGAAATCCTAGTTCTACTTGCTGTCCTTATAGGTTCATCAATCCTGCCTTTCACACAGTGAAAACCAGAACATTTTGTAACAAAATTACAAGAGGGTTACCCCAGTTATAAAACACATGAAATAAACCCCAATATGAACTAACAGAGCACAGAAAATATAGAGAGAATGTTGAAAACCACATCAAGCCGAAAGTGCATTCAAAGGGGGATCAACTGAGAGGTTGTAATTGTTCAAGTCAGGTTCTCATTGTGATCTTCTATCATCAGCGCTCCAATACACTCTGTTTGGCCACCAGATCCCTCCCCTCCCTCGATTATGGAGAGAGCCTTATTTCCTATAGGCTTCCCACAAATGTATCTGGGGCTCCCACTGTCATCCATAGCCTCCTGCAAACCAGAATCTCACCATTTAGGTTCTTATACTAGTCCTCCCATTGGCTTCAGATGAAATGATTTGCAATCCTTCAGTCACAGTTGTTGATGTGCTTCTTTCATGTGGACTTAGATGACTCTGACTTAGAAGGCTGTTTCTTTGGAAACAAGCCTTTAAGATCCCAGGCACCATTTTATCTGATAGCTTGGTACTGTGTAATTTTTCCATCACACTTTGCTATAGTACCCATATCTTCTGTTTCCTTCCTGATGGTGAGTATGAAGCTGGGTCATGATCTAAAAAGTAATTGTTCTTTACTTGGGGCTAAAATTTATTGCCTCAAATGCATTCCCAGATTTTGTTTGTTTGTTTGTTTTATCTCCCTTTGGCTCCCTTAAAAATCTCCTTGTTCATTATGGTAGAGAGCCTTATTGGTCATCCCCAGGGGACATAAAAATCTGTCATTAATATTGTTTTTGATTAACTTTTGGTACTAATGTTTCAAAGTGCTGTTGAGAGAAGGATATCTGGCCAATTTAGACTGACTTTGTATCACAATACCTAACTTTTCATTTATAAGAATCAATACTCTCATGGCTGGACACTCAAGAAAATGTGAGCTAGGTGGTAGACATGCAGTAAAAGCTAAATTTGTCTTCTTGTCTTTCTTGTTAGATTTTACTTTTAAATTCCTAAAAGCTTAAAATGGTGTATGAATTGACATTTGCATTCCAACACTTAGCATGTGGAGTTCCTCAGTGGCTCAGATGATTTTGATGACTAAGCTAAAATCTAGAAGGCTGGTGGTTCAAACCAACTGGAGATATCTTAAAAGAAAGGACTAGCAATATGCTTCCAAAAGGCCAACTGTTGAAAACCTCACGCTGTAGCCAGAGTCCCTGTGATTCAAAATAAACTGACTGGCAGCTAAAAACAAAACAACAAAATATCTAGCTTAATAACAATTTTTCAGTGCACGAAGGGTTTGTCTTTGAGACAAATTCAATTGATGGACTTCATGGTGGGAGTGGCAGTAGGAGTAAAAATAATAAATTTGAATAAAAGAAGTAGTTAGGCTAGTAGAGACTGATGTATAATTAATAATGTTAAGGGATTAAGTATATATCACATGCCTGAGGATATGATCAACGGAATTGCTACAACATTATAGAACCATTGATTGTGCAATAATCAGAAGGTGTAGCTATTGTTTCTTGACATAGACCCCATCTAGGTCTGTCCAACTCCAATGTCAGGTTTTACAGACCTAACCCTTCCTCCAAGAATTCTGAGCCCTTCCATTTGTAGGGGCAAGATCAGAGTTGGGGGATGCATTGGGTGAGTTTGCTCAAAGAAAGTTTCATAGGACTGCTGTTTGGATGGGTTGTCATGTTGAAAAAAGAAATTCTTTGGTGCACATTTTCCGACTTTTTACTCACCAATGAATTTTTCAATTCAAAAATAAAATATAAAAACATTTTTTCTAATATTCCCCTGTTTCATTTCAACAAAGATTACCCCTTTATAGTCCCAAAGAATAGTCACCCTTGTCTTTGGAGTCAACCCCTCTACCTTAAATGTAACTGACCTAGATCTCCATGAGAGAGACTGTTTGGAAGGGAACTTGCTATTGAGATAATATTGGTCTTCTTGGTTATGATTTGTTGCCTAATATCATCTTCAGAAACTTTTATCTTACTTAGAAGACTGATGGAATTATTTGAAAACTTTGTGCTGGTTGGTCTTTGCACAACATTGATTTTTGGCATCCACCCAGTTTGCAGAGGACAAGATGTTCACTTAAAAAGGAAAAATACCAAACATCACAATGTAAGCGATTATTGAGTCAATGGTAATTCTACGATGAGTTTCTGGACTCCACCCAGAGCGTCTTCATTCACTGAGCTTGAGGACCTTCTTTCTCTTGCCTAATTTTTCAGTCTTATTGGCCTTCCCTAAAATGCTGGATGCATGCTAAACCTGATGTTTTATATGAGGCAATATTCCTACAAACTTACTGCAAAATTTCAGTGATTTGGCAAGAAATTAGAAACTTGAGTTTTGCTTAAAACTTGATATTAGTCTTGACTTAAAAATTGTTTAATTTCCAGGAGTGTACATTTATCAACTTTTAAATGTACCCTGAGATGAAGACAAATGTATTATTGAGAGAGCTCATCTACCAGGATCCACTGGGCAAAATGACATAATTAAACACATTTTGTTTGGAATAAGCCCATCCATGTACTAACTGGATGTATTAGTAATACTTTTATTGACTTATCTTCATATAACTCAATTTACCTGTATCACAACCCGAGGATTTATACCCATTTTACAGATGAGGACCAAGAAGCGTAAGGCTCTTGGGACATTTGCTTGAGCACACACAGTATTAAGTGGTGGAACTGGAATTCAAACACAGCTAGCTGGTTCTATACCTCTAATCACTTGAGCATATTGCTTCTGCCTGAGATATGTTTAGCTGAGGCAATGGTTTTGGAATATTAAAACAGTTGAAGAACGTAATGTGTACCTAATTTACTGAGGTTTTTTTATAGGGGGATAAAAGATCACCCAAAGGTAATAACTAGAGAAGTCACCACATTTCCTTTAAATCTCACTCACTCTCATGTACAAATACACATAGCATAACATAAATGGTAACCTTTTAAGCCATTTTTAAACCATGCAATTCAGAGACATTTGGTACAATCTTATGAATCATCACCACTAACGAGTTTTACTGGCTCCAAAATTTTACCAATACCCCAAATAAAACCTCCCACTAATTAAGCAGTTTTTCCCTTCTCCACTCACTCCCTCTCCTGGAAACCACCAATCTAATTTCTATTTTTATGGATTTTATATTCTGGATTTTTCATATAAATGGACTTTTAATTGGCATCTTCAACATTCTGAATCTCACTATTACTTCGGTGTGGTCTCTAAGACAATTCAATTGAACACAGTCTACAAGCTTTCCTTACTTGAACCAGTTGAAAAATTCCTACAGAGGTGACAGCTCAGGAATAGCACATTAAAAATAGCTACAAATGTAATGTGCTGTGAATACTGTTAGTCTTTACAGCTTCCTACAAACATATTAAAACAATAATTTTAAGAATATTTCAAAAATACATCCTAAACCATTTATCTCAATCTTATTAGGAAAAATCTGAGATGTGTAAATATTAATGTTTTCTCTTTAAACATGAATGATAAAACTACAAAATTATTTCACTTCTCTCTTAATTCATTCCTGGGGCTTTCTAATTAATCATAAAATAACCTGTTGCTAAAATTCACAATGAATCCCAAATAAGGAAAAAGACAATATGTTAATCTTTTATTTAACACTTTTGCTTATTTTTAATGTGCTTATTTTGCTCAGAACTGTGAGGAATATTAAGGAAATACATAATAAAAAAAGATGACACTTAGTACTTATACAATCCAGCATTGGGCTAGTTTAAATATTCTCTTGATTTTCATTTTACAAGGGCTAGGAAAAGCTAAGGGCTTTCCTAAATCCACACTGTTGGCTGGGGGATTGGGGTTGGTCTTATTAGACTCTTTCAAATATGATTTCTCTTTGTACTGTATTTAATGTCTGCTTTTTGTAAAAAATGATTATTGTTTCAAACCCATTAATATATAAAAAAGTTTACAATTTGTATCCATCATCATCATCTGATCCCTGGAAAAAGATGAATGAAGCAGTTGAGCTAAGTTGCTTCTTTAATTTTCCTTTAGTCCTAAACAAGACCTGGCTTTAGGACTAGGTCTTACCATCAGGTCCTCTGCTATTATATGTTCATTACATCACATCACATTATCTTTCCATAAAACTATACAGTCAATTTGCATGATAAACCCAAGTTCATGATGAGTCAGCATCAATTCTGTGGCAGTACATTTGCTTTTTGGTGTTTTCAGTTTGCTCAGTTATCATATGTTAAGAATTTGGATTTTTCCTGCTAGTCAAAGGATTAGTCTCACAAAGATTAAGATGGCCTCAGGCATTTAGAATGGGCTTCCATTTGAAGCCTGGAGAATATTTGGAGGAAGAATAAGCTGGGAGCAGGGACCCATGTCTACAAGCCTTTTAAACTAAATGTTCAGCTCTCAACTATTGGCTGGAAGGTTGAAGCTTGGCTTCACTCATAGAGGCCATGGAGGAGAGCGTTGGCAATCTGCTTATAAAAGGTAAGAGCCTTGATAACCATCCAGAGCTACACAGCCACGAACACATGAGATTGCACGAGGCCTAATGGGTTGGAGGAAAACTAACAACAGGAACTAGAGGAGATGACAATGAGTATAGAGAAGTGGGGAGATATTTAATATAAACTCAGGAAGTGATTCCATAAGGGCTATAACAGTCATAATTCTGTTTTGGGGTACCCCTTTCTGTGTGTAGATAAATAGATAGATGATATATGATAGATAGATGGATAGATAGATGGATAGATAGATAGATAGATAGATAGATAGATAGATAGATAGATAGATGTAAATGGTTAGGTTTATATAGCAAAAAGGAATGCAGTAGCAAATTAGTCCACACAGAAGTCCAGAGAGCTCAGTCCAACTCACATTCATGGGACAGTTAATATAGTGAAGGAGGCCCTTCCAGCTCACACTAGCCCCTAGCCCAAGGCAAGCAAGCATACAGCAGAGAGATGAGACATTAAAGGTGGTTCTTCCTATCAGTTGTGACCATGTGATCAATTGTAAAGGCGGGTTTGTGAAAGTCAGTATTTCCTCTTTATATGTGCTTATTGGATATCTTTTTCTTTTTCATGTATAATATACCTAGTATAAATAGGTTTGGTTTGTTTTCTATATATGTATGCTAGCTATATGATATTAGTTTTGTTTTCATTACTATCTAGGGATTATTTATGGGTCTAGAATTGTGTACAAGTGCCTAGTTGTCAAGGGGTGGACTTTAGCCTGTCAATCAGGTTACAGCTTGATGGCCTCTTTGGAGGTGGGTCAGAGATAACTGGCTCTCTGGGGCTGGGCCCTTCCTCTTTCTCCCTGGTGTTCAGACCAGCATGCTGCTGTGTTAGCTGCCCCTGCATTTATGCAAGCACTGTGCCACCTGTGGACCAAGCCAACCATGGACCATGGTGGACTGTGTCTCTATGCCTTTCTGTTCTGCACTGCAGTGCCATTCCACCTTGCTGTGTGTTCTGCCTCTTGACCCCCTCTGCTCTTCTTGCCTCCACTCTAGACACATTGCCACACAATGAGACTCCAGTGTGACCTGCTTTGCTAATTGGCCTCCGCTAGGCCTTAACATCTCATGGTGTTGCCACCTAGCTGGTTCTATAATTGTGTCTTTAGAAGCCATTCCATTGTTCTACAAAGTCAGCTGCGTCAAGATGTTAAGGAACATGGTACAACCAGGGGGTTTCCTGGGCATGGATCCATTCCTGCACTTCATTTGCTGTGAAGTAAGTTCCTTAACCTGAAGCAAAGCTGTGTGGGATGTCCTGACAGTGGATAAGCATTCCATGAGTCCACGAATCCGTAAGTCCAGGTTGTTGGTTGATAACCTGGAGGAATGGGCTCATATCTTGGACTCAATGTTGGCTTCTGCTGCTGGCAGATGGGCACTCAGCAGTGTCAATGGTCAAGTCAGCCTTGGTGAGTGGATGTCCATATTGCTGATTCCACACATAACCTCCATCCCACCAACCATGCCCCCTTTATTCATGTGCCCATTGGACAATGACGGGAGTGTCAACGGAGGGAGGACTAGTCTCCACAGTACTTGCCATCTTACCCACTTGATTGTTAAAATCCTCCTCGTCAGAGGTAACAGTCACACGAGACATGATTATCATTACTTTCTTGGCCCACTCAGAGAGGTCTATCCACATACCTGTTCCCCCCAACTCTTTGTCACCAATTTTTCAATCATGCTCCTTCTAATTCCCTTGCCATCCTGCCAAACCGTTAGCCACAGCTCATGAATCAGTATACAGCTGCACACTTGACCATTTCTCCCTCCAGGTAAACTGAATGACCTAGTGCACTGCTAGAAATTCTGTCAACTGGGAGGATTTCCCTTCAACTGTCTCCTTCAGGGAGATCCCAGAAAGGGGTTACAGTGCAGCTGCTGTCCACTTACGACGGATGCTTTAACAGCATTTTCTGTTTTCTCTTCTGCAGTCAACTTATCATAAGGAACGCTGCCAGAGCCATCGGTGCACACTGGGAGAAGGATGGGACTGTGATAAGAGTGCAGACTGTGGGCATTTTGGCCTCTTCTTCATGCAGCTTTCTTGTACCTTCAGATCCTGTTCTACCCTGATCTCGAATATACCACTTCCATTTAATAATGGTGTGCTGCTGTGCATGTACAACTTCATGACTCGGTGGGTTAGACAATAACCAGTTAAACATGGACTGCCCAGACCTCATGGTGACTTGGTGACCCATGTTGAGGTGACTTGTCCCGACTAAAGCCCAGTGACGGGCCAAAAACTATTTTTGAAAAGGGCAGTAGTGGTCTGAAGAGGATGGCAGAACTTCACTCCAAAAGCCCAAGCTTCTGTCCTGCGAGTCACCAATAGAGGCCTGCCAAAGACCCCACCCTGCATCTCTGTCTGGAACTGCCCTGTCTAGCACTTTGGACCAGCTGGGTCATATGGTCCCAGAGGCAAAGCAGAATGCACAGCAGCCTAAACCTGTTGCAGAGCCTTTTCTTGTCATGAGCCCCACTCCAAATTGGCAGCCTTTCCAGTCACGTAACAAACAGGTGGGAGTAGCACACCCAAATGGGAAATATGTTGCCTCCAAAATACAAAGAGTCCCACTAGGCATTGCGCCTTCTGCTTCTATGTGGGGGGAGGGGATGCAGATCCAAGAGCTTTTCATTCACTTAGGTTGTAATATCTTGACATGCTTCCTAACACTGAACCCCAGGACATTTTACTGAGGTGGATGGTGCTTGAATCTTCGTTGGGTTGATTTCCTATCCTCTTGAAGGCAGATGCTGTACCAGTGAATCTAGTGTTCACTACATCTTCCTTAGTGGGTCCAATCAGCATAATGTCAAGATATAATGGACCAGTGTGATGTTCTGTGGAAGAGACAGCTGATCAATATCTCTTTGGTCTAAATTTTGGTGCAGGGTGGAAGTACCCCTGAGGGAGAGTTGTGAAAGCGCATTGTTGTCTCTGCCAGCTGATGGAAAATGGCTTCTGCTGGTCCGTCCATGCTGGCATTGAGAAGAAAGCATTGGTCAGATCAATAGCTGCATGCCAGGTACCAGAAGTATTAATTTACTCAAGTAATGAAGCCATATCTGGTTCAGCAGCTGCAATTGGGCTTACCAGCTGGTTAAATTTATAATCCACCGCCATTCTCCACGATCCCTCTCTTTTTTGCAGAAGCCAATAGGTGAGTTAAATGGAGATGTGGAAGAATCACCACCCATGCATCCTTCAAGTATTTGACGGTGCCATTAATCTCTGCAATCCCTTTAGGCATGCAGTACTGCTTTAGATTCCTAGGCAAGAGCAGTTCTAATGGTGTCCACTTGGCCATTCCTGCCATAATAGACCTATTCCACATTTCAGGGATCCAAAATGGGGTTTGTCCCAGTTACTAACTCTGTCTATTCCAATGATGCATTCCATAACTGCAGAAATAGAGACAAGATGTGTTCAGGGACCCCATGGACCCACTGTGAGACATACTTGTGCTAAAACTCCATTAATGACCTGGCTTCCATCAGCCCCCACTCTGACTGGTGGGCCTTCAAAACATTTTGGGTCTCCTAGAATTAGTGTCCATTCAAAACCGGTGTCCAGTATTCTCTGAATAATTTGATTATATCCTTTCCCCCAATGAACAGTCACTCTTGTAAAAGTCTGCATAGCCCTTTAGGAAAGGCTGGAAGGAAAGACTCATGATATAAACTTTGGCAATGGAGCAGAATCCACCTTCAATGGGACATAACTTTCCATTCAAAGGGTTGTGGGTCTCTAAACTGGCTCAAATCTGGGATTTGATTTAAGGGTCATGGCTCTCTATTCTGTTGATTTATACTGGGCTGCTGTTCGTCTGACCTACTGTGGCAGTTACATAATCTGTTGTTAATTTGAGACTTAAAAGTGAAGGGGTGAAGTTTAGCTTGTCACTCGGTCTCATCTTGAACTTCTATAAACCTCTTATACACACATGAGTACCTATGAATTTGTTTCTCTACTCAACCCAGGCCAACACATTTTGGTAACTTTGGAATATGGTACTAGAGCAACAAATCATAGAGCTAGAGATGGATGTTTATTTGATTTCTGCCTCATGGTAGTGTTTCTTCTTTGGCTAGCCAGGCGTCAGATATGTGCATGCAGTTTACTGGGTTGTTTTCTGGAAAGAATATGGGAAGCTAAAGTTTTGATTATTTCCTTTGGTTGTTGTCTTTGGTTATTCCCGTTTGTGATGGAAAACATGAATGCGATTAATGTATATTTTGAGCTCAGGGGATGAAATCGCCCCTTGAATTTCTCAGAGCAGCTCAGTGAAAATGGCTGACAGAAGGTCAAAATGGCTGACAAAAAACCTGGCTCTGGTTTGCTGCTGTCAGAAACCTAATCCCATATTTTGTATTAATAGAATAGTTCAGAGAAGGATTATGATAAACTGTATAGGAACTGAAGTTGGCTTTTTAAAGAATTGAGGATAGTGTCTCATTCTACTTTGTTTATGCTGATTTCTTCTGCTTATTATTGTTCATATATTGATCGATAGAAATGATTATTGGGAAGTATGAAAACAGCTAGTAAGCCAACTTGTATTCAGTCATTAAAATGGGCTAAGACATGCCTAAAAATTAGGCTGAAAAGATTAGCCCCACTCAATGCTTTGAAGTATTTAGTAGGGCATTCGTATTCCAAGAGACTTGCTTGGGGGCTCTTGGCAGATTGAAGAAAAAGAACTCTGGCTTTTTAATTCTTGAACTTGTGTTTTTTGTCAAAAGCTGGAAAAAATCTGGAATCCTGAAAAAATTCTCCACTCTAGGACTGAACTACTAAAGGGAGGCTGTGGGCAAACTGAAATGCTTGGTAGGTGACCATCTGGATCCACTTGTTGAGTGAAAGTGGGAGAAAAGCAGCAATAGAGGGACTGGTTGAGTCCAGCCAAGGATACTCATGGTTTACAGGAACTAGAGGATAAGATGAGAGTTCATGACCTAGCACAAGGGAGCTAACCTTGTTGAGAATTTGTGATGGGGCCATGGTCTAAAGGCAAGGCAACAATTGGGCACCCTGGTGAGGCTAAGTGAGGCAGCACAAAATGAATTTTCCAGAACCTGACCAGTTGAAGAGAAGATTTTTGAGCCTGTGAACTGGTACATATTGCTACTGACTTTATGGATGGTCTGTCCTGATGTGACTTTGCTTATGGAAGTGGATTTCACAAGGTTCCAACCGGAATGAAGATTCATGTCAAACAGTATGATCGTCTCCTCAGAGCACTAGGTTGATGTAACTGGGCAGAATAGAAATTGGATACCCAAAATTGGGGGGATATAGGCATGAAGTGGTTGACATAACTTTCATAGGTACTGGAATATATTCATAGGATTAAGGAGTAACTGTTACTTAACTACAATTCTTACGCATATGATATTTTGTTTTGTTCCCTTATAGAATGTTATGTTTAAATGAAGGTGGCACGTATTGAACTGTATGTATTTTATTCTGTAGGGTATAGATATTATTCTGTGGGGTACAGATATAATTTTATTATTGTTTGTTTGAAATAATATATGGGTAAAGAGTTGTGTGAAAGTATCAAATTGACAAGGGGTGGTCTGTGTTTGTTACATAATCTGTTGTCAATTTGAGCCTTAAGAGTAAAGGGATGGAGTTTAATCTGTCAATCAGGTTGAAGCTTGATGAACTCATTTGGAGGTGCAAAGGAGGTAAATAACTCGTTGGAGGTGGGACACCCATTCACTCCCTGCAAAGCATTCCTGCAGACATGACACATGGAGCTACCCTGGAGTCCTGGAGCCAAAGGAGCCACATGGAAACCCCTGCCTGCATTGAGATGCTTCCACTGTTACTGAACCAACAAAGCTTTCCATTCACTGGCCTGTGATCTTCCTGCATTCGGCGCCATTGCGTGTGTTTTGCATGTTTGAAGAGGATTTTATGACTGGTATCAGGCATGTGGGCTAATATTGAATTTATGGACTTGATCTGGACCGGACTGGGACATTTTCTCAATATTCAATTACTCTTGTATATAAAGCTCTTTCTTATATACATATGAGTGTCAATGAACTTGTTTCTCTAGTCAACTAAAACCAACACACCTACCTTCTTCTAGTTGTACAGATTAAGTAAATATTTAGTAGGTTTCCATGTGCTTCACTCCTAGGAGCACCCTGGTGAGCTGGATAATGCCATATGTCCGCATGAGACAGGTTGCTCTGTTTACTACAGAGACCTGGCTGTCCATTACAATAACCATGCCCACCCCATGTCTGCTGACCCAGTGCTGACAGCTGCAACCAACCACCGAGGGGCCCATTTACCCCCATTATAGGCAAATGTCGTAGTTCAATTAGGGCAGTTCCCACTATTAAACCTGGTGTACATATGAAATAACAATCACAGGAGATTTCAGAGATGCTTGGGTCCCCTTCACAAACTTGTTTCTTATGGTTGTGGTGAAAGATATGTCCTCAGGAAAATTATTTTATGGGTCTATGAGATTATTTTAATAAATTCACTCAAATAAACAGATTTTCTATGCTTTGGATACTTTCCTTTACAGTGTACCAAGGTAGGTCAGGTAGCTCAAGTTGGTCTAATCTGGCCATCTGGCAGCCCATGGTTCAGTGAACCAATCAAACAAATATCTTAGATCCTCTCTTAACTTCTTAAGCTGAAACACTGAGAAAAAAAAATCTGTGTTAGGGGTCAATTTCAGGAAAATCAGACTGGTCTAATCTTATATTTCTTGTACTTGTGCCCCACACCCTTAATAATGATTCCCATAGATATTCCCCTGATTCTGTTTGTACTTATTAGAAAGTTCAAGCAAGTTTTGTTTGTATTTTGTTGTTTTTTATGAACATAGCACACATTTTTCTGAGTCACCATTTACAACTCACCTTTAGGAAATTTCTGAGACTTGATGTTAGTTACAGGACTAAAGGAAACATAGGTGGTGGGGGGTCTTCTGGGAGCTCGCAGCAGTATCTGATACAGCCTCGTTTGGCAGTGGCAGTTAAGCATGTACATTTGGTTAGTTTGCTCACATGTGAGTTGCTTTACTGATAGTAGATTAACCCCCTCTACTGGGGAGCTATTAACTGGGGTGGCTCAATAGATTCTAGGGGCTCACTATCTCCTACTTTCTGATCAACAACCCATATATTCCCATCCCATGTTTTAGAGTCCCATTTCATTCCGATTAATGCCCTTACTTTAATATTAAACACTGTTCTAGGCCCATTTCTCAGCTGACACTGTAATTCAGCTACTCATGTGATGAGACTCTCAATTGGGTTTTTAGCAATGTCACTAGAAGATTTCCTTTGTAGCAGGTGCAGAAGCTTTTGGGTCTTTTATTTGGGACCAGAGACATCATTCTCACACAATTTCTAGAAAATATCAAACACACGATCACCCAGAGCCTCTCCTCTCACCAGAACTGCATTTATTGGTGGTGATATTGTGGATATTAACTTTGCCACTTTACACCATGGATTAACACCAGCCTCTCTAGTAATAGTGGCAGATTTATCCATGCTTTCAGGGATAAAGACACCACTCTCAGTACTGTAAGGCCTAACCAGGCAGGAGAATGAATTCAGGAAACACATCTTTATGATCTTGCTTCTCTAGAACCACTACCAGTACCAATTGTGGTAGGCAGTTTTCTCTGGAGAAATAAAACCAAGACACTTTTGATTATATACATATAGAAATAAAGATATGTTTATATAGTGAGAAGGAATACAACAGCTAATTAGTCCATATAGCAGTATGGCGGGCTCAGTTCAACTCACGTTCTTGGGACAGTTAATATATTGTAGGTTCTTCAACACATAGGGGCCAAGGGCCCAAGGTTAAGGAAGCAGACCGAGGAATCTACTTTCACACAAGACAAGCAGAGTCAGCCCTAAGGCAGCAGACATGGCAGGGTGCTGCAGCAACAGCCAGAAAATGAGAAGTCAAGGAGTTGCAGAGGCAAGTAGAGTTGCAGCATAGTGAAGTAGGTCCTGATGGAGCTTCAAGCTCTAGTGATGATACACTGCATGGTGACGCTGTCCATGAGTTCAGTTGGCCCACAGGTAGTACCACACATGGTTTAGGTGTGTTGGTCTGATCACCATAAATAAAGAGAGGAAGAGGCTGGCCTCTTAGAGCCATTTATCTTGGCCACCCTCCAATCAAGCTGTGACCTGGTTGACAGGTTAAATTTTACCCACATCTTCCTATGGGAGCTATGTTTGCACAAACAACCTATCACAGTTCGCCCCTTGCCAACTTGGCACTTGTCCAAAATATTTAGCCATAAATAATTTTTAAAACAGAGACAATAGTAAACCCATATTTGTGCCTAACAGGAAAAAGCTAACATGCCTACAACTTAAAATCTGCCAGCCTCCTTTAAATATAATATTCTATAAGTGAACAAAACAAATTATTTTATGCCTACCAATTGAAGTTATATGAACACCTACACCATAATACTATAATTCTCTGAACATATTCCCACACCAATGAAAGTTTGTAATCCAGGTACTTCATGCCTTTTAGTATCCCCATTTTAGCATCCAATTTCTATATTTCCCACTTATATAAATCCAGTGATCTGAGGAGACCAGCATGTTCTTTGATGTGAACAATCTTCATTCCAGTTGGAACCAGTAAGTCTGCATCAATTTTCAGAGTCAAATCAGGACAGGAGGTCCATAAAGTCAACAGCAATATGTACCAATTCACAGGCTAAAAACCCTTATCTTTATTTGGCTGGGTTCCAGTGACCTTAACATGAGCTGCCTAGCTTACCCTCACCCTGGTGCCCATTGGCTGCCTCACCATTTGACCATGGATGGGCTCAGTCACAAATTCTCGACAACCCTCCCCTCTTTGGGATAGGTCATGGACTTCAGACCAAACAACCAGCTTACCTCCTTTAGTCCTTGCGAACCAGGTCCACACGTGTCATTGGCATGACACACCTCTTTATTGCTGGGTTTCTCCCATTTCTACTAAACAAGTGTATCCAGGTATTCACCTAACAAGCATGTCAGGCTGTCTGCAGTCTCTCTTTAACATTCATTCCTAGAGAGGAGAGTTTTCTCATGGCACCAGATTTTCCCAGTTTCAGGCACAAACCACCAGCTCAAAATTCAAAAAGCCAAAGAAACAAATTCAATGATGATATATATCTTCTGGGGGGGAAGGTGTCTGTAAACAACTCCATTGGCAAGTCTTTTTCAACACAAATGCCCTGATATTCAAAGCACTGGGTGGGGGTTATCTTTTAAGGGGCTTCTTTGCAGGCCTGTGCCATACCCATTTGAAGTTTCAATTTCATGGCTGACCACAGTGAGCTAACAAATTCTCTATTTTGATACTTTCCAATAATCATTTCTATCAATCATTGTATCAATAATACTAGGCAAAAGAAAACTGTATAAACCTAGTATAGCCAGATCATAAACTCAATTCTTAACAGTCAAATTCAATCCTTATCTAAACGATTCCATTCATAAGCAATATGGACTTTGGACACTGGCTGCATTTCCTCAAGCCAGGGCCAGGAGTGCTCTCAGGCATTTTGACCAGGCAGCATGGTCTCTAGCAGAGAGAGGTTAAAGGGGCCATTTTGCTCCTGAGCTCAAAATTTATATTTATCACATTTATTTTTGCCATTTTAAACAGGAATAACCAAAGACAACAATCAAAACAAATCAAAACTTTAAATGCCCATGTTATTTTGAGAGAACAACCCTGTGAACTGAATGGCCATATCTGACCTCCATCTAGCCAAAGCATAAAAATTACCATGAGGCTAGACAAGCAACCTTTCTCCATCTTCATGATTTGTTTCTCTAGTACCCCACTCCTGGTACCATAATGTGTTAGACTGGGTTGACTACAGAAACAAATTCAGAGATACTCAGATATGTATGAGAAAGAGCTTTATATCAAAGGGTAATTGTATATCAAGAAAATATCCCAGCTCAGTCCTTGGTCAAGCCCTAAGTCTGATATTAGCCCATAAGTTTGATACTAGTCCATAAACCCCTCTTCAGACTCAGGCAGCACATGCAATGATGCAGAGTGTAGGAAGATCACCAGCCAGTGGGTGCAAAGTCTTGTGGATGTAGTGGTGGAGTAAGCATCCTCAGGTGTCTTGCAGAGCTGAGTGTTTTTCCATGTGGCTTGCCCACCGGAATGGGAAAGCAGAGAGAGAGTTTGTAGCCTGCCTCCATGGAGAAGGAGTGGAAGAACCCTGCCCTTAGGAGTCCTTTTTCTCTCTTCCCCTCCAACCAAGTTGCAACCTGATTGACAGGTCAAGCTTCCTACCCATGTTCCTATAAAACATTTAACTATCACAGATGTTGCGATGAACCAGAGGTCAGTAGCACAGCGTAGCGAAGCAGGCTCATAGCGGAGTTTCAGGGTGTGATAATGCAAAGTGGTTGGCGGGAGGTGGGGAGTCTGGAGTGGTGGCAAGATGAGCAGAGTTGGCCCACAAGCAGGGAACATGGCTATGTGGGGGTGGCACTGCAGTGTGGAACAGAAAGGCAGGGCAACACAGTCCACAGCATCCACAGGTTGACTTGAAAGAGGAAGTACAGGACATGTGTGAAGGCAGGGGCAGAGAAGTCAGGCAGCACTCTGGTCTGAAGACCCTAGAGAAAGAGGCAGGGGCTCACCTCAGAGTCATGTACTTCAGAGATGCCTCCAAAAGAGGTCATCGAACTATGACCCAATTGACAGGCCAAACTCCACACACATCTTGTTACTGGTGCCACGTTGGCACAAAAAAGCTAACTATCACAGGACCCTGGAGCCTCCTTTTACAGATGGAAAGTTGAACATTTAAAACCTCCCTTTCAAGTTAATAATACAAAGAAAAGAACGGTAAAAGTATGCCATTAAAAAAAATCAGCATTTAAGTTTTAAAACACATAAAGTATGTAACACGCCTTTTTATGTACCTTAGACGCATATAAATGTTAAGGCACATAATTATCTATCGGTTCTATCAAGTCTGAGCCAAGACAAAGATATAAAGTCCTTAACAAAGAAAAAATATTTAATCTATCTTTAGCAAATGGAACAAACACAGGATAATAGGATGGTAGGTAGGAGACTGTTGCCTTTAGACAAAACTGACAATTTTGGCTTTCACAGCTACATGGGAACAAAGAAGTTCACAAAATATAACTTCCTTTGTCTTATAGGAAGCAAATAAAAGACAAAACATCTCATTATTAGGTCCCTTGTAAAAATATATATAGATGAAAGTCCACTTTCCGATAGTTATTAAAATAGTCAAGTACCTAAATGATCCTCTGTCAAAAGGCATCTTCTCCAGCTCTGAAACTTTAGGAGCAGGGAGCAATCCCTTTCCTGAAAATTTTCATTATCTCCAACCACAGTTTTATCTTTCTTCTCAGTACAGCCTGGGACAACAGTTTGAATGCAAAGCCCCTTGACAAAATATCTTCCCCTCAAAAGATGTTAATTTAATATACAAGAAAGAAAGCCCTCTGGGAAGAGAAAAAAGGAGTTTGAATTTTTAGCTCCTAAGCTGAAAACCCAGATATCAGAAAGCCATTTCATTTCCTTTATACTGCTGAAGAAAGCCTTCATTTTAACCTTCGTTATAAAAGAAGTACATTAATAGCTAAGCTGTTTTTAAACAATTAAATATTAACCTTCTTCGGACTTATCCCAGATTCCCCTGAACAAAGTAGCTGAGCTCTATTTATTCAGTGTAATGGATCAGTATTTCATTTTCATTAGAACCATAGAAGTCTGTGTCTACGTGAGATATAAACACCATGCCCATCTACATGCACAATGCTGTGTCACAGAGAAGCCACCGCTGTAACAGAATACACTCTTCAGCAATGTCATTTGAAGCAACTGCGACAAAGAATAGATGTGAAAGCTCATTTAGAAAACAAATTCCTAGAGTGTCTAAGAATAGTCAGACATATGTGTAATATCTCATTCTGCCAACATAGCTTCTAGAATCATAGAGCTGATACTCCGTTTCTGTGATTAATATTAAACCGTTAACAATGTCAAATCAATGTCCTCTAGCGGTCGACATTTTGTATTGTCGTGGGCCTTTTAGTCATTCTCATGGCTTCATAGGTAAAGTCAAGAAGAGAGGAGTACAAACCTACATGTACAGACTTTTAGAGTGCACACTTGGTCACTTATTTTCCATATACAAATGGGTTTGCCTGGTGCGATGATGGGGCTCGGAGTATCGGTGGTTGACATTGTTTCCAGTGCAGCAGAAAATGCAACAGAAGAGCGCCCCTACAGCAATCAGCACCAATGCAGTGCCCAAGCCTAGGTAGAGGTCGTCTCCAAAACCACACTTCTTTGCAACCTGCGTTTCCACGCTGTAGAAATCTCTGATAATGGAATAAGCGACCCAGCTCACAGAGATGAGCACCACAAGGCCCGGAACTATGAACACGATGCCAGGTGTTAGCAGGATCTGATTCTGCCTCATCCTCACCAGTGTACGCCATGCGGAGAACGGTCAGCATGAAAGTCAGGAGGGACAGCCCCATGGCTGCACACATCCGCCCTCTGGACTCCTGCAAATCCCGAGAAAGAACCAACACGGAACCATAAGCTTCACAACGCTTCCTTTTGTTTATTTGGCGTATGTAACACATCCACAGTCCTTCCCACATAGCTTCCTGCGGTTGCAATCCTGTTGCCAAGAGGATACGCTTTCCATTGAGGCATGACAGTGACAGCCAATGCCCCCACCATGCGAGTGCCCCCAAATAACAGGCCAGCAATTTGTAAGACATAGGGGATCATCATCCCCTGGGAGAGGTTTAACCAAACAGGACTCCATAGGGAGCGGGGCTGCCCTGAAGCAAATCTTTCCTGTCCCTGGAGAATGCAGTAATGAACTCAGGAACCCAATGGAGTTACAGATCAGAGGGGCTTTCCTACTTCCAGCTAGATTAAATCGTGTGTCGGCTGCCTGAGGTGTCCTCCTTTCGACCAGAACAGAGAAATTTATAAATCAGGTGTGGCAACTTCCTCCGCCAATCAGAGAGGAGATGTAATGACAGAACTGAAAGATGAAAAATAACTTTGAATACGCACAAAATAAAAACAAATATTTTCAGTAATGTTAGAACATACTTTAGCCATCAAAAATTCATTTTAAAAGGAAAAATCATATTGGAAAGGTTAAAATCTTATCATTTGATCTCCCTTGTGACATATTTTGAATTTGTTTTAGTTCTCAATATCTATTGGATTTATATGCCTAGCTGGACCATATGAAGAGGAATGCATCATCAGGATTGGAGGGGGGCTTATTAACAACATATAATATACAGATTACACTACATTGCTTACTGACATGGTGGAAGACTTGGATCTTTCAAGTCCAAGATCAAAGACTGCATCTTTCAGTGCAGACAACCATTCAATGTTAAGAAAACTGAAATCCTCCCATTTGAAATATTAGACTACATCACAGTAAGTGGAAAGGAAATAAAGTTGTCAGGGTGTCATTTTGCTTGGAACCACAAGCAGTGTTCATGGCCAAAGTGGAAAATAAATCAAATCATGTATTGCATTGGGTAACTGCTACTTAAGACCTCTTGGGAGTATTGAAGAACAGAGACCTAACTAGTGGGACTAAGGTGTACCTGACACAGCCTTTGTATTTTAAATCACCTCATATGCATATGGAAGTTAGATAGTAAGTAATCACGCAAAAGAACTGGTGCATTTTAATGATGGTAATTGTAGAAAATATTGGACATGCCATGGATTGCCAGCAGAATAAGCATTTCTTAAGGAACTATAACCAGAATGTTGCCTAGCAATGTTTGATTTCATTGTACATAGGGTCACTAAGAATCAAAATCTACTTGATGCCACCTAACAGCAATGATTATAACAAATGCCTAGAAGATGCCCAAATGTTTGTGAAAGACAAAATTACATGGCAAACATTTTAAATATATCTTAAAGGATAATGGAAATGGTGCATATCAAAATTTTCAAGATAAAGCAAAGTAGAGTTGATAAGCTATGTATAGATTTAAATGCTTAATAGAAAAAAAGAAAAACTATATGCACAGGCTTGAAAAGTTTGTGGAATATTAAACTGAAAATAATTAATCATCCTAGAAATTTCCCAAGCCTAATACTTATTAATTATTTTAACTTTTAGATGAATATTTATAAAGGTGATGGAACTAAACTCAGAATAAAGAGAATATGATAAAATAAATACATAATCAGAACTCAAGATAATTTAAAAGAGAAACAATAAGGAAAACTAAAAAGGCAAAAGTTGATTCTTTAACATAGAATTATCAAATTAATAAGCCAATAGTGCAACAGATCAAGAAAAGTAGAACAGACAAATTATATGTATGGACCAATAATGTATCAGAATACATCATGAATGGTTTTAAGTACTAAATGGAGGTTGTTGTTTTTATGTGGCTTTGAGTTGACTCCAACCCATAGTAATCCCATGCACAACAGACAAAACACTGCTGGGTCCTGCACTATCCTCACAATGGTGAGTTTGTTTGAGCTCAATGTTCCAGCCATTGTGTCAATCCATCTGGTAGAGGGCCTTCCTCTTTTTCTCTATGTCCTTCTCCAGGGACTATTTTCACCTGCAATATAAGAAAATATAAATATCTCTATGCCTATCCATTCACAGTTAATAAAAAAGACTCCTACAAGGAAAATCATAATTTAAAATTGAATGTTCCCAATGACTGATTTACAGCAACCTTATAAACTCAGAAATTTCATGGTCATAAGTCAATTCCAATTCACAGTAACTCTTTCGGGCAAGGTACAGATGCCCCTATGGGTTTCTCAGGCTATAATTCTTCATGGGAGGAGAAAACCTTATTATTCTCCCAGGGTTCAGCTGGCAGTCTTGAACTGCTGACCTTGCAGTAACCCACTTACTCATGGTCCTTTCATATTTACTAGAGAAATTAAATCTGTTACAGAAAATAATCCTGCTAATAAATAAAATTATAGGGTCAGATGTCTTCAATGATGAATTACAACAATCATTTAGGGGTGGAATTGCAATGTACAACAGAACAAATATGCCCTAGCCCACTGTTTTCTCTATGATCATCTGAGTGGTCTATATTTGCTGCCATTCCTAACTACAAAATCAGCAGTTTGAAACCCCCACGTAGTCTTCAGGAAAAAGATAAGGCTTTCCGTAAACCCTCCTGTAAAGGGTTACAATTTCAGAAACCCACGTAGACATGTCTATTTTGTTGTATAGGGCTCCATGACTCAGTGGCAGGGAGATTTTTCATTGTGCGCGTGTTTAAGGGGCTTCATACATGAAAAAGAAGTAAATCAAGAAAAAAAACACCTATATGTATATCAGAGGAGACTCTGAAACTTGCTTTTGAATGCAGAGTCTCTAAAGTGAATGGAATAAATAATGAAGGAAAAGAGATGAACATAACATTTCAAAAAGCAGCTTGAGAAGACAGAGAAAACATTATAATGAAATGTGCAAAAACTTGGAGTTTGAAAACCCAAAGAGAAGAACATGTTTATTTCTCATACTGAAGGACCGGAAGAAAAAAATTCAAGCCTCCACATATAATATTGAAAGATTATTTTAGCAAAATACTGAATGATTCAGGCAGTATCAAAAGAAGATGGAAGGAACACAGAAACACGGCATGGAAAAGACTTGGTGGAAGTTAAACTATTTCAAGAGGTGGCATCTGATCAAATACGGATGGTACTGAAGGGAGAAGTCCAAGCTACATCGAAGGCATTACCAGAAAACAAGGGCCCAGGAATGAACAGAACACCAGTTGAAATGTTCCAACCATCTGATTCCAGCTCCAGCAAATTTCTGTGCCAAGAAATTTGGAAGACAGCTAAGTGGCCAACTGACTGAAATAAATCCATATTTGTGTCCATTCCAAAGAAAGGTGAGCCAATAGAATATGGAAATTGTTGAAAATATCAATACCACATGCAAGTAAAATATTGACAAAAATAATTTTTAAAATGTACATTAATAAGGCGCTGTCAGAAATTCAAGTTGAATTCCAAAGAGGACATCGAACGAAGGATATCATCGCTGATGGCATGTGCACCTTGATTGACATGAGAGAATACCAGAAAGAAGTTTCCTTGTGTTTGTTGACTGTGAAAATGCATGCACCTGCTTAGATCAGATCAAAACTATGGGCAGCATTGCGACCAATTGGAATTGCAGAACACTTGCTTTTACTCATGCAGAACATATCATCAGGCACTCATTCACACAAGCAAAGGAATACAGCACACCAGCCTGTATAATCCGAGGATAGTAAATAATAAAATCTAAATCTGAAGGAAGGAATGGCGTCAGAGTTTAAATTGTAAACACTGGGTTGTCAGAGGACTGTGGATGTCAGTGGAAACCCAAAATCTCGTTGCAGTGCCCCTACACGGATTAAGTTAAGGGACGGGAATAGTCTTGCTATAAGACAGAGAACATTGTAAAGGGGATTATGTCAGATGTAATTCTGCTAAAATTTAATATCTTATCACTTGATCTCCTTGGGGGCAGGTTTTGGGGGAGCCTTAGTGGTGTAGTGGTTACATGTTGGGCTGTGATCCCAGAGGTCAGCAATTTGAAATCACCAGCCACTCCAAGGGAGCAAGACAGGGCTTTCTACTGCGGTAAAGAATCACACGCTTGGAAACTCACGGGGACTTTTCCACCCTGTTCTATAGGGTCATTAGGAGTCCGCATAGACTCGATGGCAGTGAGTTTGTTCGGTTATAACTATTTTGACGTTCCAGTGTTTTATATGTTGTGCTTTTTCTTCAGTTGAGGTTTTTCTATATTTTGTCTAGTCTTTGTTTGCTTGCTTCTTCTTTGTATTCTGTGTGGTTTTCTGTCTATGAAATCACGGTAAGTACTGTAAATGTATAGAGACAGTGATTGGATAGAGGCATTACAGGGGAGAATGGGAGGAAATGGGAAGCTAATAGTCACAATTACTAGAAGAGAATGCTCTGAAGTTGTTTGTGATGATGATTGAAAAATCTTAATATGACTGAATGATTAAATTGCATGGTATGTGAAGTATATGCCAATCAAGCATTGTTTTTTGTTTTGTTTTGTTTTTTAAGTTATAGTTTCAGAATCTCATAAGGGCAGTTCAACCCTGTCCTTAATGCATAAATAAATAAAAATAAAATTTAGAAGGTGTTATTTATGGTTGTACCTTTTCACTACATTTATTCAATTTGCAGGTTGATCAAATAATCTGAGAAACTGGATTATATACAGTAGAACTCAGCATCGGGATTAGAAAAGCTCATTAGTCCCCTGAGAGATGAATATAGCCCATTTCATTTGCTGGATATGAAGGGGCTCACAAGCATTTTCTGAAATGAATTACATGTGCAGAAAATTAAAAATCCTCCCAACTGACCCAATACACATCATGATAAATGGAGAAAAGAAACTCGTCAGGATTCCATTTTACTTGTATCCACTGTCCATGCTCATAGAAACACCCCTCAAGGAATAAAAGAATGTGTCGCTGAGGGAAAATCTGTTTCCAAAGATCTCTTTAAATTGTTTAAGAACAAAATATCCCTTTGAAATCTAAGGTGTGCCTGAACCAAATGATGGGATTTCCAATGTCCACATATGTATTTAAAAGCTGGAAAATAAATCAGGTAGACTGGAGAAGAGATGATTTCTTTCGATCACAGTGCTGAGGAAGAGCACAGAAAGTACAGTGGGCTTCCAGGAGAATGAACACATCTCTTTAAGTGGAAGTCCAGCTCCACATCAGAGACCTGAGGAGGGTGGGACCTGGTTGCCAGTACTATGGGCGTGCGATCAGGGCTCCGATAGAGTATTACACGGGACGAAACTGCAATGTGGTACTGTGTCTGAAGAACACAGAAGGTGGACATGCATGTGTTAAATATAGCTCCAGAGCTTTTGATAAGTTTTCCCTAGAGAAACTAAAAAGCAAAACAAAACAGAACCAAAAAGCCTCATTGCCATCATGTCAGTTTGGGCTCAGAGCAACCCCATAGGTCAGGGGAACCCTGGCCTGGAGGTTCTGAGGCTGTAATTCTTTTCCTGAGTAGGCAGTCTCACTTTTACCCCATTTCCTTAGAGAAGAAAGGTTTATTTTCCCTCTCCGGGAATCGGGATTCATTTTGACCAACGGAGTATAGCAGAAGTAGCAACAAGGCTGCCAAAAAGGGGTATTATTATTATTTTTATATTGATAAAAACAGAGAGAAAGCAAGAATGAGAGAGAAAAGAAGGTAAAATAATTCATTTGAGATACTTCCAGAAGCATGCTCTTATTACATTGCTGATGAAAAATAAAAAAGAAAGAAATGCGTTAAGCCTGGACTTTCCTCCTTCACCTCAGACAAAAATAAATGTGTAACCAGAAGAAAGCAACCAAGTTCATGATCTTAGAGAGACTGGTCACTAAATGTGGAGGGGGGAGTCCAAGGAAACAATGAAGGATATGGGAAAGTCGTCAGCCTCCGACAGGTTGTGGTGGCTTGCCTGTTGCTGGATGCTGGAAGTTATGCCAACAGTATTGCAAATGTGAGCAAAGCCACCCATTACAGATGTTTCAGTGGCATTCACACACTAAGACAGATTAGGAAGAAGGCCTAGTGATCTGTTTTCAAATCCTAGTCATGAAAAGTCTATGGAACAAAGTAGAACATTGCCTATTTATATATATCAGGAGTAATCAATTGCTGGAGGAAGACACTACGTTTGGTTAAATATAAGATCAGCAAGAATGGTGCATGCCTTTGTTCCAGATTAAATTATGCTCTCCAGCAATAGAGAGGCCTGTGGTGCCGGCCCAAATCCCCACCCCACCCACTGCCCAGAATAATGCACTTCAGAGGACAACACTGAAGCTACAGGTTGGGGAGAGGGGCAAGTCTGATCAGAGCACACAGGAGCAAAGGAAGAGGGAGAGTGGAAGACATCCTGGCCTTCTAATCCCTGAGGACACCATTCATGCTCAGAGCAGCCAATGCACCGAGAGGATCATAGGGTTGGCCCCACCAGGAGACACAGACACAATGCCCCTCACTGATCCATAGCACTATGGGGGACAACACTGGATTCACAGTGTAAGAATGGTGCCCAATCTGAACCCATCGCACTGGGGTGAAACACTAAGGGCATGCAACAGAGCTGCAAGAGGAGCAAAGCAATGAGGTCCCTGGGGAATACCAAAAATAGACGTTAGGGCCAGGGTGAAGCACCCCATCATACGCAAATGGAAAACACTCCTGAAAGCCAACAAACAGATCTGGATGTATTTATAGGCTTTTGTTTCTTTTTCTTTTTCTTTTTTTGTCATTGCTTTTGTGGTTGTTATTTTGTTTTGTCTTCTTTTGTTGTTCTGTTTGACATTGTCTTGTTTTTGTTCTTATTATTGTCCCTGCATATCTTTCTAAATAAGATAGACGGGATAAACAATCCAGAGGAGAAACTAACAGGACTGATGGATCTGGGGGTACGTCAGGGGTGGGGGTGGGGTGGAAGTGGGTGTTAACAAACCCAGGGATGAGAGAACAACAAGCAATCTGAAATCAATGGCGAGGACGACGTAGGATGCCTGGTGGGGCTTAATCGAGGGCAATGTAACCCAGAGGAATTACTGGAGCCAGAATGAAGCCCGGACATCATAGTGGGACAAGAAGAAAGTAAAAGGAAAGAAAGAAAAGAACTAGGAGGCAAAGAACATTTATAGAGGTCTAAATACAGGCATGTACATATGTAAATATATTTATAAATAATGATAGGGAAATGGATCTATGTACATATATTTATATGTTAAGTATTAAAGTAGCAGATGGACAATGGTCCTTGACTCAATTACTCCTTCAATGCAAGAATACTTTGTTCTAGTAATCTGGCATTCTGCAATGCTCACCTTCCCAATATGATCAATGAAGACAAAGCGGGTACATAAGCAAATGTGGTGAAGAAAGCTGATGGTGCCCGGCTATCAAAAGATATATCATCTGAGGTCTTAAAGCCTTGAAGATAAAAGAGCTGAGAAACAGCAAAACCCACATGGAAGAAGCACACCAGCCTGTGTGATCATGAGGTGTCAATGGGAATCAGGTGTCAGGCAACAAAGACCCAGAACAAAAAATGTTCTCAATGTGAATGAGGGGGAGTGCAGAGTGGAGACACAAAACCCATCTGTAGACAATTGAACATCTCCTTAAAGAAGGGTCACAAGGAAGAGACAAGCCAGTCAGGGTGCAGTACAGCACCGATAAAATATACAACTCCCCTGTAGTTCTTTAATGCTTCCTCCCCCCATTATCATGAACTCAATTTTACCTTAAAAATCTGGCTAGACCAGAGAATGTATATTAGTACAGATAAGAGCTCACAACACAAGGAATCCAGGACAGATAATCCCCTCAGGACCAATAATGAGAATAGAGATACCAGGAGGGGAAGGGGAAGGTGCAGGGAGAAAGGGGAACCGATCACAATGATCTACATGTAACCCCTTCCCAGGGGGGTGAACAACAGAAAAGTGGGTGAAGGGAGACAGCTGTTGGTGTAAGACATGAAAAAAATGATAAATTATCAAGGGTTCATGAGGGAAGAAGGGGGGGCAGGGAGGAAATGAAGAACTGGTATCAAGGGCTCAAGTAGAAAGAAAATGTTTTGAAAATGATGATGGCAACATATGTACAAATGTGCTTGAAACAATCAATGAATAGATGGATTGTGATAAGAGCTGTAAGAGCCCCCAATTAAATGATTTTTCAAAGGTATGCTCCCCCTGCACCACCACCCCTAAAATAACAGCAATAATTCTTCCACTTGTGATGTAATACTATTTAAGAATCAGATTTTCTTCCTCATGTTAATGAAGACATATCAATATAGCATCTGATTTAGAGAATTTTTGAGATATAAAAATAATATTAGGCACACGCATAGAAAGATTCACAACACATGAACATTTTCAAGAAACTGATGAACAGAAGATAATAAGAAACAGATGTCTTTATCCATAGCCAACAAACACAGCTTTTCCCTAGAGCTAGCAGCCTGAATCCCAACTTCCAGTCTGCTATACTGTGAGAAAGTAGCATTTCGTTCCTGCAAGCCACTGTGTGCAGCATTTCTGTTATAACAGCACTAAGACCTCAACCAGCCATCCATATTGAGACAAAAGCTCCAAAGCTGGATTAAAACATGCCTGTGATAATGTGGATAATACCATAGCAAGCAACATTCTCTTACATTACACATAAGTCCCTAGGAGTAACTGGATATTGGAAGACAGTTATCTTTCTGGTTACCTGTTGGTTCATCTATTTACACACACACACACACACACACACACACACACACACACAACACAACAAAAAAAAAAACCCTGTCACTGTGCCCCTGAGAAACCCTTGTGGCAAAACAGGGAGGGTAAAGGGAGAGTGGGTAGGAAAGAGGGAACCGATTACATGGAACTGTGTGTGACCTCCTCCCTGGGGGACA
>NW_022111372.1:20699832-20709380 GCF_000313985.2 Echinops telfairi
AACCCTTATTCTATTTGCTGTCCCCATAGGTTCATCAATTCTGGCTTTCCTATATTGAAAAATTGTAACTAAATTGTAAGGGGGTTAACCCCAATGATAAAATTCATCTGAGATAACCCCAAAATGAACAAACAAAAAAGAAATTGTTAAAAACCATATCAGGCCTAAAGTGCATCAGGGGAGTGATCAGCTGACAAAGTTTCAATTATTTAAGCCTGGTTTATCATTTTTATCTTCTATCATCATCTCTCCAATGCACTCTTTAGTAACATGTTTCCCCCTATCCCTCTATTATGAACAGAGATGTCAACAGAAGCTTACTTCCTATGTAGCTCCCACAAATGAATCTTGGGCTCCCACTGTTATCCATAACCTTCTGCAAACCAGATTCTCACAATTTAGCTTCTGATACTATTCCCTCCATCAGCGTCAGATTATAGAATTTATAATCCTTCAGTCTCTGATGTTGGTGTGCTTCTTCCGTGTGGACTTAGTTGGATCTCACTTAGATTGCTGCTTGGTTGGAAACAAGACTTTAAGACCCCAGACACTCTTTCATCTGATAGCCGGTCACCATCTAATTTATTCACCAAATTTTGCTATACCATCCATATGTTCTGTGTTACCTTCCTGAGGATTAGTATTGAGCCATGATGTGAGAACTAATTGTTCAAATAGGAGCTGAGATTTAGTGTGAGTCCCAAACACATTCCTGGATCTATGTTTTTATTTTGTTTTGTTTTTGATTTTTTAATTTACCTTTAGCTCCCTTTCAAAGCCTCCTTGTTCATTTATGGTAGAGAGGCTTATTGATCACCACCCTGGGGCAAAAAGATCTTTAATTAATATTGTTTTTTATTAGGTCTTGGTACTAATTTTTTAAAGTGCTGTTGAGAGAGGTATATTTGGCCAATATTGACTAACTCAGTATCACGGTACCTGACTTTTCACTTGTATAGAATCAATACTTTCATGGCTGAATGCACACAACATGAAGTACATGGTAGATATGCATTAAAAGCTATTTGCCATTCTTGTCAGATTTTACTTTTAAATATTTTAAAACACAAAAGTGTGTATTAATTGACATTTGCATCCTAACACTTACAATGTAGAGTCCCTGAGTAACACAGATGACTAAGCCAAAAGGTTGGTGGTCCAAACCAACCCGAGATAGCTTGCAAGAAAGGAACGGCATTCTACTTCCAAAAAGCCAACACATTTAAAACTTCACTCTGTGCCAGAATTAAACTGAAATCTTATTGCTGGGAGTGGCAGTTGGGGAAAAATATTATATTTTGGGTAAAAGAAGTAGTTAGGCTAGTAGAGATTGGGATATAATTAAGAATGCTAGGGGATTAATTATATATTACATGTATGACATGATCAAAGGAACTGCTACAACATTATAGAACCCTTTATTAAAAGAAATAATCTAAACTTGTAGCTATTGTTTCTTGACATAGACCCCATCTAGGTCTGTCCAACTCCAATGTCAGTTTTTCCACACCTAACCCTTCCGCCAAGAATTCTGTGCCCTTCAATTTGTAGGGGCAAGATCAGAGTTGGCGAATGCATTGGGTGAATTTGCTCAAAGCAATTCTCATAGGACTGCTGCTTGAATGGGTTGTCACGTTGAAAAATTATTCTTCAGTGCACATTTTCTGACCTTTTATTCACCAATGAATTTTTCATTAAAAAAATAAAATATGAAAACATCTTTCTAATATTCCCATTTCATTTCAGCAAATCTAATTAAGATTACCCCTTTATAGTCCCAAAGAGTTGCCATCCTTAATTTTTTGTTTGTGTGTTTGTTTTTAATTTAAAGAACATTTCTTTGGAGGCTCTTAGAGCTCTTAAAACAATCCATACATCAATCGTGTCAAGCATATCTGTGCATATGTTGTCATCATTAGTTTCTAGACATTTAGTTTCTGCTAAGCCCTTGGTTTCAGCTCCTCATTTTTCCCTGCCTCCCCACCTCCACACTCAGCACTCCTTTATAAATTATAGATTATTATTATTAACAAAGCTGACACCATTCACTGTCTCCCTTCCTCCGCGGTTTCTGTTGCTCATCCCCCTGGAGAGGGGTGTGTGTGTGCCCGCGCGCATGCGCTATTATGTGTTGATCATCGTGATCTGTTCCCCCTTCCTCCCCTTTTCTCCCCACTTTCCCCCTACCATTCTGGTATCACAGCTCCCATTCCTGTTCCTGCATTCCGTGTGTCATGGGCTCTTATCTCTTAGCTGTACTTATGCACATACTCTGGTCTAGCCTGAAGTGAAAGACTGTACTGGGGTCATGATAGTCGGAGGTGAGGAAGCCTCAAGGAACCAGAGAAATATTGTGTGTTTCATTGGTGCCTTTCTGCACCGTTGACTCATTCCTTCCCTGTGAACTCTCTGTGAGGCAATGTCCCATTGTCGACAATGGGCTTTGGGACTCTTTCCCACCCTCCTTTCTCAACAATATGTTTTTTGCTTGTTTTGGGTCTTCATGCCTGTTACCTAGTCCCAGCGACACCTAGTGATTACACAGGCTGGTGTGCTTCCTCCATGTGGGATTGTGACTTCTCTGCTAGATGGCCACTTGTTGAACTTCAACACCATAGACAGGGGAACAGCTAAGGAATTAAAATCAACAAAAAAGAGTTTAGAGAGATTCTGGGGGTACTGGAGCAACAGCAATCTAGCTGAGAGCAATAACTAAGAGGTGGAAGCAGGGCAAGACTGATGGTAAGGCAGGAGGAAGGTAAAAGGAAACAGAAATTATCTAGGAACCATAGCTATGGATAGAGATATAAGCATAAATGTATATATATATGTAACTACATAAGTTCATAAAAGTAGAAGTATTTTCCTATGTACATATATTTATATGGCAATACACTGAGATAGTGGATGATCGTTGGGCCTCCGCTCATGCCTTCTCTCAAGGCAAGAACACGTTGTTCTAAAAACCTGGCATTCTGTGATGCTCTCCCTACCGTCACAATCACTGAAGACAAATGGGTGCACAAGCAAATGTGGTGAAGAAAGTGGATGGTGCCCTGCTATAAGAAGATACAGCATCTGTGGTCTTAAAGACTTTAAGTTTAACATCCTTAACTTTTGAGTGAGCCTCTCTGCCTGTACTTAACCAACCTAGACCTCTTTGGGAGTCACTGTTTTAATGGGAACTTACTATCTAGATAGTTGTGATTCGTTCCATAAAATTATCTTCAGCAGCTTTGATATAACTTAAAAATCTGGTGGAAAGACTTGAAGATTTTGCACTAATTTTTCTTTGCACAACCTTTTTGGCATCCACCCAGTTTGCTGAGGACAAGATGTTCACTTAAAATGAAAAAATGTCAAACTTTGTGATACTGCAATTTAAGCAATTATTGCATCAATTGTAATTCTATGATGAGTTTCTGGATTCCAATTAGAGTTTCTTAATTCATTGAGGTTGATGATATTCCTTCTTTTGCCTCAACACTGTGGTCTTCTTGACCTTCCTTGCTTTATATGGGGCAATAGTCCTATAACCTTATTGCAAAAATTCAGTATTTGGGGAAGATGTTTGGAATTTGAGTTTTGCTTAAACCTTGACATTAGTCTAAACTTAAAATTGTATACTATTAAGTAGTGTATATTTATCTACTTTTAAATGTACCCTGAGGTTAAGACAAACATATTATCAAGAGAGCTCATCTACCAGGAGCCACATATCACAAAGACATGTTTAAACACATTTTGTATGGAATAAACCCATGTATGTACTACTGGAGGTATAATAGTAATACCTTTATTGACTTACCTTCATATAACTTAATTTACCTGTATCACTACCCTAGGATTTATACACATTTTGCAGATGAGGATCAAGAAACATAAGGTGCCAGGAAATTTTGTTTGAGAACACACAGACTTAAGTGGTGGAACTGGAATTCAAACACAGGTAGCTGGTTGCGTGCTTCTAACCACTGCTGCATATTGCTTCTTGCTGAGATATGTTTACCCAAGGCAATGTTTTGTAATAAAATACCTGAAAAATGCACTGCACACCTAACTTACTGGTTTTCTTATAGAAAAAGAAATGATTACCCAAAGCTAATAACTTGAGAAGTCATCACACTTGTTTTACTGTAAATGTTTCTCTCTCTCTCTTTTGGACAATAACACATAAATAACAAATGTTAACCTTTTTATCCATTTTTTAAGTGTACAATTCAGAGGCATTCGGTACAATCTTATGAATCATCACCACCAACTACTTTAACTGGCTCTAGAACTTTATTAATACACAAAAAAACAACCTCCCACCTATTAAGCATTTCTTATACTTTCTTCACTCCCTCCCTCCCCTGGAAACCACTAATCTGATTTCTGTTTTTATGGATTTTTCATTCTGGATATGTCATATAAATGGACTTTTTAGAGTGGCATCTTCAACATTCTGAATCTCACTATTACTCTGAGTGGTTTCCAAAACAACTCAATTGAGCACAGTCTAAAAGCTTACCTGACTTGAACCAACTGTGCGAAATTCATTCAGAGGTGAAGGGTTCTGAAATAGCACAGTTAAAAACATATCTGTAAATGTAACATACTGTGAAGACTTCCAGTATTTACAGCTTTTTATAAAAGTACTAAAATAATAATTTAAAAAATATTTCAGGTAGACTCCTAAATAATTTATATAAATCTTGTTAGGAAAAAAATAAGATGTACACATATAAATGTTTTTCCTTTAAACATGAATGATGAAACTACAAAACTATGTTTACCTCTCTCTTAATTCATTCCAGGAGCTTTCTAATTAATCATAAAATAACCTGTTGCTAAAATTAATAATGAATACCAAATAAAGAAGACATTCTGTTAATATTTTATTCAACACTTTTGCTTATTTTTAATGTGTTTATTTTGTTCAGAACTGAGAGGAATTTTAAGGTAGTGTATAATTTTAAAAGGATGAAGTTCATTACTTATTGAATCCAGCATTGAGCTATTTTATATATTCCCTATGATTTTCATTTTACAAAGGCTAGGAGAAGCTATGAGCATTCCTAAATCCACACCCTATTTGTTGTGGGCTTGGGTTTGGTCTTATTAAACTCTTTCAAATACTATTTATTTTTGTACGATATATCATGCCTTTCATTTGTACACAATGATTAATGTTTCAAGCTCATTAATATACAATAGGGTTTCAAGTTTATGTCCGTTATCCTCATCTGATTTCCGAACATTGATCAATGAAGAAGTTGAGCTAGGGGACTTCCTTCCTTTTCCTGCGTCCTAAAAAAGAACATCCGCCGAGGCTGAGGTTCAAAATGAGGTCCTCTACTCTCCCACGCTCTTCACATCACATTGCGCTATTTTCCCATAAAACTCTATAATAAAGATCCATTATAAAATCTATCCTTACATATACCTTATCAACTGAGCAATTTCCAACTTCCCAGTGCATCTCTTTGAGAATATTAAAGAGGCTTTGGGCATGTGGATAAGTTTAGTTCTTGAGCATCAATTTTATAAGGAGCTGTTACACTGATTGATAAAATTTGTCTTGAATATTACCAGGTACTGTTTCCCTCTTCCTGTCAGTTATTAGGAGCTTCCTTGATGATGTCGGGGTTCAGCATTGGGTCAGTAACCACACGGTCAGCAGTTTGAAACTCTCAGTGGCTCCTAAGGAGAAAGTTGAGGTTGTCTATGCCCACTAACAGGTACACACAGTCTCAGAAGCCCATGGAAGGCAGTTTTGCCATCAGGAAAGATTGCTACGGGTTAGTATTGATTCTAATTGATCCTATGTCAGTACATTTTTTTTTTGTTTGGTCAGTTATTTTATGCTAAGAATTTGAATTTTTCCTTGTAGTCAAAAGATCTGTCTCACAAAGATTATGATGGAATCAGAAATTTTGGAATGAGCATTTAGAATGGGATTTTATTTGAAGAATGGAGGATTGTTGGAGGAAGAATAAGCTGTCTGAAGTTACACATGTCTAGATTGCTTTTTAACCAAATACAAAAGAGTCCTCAGAGGTCATAAAAGGTTAAGCACTCAACTATTGGCTGAAATATTGAAGTTTTACCCATTCATACCTGCCTAGGAGAATAGACTTGGAAATATGATTATGAAAGTTAACAGCCTTGATAACCATCCGGAGCCGCTCCACCACACACACACACACACACACACACACACACACACACACACACGAGGTTGCATGAGGCCCAGTGGATTCACTGAGTACAGAGTAAAGAGAAGGGGGGAAATATTACATAGAAGCTCAAGAGGTGATTTCATGAGGGGTGATAGCAGTTATAATTGCATTCTGTATTAAAGCAGAGGGGAAAAAATAAATTTAAGATAACCACGGGTGTTTTTAAGTGAAACAATTGTTGGTTAAAGAAACATATGTAAAAGATTAGGCCTCTGGGCACCTCTCCCCAGGGTGCTCAGTCAGTTTTGCTTTATTTTTGGTTTCATGAATATTTTGATGCAAGTCCACAGAATAGTCTATGAAGAAGTGGAACATACCTATAGACAAATCACAAGGAAAAACGTCCACTAAAAGTTTTCTCATACTCAAAGAACTTAGGCCTATCATTGTCATAAATAAAAACCAATTTATAAGCTAGTATGTTACTTGATGTCTTCAGATACTAGGCCCCACTGGAGAAAATCTATTTTCCCTTAAGGGAAAGCGAATGAATTATGAAGTCAGTCATTCAGTCAATGAGTCATTTATGAAGGGATGTGTGTATTTCCTCCTGACCCTCTTGAGTAATCAGTTAATTCTCCCAGGGTATACCTATCAGTGAATGTATGAAATCAGAGTATCCTACTCATAGAATGACTATGAAGCTAGAAACATACAAAGTCACTGTCGCCGAATCACTTGTCACTCCTGTCGATTCTATAGGACAAGGTAGAACTGCCCTCTGTCTTTCTCCTGGGAGTTGTTGATGGTTTCCAATGTGCACCCACCACCAGCCAGGCCTCCTCAGTTCATGAGGCAATGCCTAGATTATGATACGTATCACCCAAACATTAGCTATTCCTATTAATTAATATCCGATCGCAGATGTTAACATGCTTCTAAGAAAGTATTTAAATAGATGACTGTTATTTACATAATAATCATAGTACAATAAATATTTTGGAACTTCTGACACTGCCTTAATAAATAGCAAGTATGTTATCTATATGAAATATTACAGACAATCCAATGATGATGATGACACATTATGATTAAATGTCATAGAATAGTTTATGCTCTCAACAATTAATTATGAATTAATTTTATCTTTAGTAGTACCCCTGTTACTCCTTTTATAGTTGGACAGTTGAAAGTTTTGAAAATTTCCTTACAAGATAATAATATAAATAAAAGAACAGTAAAATATGTCAATATAAAAATCACCATTTATTAGTATCAAATACATAAAGGCTATAGCACACCTTTTTATATACATTAGATAAATGTAAATTTTAAGTTTCCTGGTTGATTATCTGTTCGATCAATTTTGAGGCAATACAAAGACATAGAATTTTCTAACAAAGAAAAATATATACTTAATCGATTTTAGCAAATGGAACAAACACAGGATAGTATGAGGTGGCAAGTTGGATTGTGATCATGAGACAGACTGAAAGGACAATTTGACTTTCATAGCTACACAGCAACAAAGAAGCTCACAAAGAAGAACTATTTTTTTTCCCTCCGGGAAGCAATAAAAGCCAAGACATCTTATTTTTAGGTCCCTTCTAAGTATATATATAGAGAAATAAATATCCACACTCAGATATTTATTAAAATATTCAAGTACATAAATGATTGTGTGTCAAAAGGCATCTTCTTCCCAAACTCTGCAAAGTTAGGAGGAGGGAGGATCCCTTTCCCGAAGTCTGTCACGTTCTTCGACCAGTTTTATCTTTCTTCCTAACACAGTTCTGGGACAACAGTTTGAATGCAAAGCCCCTTGACAATATATCTTCCTCATAAAAGATGTTAATTTAATATACAAGAAAGAAAGGCCTTTGGGAAAGAGGATAAAGGAGTTAGAATTTGTAACTCCTGCCCTGAAACACCGGATATCAGAAAGCCATTTAGTTTCCTTTCTATTGCTGATTAAAGCCTTCATTTTAACCTTCATTATAAATGAAGTACATTAATGGCTAAGCTGTTTTTAAACAATTAAATACTAACCTTCTTCAGTCTTATCCCAGATTCCCCTGGACAAAATATCTGAGCTCTATTTATTCAGTGTAATGGATCAGTATTTCATTTTCATTAGAACCATAGAAGTCTGTGTCTACGTGAGATATAAACCTCATGCCCATCTACATACACAATGCTGTGTCATAGAGAAGCCACCGCTGTAACAGAATACACTCTTCAGCAATGTCATTTGAAGCAACTACGACAAAGAATAGATGTGAAAGCTCATTTAGAAAACAAATTCCTAGAGTGTCTAACAACAATCAGACATGTGTGTAATATCTCATTCTGCTACAGTAGCTTCTAGAATCATAGATCCAATACGCAGTTGCTGTGATTAATAGTAGGCAGACAACAATGTCAAATCAATGTCCTTTGAGGTTCCATAGTTTGTATTGTCATGGGCATTTTATTCATCTGCATGGCTTCACAGATAAAGTCAAGAAAAGAGAAATACGAACCTATACGTACTGACTTTTAGAGTACACACTTGGAGACTTCTTCTCCGTATAAGAACTTTTGTGAGTGGTGCGAGGATGGGGCATCGTGTATCGGTAGCTGACCTTGTTCCCAGTGCAGCAGCAGACACAACAGAAGAGCGCCCCTACCAGAATCAGCACCAATGCCGTGACCCAGCCTAGGTAGAGGGCTTCTCCAAGCTCACGCTTCAATTCCATATCCAGTATTGGGTTGTAGAAATCTCTGATGATGCTGTTGGCGACCCAGCTCACAGGGATGATCACCAAAATGCCTGAGACAATGAACATGACGCCAGACGTCAGCATGATGTAACTCTTCACCTTCTCATCCTCACCAGTGCACTGGGTGCACTTCATGCCGAGAATGGCCGTCATGAACGCCAGGATGGACACCACCGTTGCAGTACACATCAGTCCTCTGGACGCCTGCAAATCCTGAGGAAGAGCCAACAGGGAATCATAGACTTTACACTGCATCCGGATGTTCATGTGCCGTATGCAGCTCATCCACAGTCCTTGCCACTGGTTTTCAGCAGTTACAATGTTGCTTCCGATGAAAGCAGACACTTTCCATTGAGGCATGACAGTGACAGCCAATGCCCCCACCAGGCCAATACCACCAAGCACAAGTCCAGCAATTTGTAAGGCAGAGATAGCCATTATCCACTGGGATAGGTTTAAGTGAACAGGACTCCTAAGCCAGTGGCGCTGCTCTGAAGCAAGTCTCACTGTGTCCAGGAGAAAACAGTAATGAACTCAGGAAACCAACGGAGTTTCAAATAGTAGTTGTTTTCCTACTTCCAGCTAGATTAAATCTAGTGCTAACTGACCCAGTTGCCCCCCC
>NW_022111372.1:20709480-20729465 GCF_000313985.2 Echinops telfairi
CACCCCCCATACCCTATTGACTGGAACAGGGAAACTTACAAATCAGGTGTGGCAACTTTCTCTGCCAATCAGCCTTGGGATGGTAAAGCAGGTGTGTCTAACCTGAGAAGAGATACGTGGAATGGCTGTACATTCATATAAACGTTCTTTGTGCTACTCCTCTTTCCAAGAAGACAGAAGTGTGTCTACCTGTAAGCATAATTATGACTGTTTGCAGAACCATCAAGCAATGCACCAATTTCTTTGGAAAAGAAAGGTGAACTTCATGCAGACGGCCCTGGAACGCTCAGTAAGGGTTGCCATGACGGGGCAGCAAATAAAATATCTGCCTAAGAAATCTGCTTGGATTGTCAAAATGCCAAAGTGAAAGGAGAGTAGGGGAGTGATAGATTGCTCATACCTGAGAAACCACATTCTTGGAGACACATGTGATCCAAACAGTTGATTTAATTTGTCTACAACTTCAAAGGGACCACTGCTGGAGTGAAATGAGGGAATAGATCATGCCAAAGGACAAAATAAGGCTAAAGTGATTAAATGTACAATATTGTTCTCTGTGGATTTCTTCTAAGCCAGAAAAAGTATTTGATTTCCTGGTGTATCTCTGATAATCTAGATTTTTCAGGATAGAACATGTTTTCAAACAAACAAGGAAACAAAAAACAAGTGGATATAGCAAGCATTAGAGTACTTAAGTAATGGAGTCATTTCAAGGTTGTCAGCTTATTTTCTAAGGAGCCCTGGTTTATACATTGAGTGGTTAAGCAAAATGTCGGTGGTTAGAACCCATCAATAGCAGGAGAAAGGTGAAGGTTTCTGTTCCTGTAAAGTTTAAAGTCTCAGGAACCTGGAAGGGTAACTCGACTCTGAGCTACAGGGTGGGCATGAGTAGGTATCAGTGCTATGGCAGTGGGTTGGGGTGTTCACTTATTTTGTGAGTATTTCTATCTTCTGCCTTTGTAGGCTGAAGGACTAGAACTCTTGCAATGTTGTAAGCCCTGGGTGGATATAAATAACCCATAGTTCTAAGTAAAGTATGCAGAACAAGGCTACCATATTTTTTCCACTGAATAACATTGGAGGTTACCCATAAAATTATCTTTCTTATTTTTAAACCCAAGTCTGATTTGTCCAAAGAACACCACAGGAAGAGACAGATTAGCTGTCTCTCAGTTGATCCTGTTTCAGGCTTTGCCGAGAGCTGTCAGAGAATACTCTTTTGGAGGGTGAACTATATCACCAGCCAGGCATTGTTGTTTTTTTAGATGCTTCTGTATGGACATAAGCCTTCGATTTTTTAGTAATGCACCAAATATATTAACTGTTCGCACAATCCAGGACCCTGAAGACATCAAGGTGCTGTTGTTATTTGCCATTGCGTTCTCTCTACCTCTTCTGAAATGGAAGGAACGATTACAGCCCAACCTGCACCATACCCCTGGCTCGTAAGGCATGTATGGCTATGACCTAGAGTTTTCATTGGCTGACACTCGGCGGCAGATTTCCAGACATTTCTTCCTATCCCAGGTTAGTCTGGAAGCTTCCCTGAAACATGGTTTACATCATAGCAACATAGAGTCCACCACTGACAGACAGGGACTGGCTATGCAAGAGGTGCACCGGTTAGAAATAGAACCCTGGACTCTCACATCACTCAAAAAGCCACCGTCATCAAGTTGATTCCCTATAGCAACCTTATAGGACAGAGCAGAGCTGCCCCTGTAGATTTCAAACACTGTAACTCTTTATGGGAAGAGAAAGCCTCATCTTTCTTCTGAGGAGCAGGTGGGGGTTTTGAACTACTGACCTTGTGGTTAGCAGCCCATTGCCACCAAGGTTCCTTTGGTCTCTGACATGGAAGACAGGAATTCTTCCTCTGACTTTCCACTGCTCCCTACTTGTGGGGGGAAGTCAGATCCTTGCTGCCAGACTGCTGTCTCATCCCACCACTGGGGTGGGCCTGCTCCCTGCTGCTGGAGACAATGGACTACTTCTCTCTGAAGCCTGGGGCCATTGGCTTGGTTCCTGTAGGAAGGGTTTGCACCCTACTGATAATGTTCCTATGGAGACCCAGAGACCAACCCCTAGATCACCCTCTCATTACTGAGTACCCTATATTGCAGCCCCTCCCTGTGACGTATGTCTCTACCTGTAATTAGTGGGCTGGCATGCCCCCAAAAGGTATATAGGCATGGGTCAGCAATATAGAGCTCTCGGACCTCTCTGACTCTCTCTCCCCCCTCTCCTCTCCAGTCCTCTCTCCCTTGTTCCCTTGCCCTCCTTCTCTTCCCCCTCTCTCCACGTGGACCACTAAGCTGGGCTGAGGTGAGCAATGTTGCCATGTAACGTGTCCGACTGTATTATTGTAATATCTCCCATGCTCTCGATGACTCTAATATAATACTTATATATCTCAACCATACAATTGTGCATTACTGAATCCCAGTATTAGTAATAGTAGTAGCAGCAGGTGGGGGCTGGCCCTTCACCCCCCAGCGCCAATCTTTTAATTTAATAGTACACCTACTTGCTGTCTTACTATTCTTTAACAAGTAATATTAAAACATAATTTAGCTATCAGAAATTCATTTTAGTATGAAAAATCTGATTTGAATGGTTAAAGTTATCATTTGATCTCCCTTTTGACACTTTTTGAGTTTGTTTTATTTTTAGTATTTTCTGTTTTCTTTTAAACTGGAGTATCTCTGCTGCTTATTGCTATTGTTGATTGCCTTCCTGAATCTGCTATGCAATTTTCTTTGTTTTTCGGTATATGACACCCTGATAGACGAAGAAATAGCTATAATAACTAGATTAACCAATCCTGGGGGGTACCGTGGGAGATGATGGGACTAATGGGCAGCTGGTAACACAAAGTACAAGAAGGAAGGAAATGTTTTAAAACGTATGTCTTGGCAATCATACTACACTTCTTGAAATAACTGAACCATTGAATTGTATGGTGTCGAGATTCTGTTGTAATACTTTTTTTAAAGGCTTAAGATTAAATTTACTTTTTACCAACAGGAAAAATAATTAATTTCCTAAATTCCTATATGACATACATTTAAGGGTTCTTTACTTATTGCTGAGCATTGATACCTTGTTTCCCTGAAAGTAAGACATCCCCCGAAAATAAGACCTACTTACAGTTTTGCCTCTTGCTGAAATATAAGGCATCCCCCGAAAATAAGACCTCCCTGAATATAAGGCCTCCCCAATAATAAGGTCCCCTAAAGCTACCGTAACTCTAGACTCTGGACCATAGTCACGCAGCTCACTGTTGACCACAGCTGGAGCTGACTGGAAGTGCGAGTAAATGTACCACAGCTTATGAGTAAATGCACCATAGATTGTTGTACATGGAAATAATGGTAGTAACAAGAAATTCTTGATACTGTAGGATTCACAGTTTGTCTGGTTATGCTGGTTTGTGATGACAACTACTACCGTACTGTATATAGTTAATACATTTCTTTTTTTGTTGTCCAACATTAAATGTGTACTGTATTCTTCTTCATGGAAAAATAAGATATTCCCTGAAAATAAGTCCTAGCGCATCTTTGCGAGCAAAAATTAATATAAGATACTTTCTTATTTTCAGGGAAACAGGGTAGATAGATTGAAAAATACACACGAGACAGAAACTGGCATATGTGTATTTGGAAGCCTTGAACTTCCAAGCATCCGCCATCGGGGAATGCATCAATTCATCTTCGGGGTTTGTGCATTCCCAACATCTCTCCCCGAAGCATTGAGATTTACCGGTTGCCTATTTCATGCAACAATATATTCTCCTTTTCAAAACTACACAGCACTTCACTACCAATGTTTTCCTATACAAAAGATTAGGATCTGAATGTGAGATCATCTAGTGGTTTACATTAGGATGATTATAGTTAAGTATTCCAGTGAGAATTAGCCCAGGGCGTTTAAGGCAAGTCTCTTATTAGACAAACACGAAGTTAGCCTCATGATATTTTGAAAGAAACAGCCTCTAAACACTACAGAAAATCAGCGAAGACTGGGGGAATATTCTCATACCAAGTTCTTTATGGATGAAGAAACGTACATTTGGGGACATAAAATTAAGATGAACTGTTGAACTATAGTCCTATCCCACTGGAATGTTAATCTAAGTATAAAATTCAGGTAGAGACAAAAACAGAGATTTAGAAGAGCCATGGTTTTATTATTACTATTATCTACAGTTGAGTAACTGTTTAGAAGGATAAGTGTGTTTCAGCCACATGAGATTGAACAATGATGCTCATGGGTTTCCAGGGCTGCACCCACCCTATACTGACAGGCTCGGTATGTGCTTATCTTATGCCAGCAGCCACAGGTAACTCGTTGAACCCCATTCTTAATGGTGATTGGGGATTGCAGTAATTCCTCACAAACAAGGAAGTCCCAGGGAGTTGGATATTGCATAAGGACGAGTGAACAAGAATCAATGCACTTGAATTGTGGTGTGGAGAAAAGCATTGAAAGTCCAGCGGGCTGGCAAAAGAACAAACAGATCCGTCTTGGAAGAAGTACAGCCAAAGGGCTTCTTAGACACAAGGATGGTGAAACTCCATCTTACACACTTTGAGCACGTGCTCAGGAGGAGGCAGTCTCTGGAGAAGAACATCACACTTGGCAGAGGGGCAGCAAAAGAGGAAGGCCCCCAGTGAGATGGACTGGCACCGTGGCTGCAACAATGGGCTCAAGCAGAACAATTGTGAGGATGGCAGAGGAGCAGGCAGTGTTTCCTTCTCTTGTGCATGGGGTTGCTATGGGTTGAAATCTACCCAATGAGGCTTGACAACAGCAACCAGCAGTGATGTTGTCTCTGAGGGTTTTCATTGACTGATTTTCAGAAACGGATCATCAAGCATTTCTGACTAGTTTGACTAAACTCTGTTCAGCATCACAGCAACATACAAGTTTCATTGACACACAGGTGCTGTGTCACTGCACAAAAAGAGGTACAGTGGCTGGAAAGCAAACCAAAGTTTCCCCAAGAGGAGGGTGAGGATTCTACCATTGAACCACCACTCCTTGATGACTTTCTTATTTTACTTTAAGTCAGAACTATGGACCGACCTAGACTAATTATTCTAGAAAGCATGCTTCCATTTCTATACAAGAACCAAAATATACAAAGGACCCAAGAAAGAAGTGAATGCTCATGCTGAGTGACTGTGCCCGATCCCTTAAAGCCTCTCTTGTGCCTACATCACCAAAATCATCATATTTAGTGATTCAATTGATTAAATGCAACTCAGTCTTGGGATCGCATGCAAATGCATTCTTTTCATAAATGGTAACAAATGGTTTTATCAAACAGTTTATAAGGTCCCTACTATGTGTCATCTACCTTCTTATACCTTCATTTTCAACCAAAATGAAGGTTCCTTACCTTTTCTGTTCCTTTTCTCATTACTATTTGAATGAAAAAGTTTATGGTTCTGCCCATTATGCAGTTGCCAGTTTCTATGGTTCTTTGAATTTGTATGCTTCCTCTGTGTGGGACAGCTTTCAACTTGCACTTGTTTTTAACTAAATTTGCTGCCAATTATCCTTATTTGGCAGCCTCGTCATCATGTACTGAGGAAATCAGGGCTTCATACTGTTTCATTCTTGTCTGATCATCTATTGTGAATTTGCATTTCCATCCCACTTACAGCCTTAACTTTAAGATTGTATGAGTTTAGTTTCAGACCATCAAAGTAAAAGGATATTATAATTAAATAAATAACAAAATAATAAATCATTGTCCTGTAATACAGTGAGTCACTCAAATCTTTCAGTTGTAGTGATTTAAAATTTCCTACTCACAACTCTCTTCTGGATCCATTTCTTTATACCCACTGCCACGCAGTCAAAGTAACCATACAAGACTGCTCGGGTGTGCTGAGATTGTAAATCTGCACTGGAGTAGAAAGCCCTGTCTTTCCCCTCAGAGCAGCTGGTGATGTGGAACCGCTTCCTGTGCGATGAACCACTACACAGCCAGGGCTCTTCCATTTTTATGACTCTTGCCAAATGACTGTGTGGAGCCTCGTGAATAAAGTGTGTGAAAGAAGAACAGAGGGATTGGTCAGTATTGCCATTACTCTGGGTAGAAGGGCCATCTCAGAAGCAGTGAAGGAGAGATTCCCATGACTGCCAAGAAAGAAGAAATATCAGCAGCATTCGCTGTAAAGGAAAAGCCCAATACTCAGGAGCTACCGTTATTACAAGGAAATTCTACTTCTTTTCATGTTTTATATTCTTCACAAATCTTCAAAATGTGGATGGTTATTATTCATTCTTTCCATTTAAGTTACTCATTAATGTAGAAAAAAATACAAGTAGATAGATGATTTTTTTTCTATGAATGTCCAGTTGTCCAACACTTCAGTGTAGCTATCAAAGAAACCACACCTAGTAAAACATGTGGAATTCTCTCCCATAAAATAAGAAAAACTTCACTCCAAATTCAGGTGTCAATGTTTAAAAGGGTAATGAAAACTAGAAGAAAGTTAAAAACATTTCACTAACCACTTTTCAATTTTCTATAATTTATTTATGATTACCATTGTTTTGGATTCTAGAAATCAAGAGGGATTTTATTTTTAATATAAATGACCTCCTGATGGACTAGCAATAGGTCCTTCAAAATTATGCACATTTAATTGCCTGGACTTATTACTAGGGGGATGGGATGCTATTTCTATACAGGGAGGCATAACAAAGGTCTGCAGTTTGTTTTCAAAAATAGTAGAAAACAGATCCCGAGAACAGGCAAATATAGACCTTTGGAAACAGAACATAAAGGACAGCCAGTCATCGTGAAGGGCAAATAGGATTGTGGTTCAAGAAAACATGTAGCCAGGCAAAAGCCATATTATTTTGGAAATAATAAACTAAGTTATCTATTGATAAGATCTTTCTCTTGGGCTCATTCGGGTTTGACTTCCTGCTGAGAATTTGAATTTCCTACCCAGATATGCATAAATGAAATCTACATGCTGTCAAGGATCACCTAGGGAGCTACAAGATATCCCTGGGAATCTTATTAGAATGCAGATTCTGAATCAATACATGAGTATCTTTTTTTTTTTTTAATACATGAGTATCTTTTAGGCTTTTTAGGTTGCTGTGGGGAAGATGCAGTGGTGGCTCCTAATTTAGGGTCCAAGATAGTAAGCACCTTGCTGGTGACATCCTTTCCTATCAATGTCCCATTCTCTTTCTCTATTTTGAAAGTGCCTCTATTACAGAATAGGTCATGGTGCTAAATCATCTAACTACCAACATGTATTAGAAATAACATCTAAACCAGTTTAGATCAGTGAAGTGAACAACTTCATGAATCAATACCCTCAAGTAATGTCATAAACAAGAAAAGATTCCTTTGTTTACTGTTGAGTCAATTCCATCTAACAGAGACCCCATTGTGTATCACAGGACTTATCCACTAACTCACTGCTATTGAGTAAAACCCAACCCATAGCAACCACCTGTGGGTTTCTGAGACTGTAACTGTTTACCTGAGTAGAAAGTCCAGTCTTTCTCCCACAGAGCTGCTGGTGGTTTCAAACTGCTGACCATGCGGATCGCAGCCCAACTCATAACCACTAAACCACCAGGGGTCCACAAGGACTTATTAATAGTGACTAACAAAGGTGTGATGCTATAGTTACCTTTGTTGAACTGCTAAGATGTATTTTTTCTGAGACTCATTAACAACTTTTTTTCCAACATATGACCAAAGACTTACATAAAAGCATGTTTAAGTTCCTAAAACTATGTTATGTGTATGTGCAGGTGTATGTGTGTGTATGGATGTGTATAGTTTGAAAATAAATGAAACATAACTAATTTAATCTAACATGATCTTTTCTACTGAAATGTAAAGAATGATGTTCAACAATGAATGAAGAGAACAAAGGATTTGTCCCCATGAAAAAATACAAGCTCCTGTCCAACAGAAACTAATACAAAAAATGATAATAGCCTCAGATGAACAAATAGGGCCAAAAATGAACATTTCTTATAGTTTAATGTGGAATCCACAACAATGAGATCAAGTATTTTCAACATGACACTACGCTTAATATATTTTGAGTAACGTTACTTAATGATATGCTAACATAAAACACTTTGCTATACTGACTCTGTAATATTAATAGTTAAATGTCCTAAGTGACATTATAATTAACTGAATAATTAATTATATGATCATATCCTAGTCACCTTGATAGGTCACTGCTACTTTTGGACCAGCAGTTCCTGGGTAGCAACTGAAAGACTGGTGGTTCTAATGCACACGGAGGCACCTCCAAAGCAAGGTCTACAGGTCTACCTCTGAGAAACCAGCAATTGAACACGCTGTGGTGCGGTTCTACTCAGACACACATGCCCTTGCCGTGATCGGGGATTGATTTCACAGCATTTTGTTCTTTACTATTCCAGCAATTTTACTGAGGAACCTGAGACATAGTAAGTTAAATAAAAAGTAGACCATAGGAATCCATGTCTCTCAGCTTCCCAAGGGCATGCTTTGACCTACTCTGTACTATGACTAATGTAACTCAGACTTAACTGGTTACCTGCATTGATTGATAGTTTTAACTTTTTTAATAGTTTAAGTTTTGGTAGAATAAGAGTTGTTTTCAGAAACAGTGCCCTGCAAATTGTGGATTTTTAATAGCATGTGAGCAGGTTGTACAGTAATAATGTGTCTCCATTTCCTAAAGCAATAGTTGTTTTCAATATAAGACATCATAAGATCCCAATTTAAATGACAAATCCACATATACATAAAAGCCACACACACTTAGAACACATTCACACAGCTACACAAGTTCTTAGCTGCGAACAATTGACATGGGAGCATAAGAAATAACTTTCCCTTGACAAGTTCAAGTTAACAGTACAGGGAAAAGTAATTACCTGGGCAAATAGAGCTAAGCCATGTTACTGATTAATTTACAAAACAATTAACTTTCCACTTAAAATTCAAATTAAAATTCTATCTGCCCTAGGCCCCAGTGTTTGCAAATTTTAATAGGGTTAGACATTAAGTGCTTTACTTAAAGCCAACTTCAGCCCACAATGGGTAAGAATATTATAGAAGAAGCAGACCATGGCATTTTTGGTTTTCAATATCTAAAGAGAAAAAAAAACAAAAAATACTATATTACAAGATATTTAGTAATATACTTAATGAAATATGAGTAAATGAGAAGTTGTGTAAATTCTCATCGCATGTATTTATAGAAATCATTAAAAATTTGTAAAATCTTCAACATAATGTCTCATAAAATATCTTCCTTACCTTCTCCTCCAGGCATTCAATGAGTATGCCCATGTACCAGGTACCAAGACAGACTCTAATATTACATACAATCCTTGGAGACTTGTTCTTAAGTGGGTCCTTAAGTTGCATTTGTAGGTAAGTTAGAACAGGTGCAAGCGGTCCTTATTTAGCCTTACTTTACTGCTTGCAGACTGGAAGATTTTTGAATGATTATGAATTGCACATGCAGCGTTTGCAATAATGGTAATAAGGAATTTGTTACAAGCAGGGGTTAGAATGAGGAGCCCTGCTTGCTTAGTGCTTAGTGTTGGGTTGGGAACCATAAGGTTAGTGGTTTGAAACCACCAGCCACTCCCAGGGAGAAAGACTGGGCTTTCTACACTCTGAGTTACAGACTCGCAAACTCACAGGAGCTGTTTGAGCCTGTCCTAGAGGGTCACTGTGAGTCAGCATCGACTCGATGGCAGTGAGAGAGGTTGGAACAGTTATTTAAAAATGAAACTAAACAAAATATTAAACAGCAAATGATACTTGTCCATAAACCAGATATTTACAACCCTGATACTTGGCCATAAACCAGATATTGACAACCCCAAGATGCACAATACACTTTATTATGGGTTATTTCTGATTTGTAAAGGACCCTTGAATGTCAGAGGAGAACTCTACTCCATAGGGTTTTTGGCAGTGGATTTTTTTAGAAGTAGATCGTCCGGCCTTTCTTACACGGTGCTTTTTGGATGAACTCAAGCCTTTCAATTAGCACTCTGGTGAATCAAGAAATATGAGGCATATCTTCTGCTCGTTAGGATTTTATATAAACAGAGCAAGGTCAATTCATTTGGTCATGTTAAACCAGATCAGTGAAATACTATGCCATTGAAAAGATACCAGATGCTTGAATGTGATACACAAACCCGGATCTTCTCCTAATCCCCCTGCATAGGTCTGTGTGGAGGACAGTTGCTGGTAGACATTGCTTTTGAAAACCATTGATAGAGCATCATTGAGGCTTTATATCCTTGCAGTTTTATTCCAACTCTCCAGAGTAAATTTCTGGGACAGGGGCTTGCTCTATCTCTGTTTTCCACTCAAGACACTGGGTAATGATGTGCTTAACTGAGCCCAGGACATGAACTCACTCTTGATCTGGTTAGTCATGATTAGAACAACATTCAATGATCCAATGAATTAGTTTCACCCTTGAAAAAACAGCACACCATTATGCACTGCGAGTGAGAGGAGCATTCCATGTTGATCCCATAAAAGAGCAGTGCCAAGGGGATTTGGGCCTTTTAAATGAAATCAAACAACACGTGGAAAGTCTTCTAGGATTCCTGTATGCATTCAGTAAAGGCAAGGCAGCTGTCTTAGTGTTCCTTCCACTTCCTGGTCAACCTACTGGTTTTGTTTTTCTTTCTTTTTTTCCTTCTTATCTCCTAATCTTCCCTGATTCCTGGTATCTTCTTTAGAGTTTCTGTTATGGAGAGCTGCGTGTGATCATCTGCTTGGATCCTGGAAACTTCACTTAGTAACAATGACTAGTCTCTCTCTCACATGTACCAATAATATTTTCCCTCATTCCTGTTACTAAACTGGTTGGGTCTGCCCTGTGAGGCCTCTTTCAGGGCGAGGAGTTTGAAGCTGGCGGTGTGTGCTGTCTTTGTACTCAGCAGCAAGATGGAAAATTAGCCCTAGAAGGGATTTGGAACATTTCTCTGAAGCACACTTTCTGACATAGTGTTTTAGGGTAAAAAAGAGACCCCAGATCTCAAATATAATTTAAGGGTATCCTTTGCTGATTTTTAATAGGACAAAGACAAGCTGAGGGATACTATTAGCAGGAAATCATAATGGCATCTATGGATTCATCACTACACAACCACTTAACAAGGACTTGGAAAATAAAGGAAACTGTCACAAAATCATGATTGGGGGATAAATACATCATAGTTACAGGTGAGACTGCAGAGCTAGGAGAAACAGCACAGTTGGGACAATGTATATTGTGATACAGAAGAGCTTACATGGTTAGTCTAGGTCCTTCTGACCGAGGCAGTCACAGGGCATGACTCATAGCTATGAGACCACCAGTACAGTGATCTTCATCAAGGACACACCCAGACAAGCCCAGAAAGGACACTGCCGCCCGCCCCCCACCCCCTGAACTGGAGGGAGAGGGGGACTGAGGTAGTCCACTGCCCGATGCACTTTGCCTTAGGGTAAGACAGTTATTATCACTGGTTAATTGTCAGAAATAATTCAGTGGAGGCTTCAAATCTACATTGGGACTATACAAATGGATATTGGGCTTTTAGTGTCAGCCGTAGCCTTCTGTAAACGGGGTGCTTAGAATTGAAACTACTAAAATAGATAAGGAATCAGTTCCACAAAAGAGAGATGTCTTCATTTTATCCTTTCCTCATACAAAGAACTCATAGTATTTGGCATTTTAAAAAGTACTGAATACTTATGCAGGGTGACCCAGTACAGAAATCTCTGATCCCCAGATCATTCAGGCATTTATTCAGAGGAGGGAGATGCTTTTCTGTTTAGAAGGTATACCACCGGAGAGACCACAGCAGTGCAAAACACACTGACTTTGTGGTGTCCTGCTTGTAATCAGAAGATGTAGCGAGTATATACTGTTGGTTTTGGAATTTACATTTTTTATTTACAGTTTTATTGGCACATAATCCTTATATCATATAATTCAATAGTGCAATTATATCAAGAAAAATTGTACAATCATTACCACAATCAGCTTTAGAACATTTTTAAAAATAGATAAACTGCTTTTAAAATGAGCTGTGTCCTCAGTCGTGTCTAGTGCTCACTCCTCCCTCCTGCATATGTTGTTTGCTCCCCAAACTATCCTCACCCTCCCTCTCTCTCATCCCCTACACCAACGTCCCCTAGGAACCCTTGTATATGCTCCTGTGCTTCACAAACTGGAAAATCCAACAGAAACAATAAAAAACAAAATAAAGGGATAAGCATAAAACAATAATAACAAAGATAAAAGTACAAATCATGTGTAAGAAAGAAAAAATGACTATTGGTATTTTAAAAGCCAGTGTGGGGTGGGTGGGCGAATTTTTTTTCTTTTTTTTTGTCATGGAACATGCAAGAAATACTTGCACCTAGAACAATTTCAGGTTGGGTCAAGAGGGAGGTCAACTGGCCAAGTGTCAAGGTCGATCCAGCATAATGTAGATTACAATGGGCTCTGTCTGACGCTAATGTTGTTTGAGACCCTTGCCTGTAGCTAGCGGAGATCTGCCAGTGGCCTAATCTGGTTTTTGGACTCTCACTACAACAAATTGGGTGTTTGCAATTCAAGCTCTGATACTTTTCCCTTCTCATATTTGAGTTTTGTTATATTACATTTGAAGCACACAAGCTGGTGTTCTTCTTCCATGTGTGAAAAATTAATTGTGATTTTATGTTGAGTTGTGGATACTTCTGTGGAGATAATGGTGGAATCCAACCTGTCAATCAGATGCTACCCTTTCAATGCCTCCATGGCTGTGGTCTCTAAGTGAGAGCTATTGGGAACCACTATCTCCTTTCTGACCTTTCACCCTCTTGGCACGCTGGGATTTTATATCTGAATCCAGGTTTACCTCCATGTGGGCCATCAGGACTGGGTGCTGTGGATAGCCTGTCGTGTTTCCACCAACCTTGGGTACACACAGCTCTGCACCCACTAGCCTATGATCTCCTTGATTCCCACCTCACCTTTCTGCTTCATTGGCCTGTGAGCCTGGAAGAGGACTCCCCTAACTAGCATCAGACCCTGGATTCAATTTGGGCTAGACTAGGGTACCTTCTTAATATAAAATTACTTCTTGAGATAAAGTTCTTCCTTATACATATATCAATGCCACTTCTTTTGTTTCTCTAGACAACACGGTCTAACATAACTTTCATAAAAGGAACTTTCTTGAGATGGTTGAAATGCTTTCAAAATTTGATTCAGTGTTAAATGAATATCTAATAAGATTAATGGAGAGCACTTGTAAACTTAAAGGATCATTCTCAAAGGGGGAAAAAAACTCAACAGTTTTATTGGCACATAATTCATACATCATACAATTCAATAGTTCAATAGTTTAATCATATCAAGGATAATTGTACAATCATTACTACATCAATTTGACAGGATTTCCCCTCCCATGGTTAAATCACCTTTAAAATAAGTCCTGCAATCACAATCAGTTCTAGTGTTCCCTCCCCACATAAGCCATCATTATTTACTCCTGAAATCCTCTTTCCCTCCCTCTCATCTACCCCCAGCCCCTGCATTCCCTAGAACCCCTTGTGTCAGTAATTGTCATTATGCATCAATTCCTCCTCTGCTTCACAGCTAGGAAACCCAACAGAAAACAATAAAAAACAAAATCTCACTAAGGTGGTAAGGTGATAAAAATCATAATAGTATAAAGAGAAAAGAATGAATAACGCATAAGAAGGAAAAGACCTCCATCAATATGTTAAAAGACACGGAACACATTTGTCATGGAACAAGTAGCTTGCACCAGAGCAAATTCAGGTTGTGTCTATGTGGAGGTCAACTGGTCAAGTACTGAGTTCAGTCCAGCATTACAATGGTCTCTGCCTACTAGCAAGGCTGTTTGAGATTCTCACCTGTGACTAGAGGGGATCTTCCAGAGGCTCAGTCTGACTAGATCATCTGCAGATGGGTTTTGAGATCCCACTGTCCTCCATAGCCTTCTACAAATTGGGTGTTCATAATTTTAACTCTGGTACTTTTCACCCTATTTGTATTTTGTGATTGTAATCCTTGGATCATGCAAGCTGCGGTGCTTCTTTCATGTGGACTTAGATGACTCCTTGCTTAGATGGCTGCATCTTTGATGGCCTTTAAGACCACGGACACTATTTCAATTTGTAGCCGGGCACCATCCAGTTTCTTCACCACAGTTTGCTGTAGTGCCTTATCTTCAGTGATCATATCCTGAAAATGAGTAATGAGAAAGGCCATGATGCAAGAACGATTTCTTCTTAAATTGGAACCAGGATTTAATGCAAGCCCGAAAACTCATTCCTGGATTTATGCTTTTTTAAAAATGTGCTGTAACATGGGAGTAATACATACTTATGTACTATAATTCCATTGTTCAATCATGTCAAATATAATTGTACAATTGCTTCCATAATCAGTCTCCAAATATAATTTTCCTTCCTAGATTTCTTGACATCATATCTCCCTCTTTTCTCCCCGACCTTTCTATATCACCCCTTCCCCCAAACCCTTGTTATATTTTCTTTCCCTATAGGTTCACTGTTCCTGGGTTTTATTTACTGAAAAACAGTGAAATATATAACACAGCTTCAAGAATGTGATCCCCCCACAGTGACACACCTCGAGATACACTCTAATATGAACAGAATAGTCATCATAGAATTGCCAGAATAATATAACATGCAGGGTGTTGATGTAGCAACATGCAGGGTGTTGATGTAGCAAGACCTGGTTTGTTTGCCACCCAACAGTACACTGCTCTTAATACAGCTGTCTTCCGCTTCCTCAGTCACCATGTGTTTTCAGGTTTAACTCCCCAGGTTACAAGTGGGTCTGATGTAGAGTCCAGTTAACCCAGTGGGGTCCATGTAGGTGGTCTCACTGATGCAGCTTCTGGAATGTGCAGTGCACCTTGAAGATTGAGGATTCAGTGTCCCAGCATTCTACAGCGTCCGGCCTGGGATCCCGGGATACCCCCTGACACCATAGGTCAATTCTGCCCACCTCCTGCATGCCTCTGAAGACCCTCTCCACCTAATGTTCCCAAGAGTGTTCTCAGTCTCTCCTCCCCTCACGTGGAGGTCAGCCCTCCCTCCCTCCTCTCAACAGACATGCACCTAAGTTCCCCTGAACTTGACCATTCCCTACCCTCTCTCCTGTGCTGCCCCTCCCATCAGTAAGCCTCATCCCTTTGACAGGGCCTCCTCCCCCTTCAGTGGGAGCTCACCCCAGATTCTCCTGGCTACCACTCAGCAGACACCATTCCCCTTCTTCCCCCGTCCATTTTATCTCAGCTGTCATGAGGTGCTCTCCAGCCAAATGACCTACACTGTATTTACCTGGGGAGGATGATGTGGGTTCACCGGCACTGGTCCAGCTCTTTACCAGGTTGTCTGACCCCCGGCCAGGGGACTGGATGGCCTGAACACTTGAGTTTGTGCCTGTTCTGCTGCTTGTTCCTAAGGCAGTAGACTCAGACAGTGTTTGTCCTTTTGTGTTTGATTAACTTCACTCCGCATCATGTCTTCCAGACCCTTCCATGAGTTGAGGTGTCTCATGGTTGCATCGCTGTATTTTGAGGATGTGTACTATTCCATTGTGTGTATGTGCCAGAGGTTGTTTTTTTTAAATCCACTCTTTTATTGATGGGGATTTAAGCTGTTTCCAGCTTCTTGATATTGTGAAGTGTGCAGCGATGAACACGGGGGAGCAAAGATCTGTTCGTGATCTGTTTCTTACTTCTTTTGAGTATATGCCCAGTAATGGTATTGCTGGATCATATGGTGGTTCAATTGCCCTCTGTTTTAGGTATCTCCATATTGCCTTCCACAGTGGCTGTAAGTAGTTACAAGTCCAGCAGCAGTGGATAAAAGTTCCTATCATATGACCCCCTCTCCAACATTTGTCGTAATCAGGTTTTAAAAATTAGGCTACAGTAATGGGGTTTAGGTGGAGCATTTCCTCTTGTGTTTATTAGCTGTTCAACCTCTGTGAATCATGTTAGGTCTTTTGCCCACCTTCTCAGAGGGCTATAAGATTTTTTTCCTTGTTGTAATCTTGTGAAATGCTGTAGATTTTAGTAAGTAGTCCTTTGTTAGGTCGTTACTAAATATCTGTTCCCAGTCTGTGGGCTCTCTTTACTTTTTAATAAAGTCTTTTGATGTACACAAGTGTTTTGTTTTTAACAGGTCCCATTCATCTATTTTATCTTCCACAGAATGTGTTTCCTTGTTATTTCTGATAGCTTGTGTATACATGCACTGGGGCTCCTAGCTTTGTACCTGTTTTCTCATTGATGATCCTGACAGCTTTGGGTTTTACATTTAGGTCTTTGGTCCACCTTCAGATTTTTTTTTTTGGCACATGGGGTGAGATATGGGTCTTTTTTTCCTTCTTTTGCATCTGGAGAGCCGGCTTTTCCAACACCATGTATTGAAAAGGGCATCTGCTTCCCATTTAATTTTTTTGGCCTTTTGTCAAAAATCAATTGTCTGTATGTGGATGTTCTTATTTCTAGGTTTTCTATCCTGACCCATTGGTCCAAGTAACTATCATGAAGCCAGTCCCAGGCTGTTTTGACAACTGTAGCTGTGTAGTAGCTTATGAGGGCAGGTAGAGCAAGGCCACCTACTGAGCTGTTCTTCTTGAGTTCTGTGCAGATCCTGAACTTCTCTTTCCATATGGAATTGGTAATGAGCTTTGCTATTCCTTTGAAGAATGATGCTGAAGGTTGGATCAGAATTGCATTGAATTTGTAGATTGCCTTAGGCGGTATTGACATTTTCACAGTATTAAGTCATCTGATCCATGAACATTTGTGTAGCTCTCTTTTGGTTTCTTCTAGTAATGTTCTGTAGTTTTCTTCCTACAGTTTTGTGTGTGTGTGTGTGTGTGTGTGTGTGTGTGTGTGTTTTGGTTAGGTTTATTCCTGGGTATTTCAGAGTTTGCATGACTATTGTGAATGTTATTTAATCCTTGATATCTTTTTCTGTTTAGGAATCCAATTGACTACTGCTTATTAATCATATCTTGCTACTCGACTAAGCTCCACTATTGTTCCCAGCAATTCTACTGTGAACCCCTTAGGATTCTCAATATATAAAATCATATCGTCTGCAAATAGTGAAAGTTTCATTTCTTTACCCAATCATAAATCTTCAATATCCCGATGTTGTCTTATGGTAGCAGCTAGGACTTCCAGCACAGTGTTGAATAGAAGTGGGGATAAGGGTCATACTTGTCAGGTTACCTTGTTCAGTGGAAATGTTTTCAGCTTTTCTCCATTGAATGTAATATTGGCTATTGTTTTATTGCATATGGCTTTTATTGTATAGAGGATTTTCCTTTCTAATCCTATCTTCTTGAGAGTCTTTATTAGGAATGTGTGTTGGATGTTAACAGATGCTCGTTCTTGATCAATTGATATGATTATCTGGTTTTTATCATTTTTCTTATTGATGTTGTGGATTACATTAATTGTTTTTCGAATGTTGAGTCATCTTCTGCATCCCTGGTATGAATCCCTCTTGGTCATGCTGTATTATTATTTTTTTTATATATTGTTGGATTCTATTGGCTAATGTTTTGTTGAGGATCTTTGCATTGATGTTCTGTAGTTCTCGCAGAAATAGGTCTTTGGCTGATTTTGGTATCAGGGTTATACAGGCTTCAGAGAATAAGTTTGGGAGTTTGCTATCCCTTTCTATGTTCTGGAAGAATTTGTGTAGGATTGGTGTCAGGTCTTCTCTGAATGCTTGGTAGAATTCACCTGTGAAGCCATCTGGGCCCGGCTTGTTTAGTTGGTAGTTTCTTGATGACATTGTCTATTCTTTTGCTATGGGTCTGTTTAAGTTCTTAAGGTCTATATGTGTTTGTTTTGGAAGAGAGTGATATTCTAGGCATTTGTCTATGTCCTCCAAATTATTGAATTTTTTGGAGTACAGTCTTTCCTAATAGTGTGTAACTAATCTTTTTATTTCGTTAAGGGCTGTTGTGATTTCCCCTGTTTCATCCCCAATTCTAGATATTGACATCTGCTCCTCTTATCCTTTGTCAAATTTGCTAGAGGTTTGTCAAATTTGTTGATCAAGAAATACATTTTTAATAATTATGTGGAACATTGCTTAATCTCTGTGGTAACTACTCTTGCTGACAATATATTGTGAACGACATTCTTTGGAACTCGTTTTTTATCATTTTATTGAGGGCTCATACAACTCTTATCACAATCCATCCATCCATCCATTGTAAGTCAAGTGCATTTGTACATTTGTTGACCTCATCATTCTCAAAACATTTGTTTTCCACTTAAGCCCTTGGCATCAGCTCCTCATTCACACCCCCTCCTGGCTCTCCCCTCCCTCATGAACCCTTGATAATTTATAAATTATTATTATTTAGTCATATCTTATACTGTTCAATGTCTCCCTTCACCCATTTCCCTGTTGTCCGTCCCCCAGGGAGGAGGTTATATATAGATCCTTATAATCAGTTCCCCCTTTCTACTCCATCCTCCAGTATCACCACTCTCACCACTGGTTCTGAAGAGATCATCTGTCCTGGATTCCTTGTGTTCCCAGTTCCTATCTGTACCAGTGTACATCCTCTCATCTAGCCAGATTTGTAAGGTAGAATTGGGATCATTATAGTGGGAGGGGAGGAAGCATTTAGGAACTAGAGGAAAGTTGTATGTTTCATCGTTGCTACACATGTACCCTGACTGGCTTGTCTCCTCCCAGAGACCCTTCTGTAAGGGGATGTCCAGTTGCCTACAAATGGGCTTTGGGTCCCCAATCTACACTCGCCCTCATTTACAATGATATGATTTTTTGTTATTTGATGCCTGAGATAAAGTTTATTGTGCCAACCTGGCCAATAAACGCATATGGGGTTAATTGAAGGGCGGAGGGATAAATGGCCCAGTGAGTCTCGCCTTTTGAGTTCTTGCTTTCTGATGATCGGACCAGAGTGCAGCTACCTTAGCCAGTTTTCTGCTTCAGCTGACAAGGCTCACGTCCTGCAAGACATCCCTGAGGAGAAGCCACATGGACCTACCCTGATGCAGCCGTAGGTGCTGGAGAAGCCGCGTGGAGACCCCTGCCTGTGCTGAGATGCTTACACATTCCCGATTCAGCTTTCCACCTGCAAATGGCGTGATTGTGTGTGTTTTGTGAATGGAGGAGGACTTTGTGGATTGGTGCCAGACATATGGGCTAATGTTGGACTTGTAGGCTTGGGCAGCACTGGGTTGGGATGTTTTCTTGATGTGCAGTTACCGTTTATATAAAACTCTCTCTATACATATGAATTTCTCTGGATTTTTTTCTCTAATGTTCCCAGACAAACACAATGCCTGATACCTGATCCCTTCAACACCTTGTGGTCACAAACAAGCTAGATGGCAGCTTGTTTACCTTCAAGCCTTTAATACCCCAGACACTATATCTTTTGATAGCTGAGCACCATCAGCTTTCTTCACCACATTTGCTTATGCATACATTTGTCTTCAGCAATCATGTCGGGAAGGTGTGCATCATGGAATGCCAATTTAATAGAACAAAGTGTTCTTGCATTGAGTAAGTGCTTGAGTGGAGGCCCAATGTCCATCTGCTGCCTTAATACTAAACCTGTAAATATATGCACATAGATCTATTTTCCCATCATCATATATAAATATATTAACATATGTACATGCCTGTATTTAGACCTCCACAAATTCCCTTTGCCTCCTATTTCTTTCCTCTATTTTCTTTTACTTTCCTCTTGTCCCACTATCATGTTCAGCCTTCATTTGGTGAGTTAGTTAATTGTGCCAGCCTGGCCAATAATCACATGTGGTGCTGGTTGAAAGGCAGAGGGATAAATGGGTGGTGAGCCTCGGCCTTTCGAGTTCTCGGGTCTCTTGTTTTGTGATGGTTGTAT
>NW_022111372.1:20730900-20742853 GCF_000313985.2 Echinops telfairi
CTTTGCCCAAATAAATGAGTTTGATCAGAGTTTTGTCTTGCTCCACGTCTCCGTGTCTTTTCTCCATCCAGGTTCGTCTTTCCCAGCAGGGCCTTGCTCGTGCATCCCTCAGGCCGGGACGCTACAAGACCCTAGTATACTTGTTTTAATTTCAGGACTCTGCCTCCCAGACTCCTTCATCTTACCTCCCAATTTGCTGGTCTGGCAGCAGAAGCTCCGGGTGAGTGAGTCTTAACTAGACGCCATCTTCTTCTGATCCCTTTGGAACTCTTAAGACAATGTTATCTCTCTTTGCTGCTTCCACCCATCTATGAGATGTGTTAATTGACCACGTGGAGTTCTATGAAAAAGCCCTAACAGCACACTGATGTGTCTGTTCATCACGGTGCAATTTAGCTAATTAAATAAATGTTCAAATCCTTTGTGGGGCAATTGAAGAACGTCTTGGTGATCCATATGAAGATTTGGACTTAAGAAGGGTAGAACAAACAAAGCCTTTGCCTGCTATCAGTAATTTTCCTTCTCTGTGATACCTGCACTTCTGGTGTGATGTACTTCAGGAAGTTGATCTTCTACAATAGTACCTAGAGATCTTAGGCTTAAATCTCCACAAGGTAGTTACAAAGCTAGAGGCACTAAGATTTTTCTCCACAAGAAACCCAGTCACCTAGTGGCGCATGCAATTTAATGGGGAATTTTCAAAATCAGACAAGTATGATTTTTTCCCCAAATTTGGGGGGTTAATACAGATATCATATCATTCCATAGCTCAATCACATCAAGCAGTATTGTACAATTTCTACCAAAACCAGGTTCAAAACATTCTTTTCCTTCTTGCAACCCCGGATAGCTCCCTCTATGCCCACCCCATCACCCCATTTTACCTCCTCAAAACCCTTATTCTACTTGTTGTCCATATAGGTTCATCAATCCTGGGTTTCATGTCCTGAACGTATTAATCTTCGGAAAGAAAAGAGCCAGGTTGTGAAAGGGGAGGCAGAGACTGGGGAGCTGCACATACTCTGCAAGCAAAATAATAATACCAATGAAAGGGAAATGCTGAAGTGCCTTGATCACTTTCATTCTGAACTCCAGATCAGATTAAGAGCCATCAAGAAAGTAGCAGCCATGTTTGAGGCTATTTAAGCATAAGAGTCTCATACGTACCACTGAAGAAAAGTTTAAAGGATCCATTTCAAAACCCAATGACCATTTTCTATGATGAGGCATCAACATCTGCTGAGAAAAGAAACGCTTAACCAAACAGTGCAATCAAGTCCATTGCAATGGGTAGTGACCTGACAGGACAGTGTAGAACTGCCCCTGTTGGTTTCCAAGGTCATGAATTTTTACGAAAGTGGAAAGACTCATCTCTCAAAGAGAGGCTGTGATTTTAAACTGCTGATCTGGGAATTAACAGCCCAACCCATCACTCACCATGTCACCCGGGATCCTTCACATGTAATTTTAATAGAAAAATTCTATGATTTTAATAGAAACATCAAGGCTGGGAAGGCAACTGAAAGCAGCCATTTGATCTGGAAAAATCTAAAGATTGGATAAATGAGAGGTTTTGACATTCATAGTTGTATGGGACTTTGTAAAATCTCTCAATCATTTCATATTTATGATGCTCTATGGGTTTGTGGCTTCATGTGAAATAAGCTGTTACAAAGCTGAAATGTATAAAGAACTATACAGAACTATACTTATGAGCCGCATAATAGTCACTTGGTCAGCATCCCACCCCACAAATGTTCCTGGTCCCATGAAGTACAATAGAATTCAGAAATTGAAGACCCATTACAGAATTTATCACATGCAACAGCTTCCCGCTTGCAACACATGTATCTCATGTCTAATATCCAAGTTGATTGTGTTCCCAGGCCTATCATGTTATAGCACAGCTATAACCTATTATGCTTATGTCTTCATAGTCACAATAAATGGCTATTACTGACTTATGTATGTTCTGTACTGTACTTTTTAATCTACAAAGCTTACTGTATACCAATGTATGCTTGGACTTGCAGTCAGCAGCATATACTCTCGTGTGGCAACATTATCTCTAGATCTAATGTTATTTCAGAAATCCTTACTGTGAAGTGCATCATGGCTCCTCAATTCAACAAAATAAATTCTACTAAAACATAAATCACATAATGCCCAATTTCAAAAAATGTATGGTGGGCATTAAGCAAACATATGACTAGACTTGTGATCTGGTTTACTGCCAATACATTCAGTTATTTGATCTGGCAATATTATCAGCTAAAAATGAGATGGTGAATGTGAATGACATTAATTTCAATGAAATGATTCAAGAATTTTCAGCTTTGAAAGCCTGGAAAGGAAAGTTATGAGTTACTTAAAGTGTTCAATAAGTTTTGAGATGCTTGTATAATTGTTACTGTTTATTGGTATTAATGTACTTATTCCTTGGTCAACTGAATGGAAGAGATCCATATTTGCGCCCATTCCACTTAAAGATGAGTGAATGGAATACTTGAACTATAGAATGATATCATTGTTATCACACAGAAATAAAATTTTGCTTAAGATCAACCAACAATGGTTGTATCAGTACATTGACAGGTAGTTGTCAGAAGTTCAGGCCAGATTCAGAAGAGGACATGGAATATCATTACTAATGGCAGATGTATACTGATTCAGAGCAGAGAATACCAGAAATATGTTTACCTGTGATTCAGTGACTATGTCAAGGCATTTGCTGTGTGGACAATAATAAACTGCATATAACCTTGAGAAGAAAGGGAATTCCAGACTAACTCATTGTGCTCCTGCAGAACTTGTACATGAATCAAGAGTCAGTTGTGCAAACAGCAGGGAATACTGTGTGGTTTAAGATCAGGAAAAGTGTATATCACGGTCATATTCTCTCACCATATTTGTTCAAACTATACGCTGAGCAAATCATGAGAGAAGCTGGATTATTTGAAGGGGAATGCAGCAACAGGATTGGAGGAAGGCTTTTTTTTTTTTTAACCTACAACCTGCGGTATGTAGATAACATAACCTTGCTTGGTGAAATTGGGGAGAAATTAAAGCCCTGCTGATGAAGAGCAAAGATTTTAGCCTTCATTGTGGATTACAATTCTATGTAAGTAAGACCCAAATCCCCATAACTGTTCAATAGGTAACACTATGATAACTGGAGAAAAGTTTGAAGTTGTCAAGAATATTCTCTTACTCGGATCCATGTTCATGGAAGCTGCAGTCAAGAGATCAAAAGACATATTGCATCGGGTAAATCTGCTGCACAAAACCTCTTTAGAGTATGCAGAGCAAGGATGTTACTTGGAGAACTAACGTGTACCTGAACTGACCCCTGGTATTCTTCACTGCATCATGTGCATGTGAAAGTGGGACACTGAATAAAGACTGTAGAAGAATTGATTCATTTGAATTGTGGTGCTGGAGAAGAACACGGAAGTATCATGGATTGCTAAAGGGACAAACTGATTTGTATTGGAAGAAGTAAGGCCAGAATGTTGCTTAGAGGCAAGGATGGGAGGACTTTGTATTACATACTTTGGACATATTGTTAGGAGAGATCAGTCCCTGAAGAAAGACATCATGTTTGGTAAAGTGGATGGGTGGTGAAAAATAGGAAGCCCTGGAGGAGATTGATTAACACAGTGGCTGCACAATACGCTCACGCAAAGGAGCAATTGTGAGGATGGTGCAGGTCCACGCAGTGTTTCTTTCTGCTGTACATAGGGTCTCTATTGGTTGGAGCCACCTGGCTGGCATCTAAGAACAACAACATGCTTATGACTATTCTCATATGCATTTCTCTACAATTTTTACATTATGTTCCATTTTTGATTATGTGATCCTAATTCATTAATATAGCTCATGTAACAGTCTAGTTTAACAATATAAAACATGTTTAATGTAATTCTTAATCTCTTTGTTTCAAATTTTATTTTTTTAATCAAAGCTTCAATGTATCCACATGAAACTGTGTAAATAAAATACACTTAGACTGTGCATATATAAAAGTAGTCACACAGTGTGTTAAGTCTTCAGCTGTTAAATGAAAGTCATGATGCCACTAGTCACTTTGTGGGAGAAAGATGATGCACTTTGTTTCTGTAAAGATTTACAATCTTGGAAACTCTGTAGAACATTGGATCACTATGAATATTAGTGGGTTTACTTGTTTATCTTATTTTGTGAATGCTGTTTGTGTTTTATTGCTATTACATTCAGTGATACATGGGAATTATAGGTTATGAGAAATATTAGTACTAAGAAACATTACTGAGAACTGTGTATGGCCTCCATATGAGGGGAGGTTCTTGAAGGAAGGTCACACCATGGGATATTGCACTGGGTCACAGCGACACTAATAATACCATTGTGCTCTGAGTCATTAGGACCCCAGGTCCAAGAAAAAAATATTTTTATATCTTTCTTTCTTGAAAAAAATGCTGTCCGTATTTATGACTAGGATTTACACAGTATGACCAAACTGACTGGTTAAAGTAATATGTCTGCTGGTACTAGAACATCACCTTATTCACAGTAAAACCTCAGGAAAAAATTGGCTAATAACTTAATAAAAAATTGAAAAGCATAATTTAAGATGAATACTCTGAACACACAGAATTTTAAATCTTTCCCCTTTGTGAATTATTTAGCCTTATCCATCACGAAAAGGACTTAAAAGAAGAACCATTGGCTCAGTTAGCCCCACGACTCGACACTCAGCCATGCTCTCTATGAAGTACTAATATTGTCCCGTGGTCTCATATTTTTTCCTCCATCTTCCTTGTAGTTTCTTAAGTATTCCATGTCATTGGACTTCTATTTTATGGTTTACTCCAAAGTTTCTTTTCCTGTAGGTTATTACCACAGGGGGGATTCTGTAACTGAAGTTAAAAGTCATGAGAAATTTTACAACAATAACAGGTTTTAAAATTTGTAATGACTAAAAATTTAATCAAATCAAATGTATAATGATCTCTAGTTGTTTCGGACAGCACTTGCTTGTTTTGCAAATTTCTCAGCCAGAAAGGGACTGTGTATGAAAAATGTTTAGGAAGTCTTGGACTACTCTCTCTTTCTGCTCAATATGCAAATGCCCATTCTTCTACTTACTGTCAAAGCAAAATTAATATCAAGTCTATGATAGAAATATTCTGAAGTTTATCAGTTTATAAAAGACAACAAAATGAAACTTGGAAAGAAAAAAATAAAAATAAAATCTCAACAAAAATGATAAAACCTCATTAAAAAGAGGAAAAATCATAACGTCTCACTAAACAGTAAAGATTTTTAAATAACAAAGAAAAACTTGACAAGAAAATCCACAAACAAAATGAAATCAATACAGAAAATACAATGAAAAAAGAAACTAATAACCCAATAAAAATGATAACAAAATGATAGCAATAAAGCCATACCTATCGAGTAGAGCATTGAATGTGAATGAATTAATCTTAACAATTGAGAGGTAAACTTTAGCAGCATGTATAGGAAAACATAACCAATTAATATGCTTTGCCATAAACATCTCAGATAGAAAGACAAAACCAAACCCCAAATCAAAGAATTGGCAAACAAGTGAATAGAAGTCACAAAGTAAGCAAGAGAAGTAATATTGGTTTCTTATAATACAAATCTAAAATTAAGAGCCATCATGAGAGACAAAGAAGGCCATTCTATAGTAATAAAGGTTACAATTGGAGAAGACACAACCACAACAAGCATTTATGCACCCAATGAAAGACCCTCAAATGCATTAAATTCTTATAGAGCTTTAGAGACAAATGTAAAATAATGCAATAATTGTAGGACATTGTAATGCATCATTGTTTCAGAAATACCTATCAACTAGAAATGAAAGCAACAAAGAAATTAATTTTTTTAGCTTTTTTTAGCAGCACTCATGGAATGTACTCCTGAAAAGATACTCTGTTAGGCTACAAAAGAAGCCTCAGTCAATATAAACAACACAAAAATACTAAAACCTCCCTTTTCTGAACATTACAAAGAAATGAATAAATGGTTTTGCTGGGCAATTTTATCATATGTTAGATAAAAGTTAAAACCAATTCTACACAAACTATTCCATAGTCAAGGGATAATATACTACCAAATTAATTTTATGAAACAATATAACCTTGGTGTCCAAACCAGGCAGAGATATCACCAGAACAGAATGTTCAAGACCAAATCCCTTATGGACACAGATGTTATAAATTCCATCAAGATTCTAGATAATAAAATTCAACAAAACATTCAAAAAATATTTATCATGATTAAATGGGATTTATACCACCTATGCAAGAATGGTTTTATATTAGAAAAATATCAGTGCAATCCACCATATAAACAGTACAAAAGAAAGCTCTTATGATTATATCACTTAATATTGAAAAAGTATTCAATAAAAGTCAACATGCATTCTTGATCAAATATATTCAGTCAAACAGAAACAGAAAGGAAATTCCTCCATGTAATAAAGATCTAATATGCAAAACCAGTGACCAGCATTTTACTCAATGGATAGCTATTTAAAGTATCCCCTCTCTTAACAGAACCAGACAAAGTTTCTATTTATCACCACTTTTATTTAATATAGTCCTGGAAGTCTTAGACAGAGCTATTAAATATAAAAAAAAAAACACCAAAGACTTCCAAATTGACAAAGAATCAAAACTGTTGAAAATAACATCTTTTATATAGAAAAACTCAAAGATCAATAAAAATATTGCAACTAATTGGAAATTTTGGCAATGTAGTAATTATAAAATCAGCATAAAGAAATAAAATGGATTATTGTATATTAAGGAAGATTACTCTTAAAAGGACATTAAAAGAACAAGAACAGTACATTCATAATAGCCACCCAAAAGATAAAACTCAGGAATAAATCTAACCAGAGAAACTATAGACTTATACAATGAGATTTATAAAACACTTCTATAAAGAACCAAAAGAGACTTAAATAACTAAAAGATTGCCCCAGGTTCATCAATAGGAAAACTAAATATAGTGAAAATGTCAATATTACTGAAAGCACTTTATAAATTCAATGTAACTCCATTCCAAATCTCAACACAATTTTTCAAAGAAAGGGAATTACTAATCAGCAACTTCATAAAGAAAGGAAAGAAATTTAGGATAAGCAAAATATTACAACAAACAAAACAAAATATGAGGCCTCTCACTTTTCAATTTCAAAACTTACTTATTATGCAGTCACTAATAAAAACAGCTTGATATTTGGTACTATGATAGAAACTTAGACAATCGGATCAGTACAGAGAACCTAGAAACACAGCCAAGCACCTAGAGACAGCTAGTTTTTGATAAAGGACAAAAACACATTCAATAGGGAAGAGATGATCTTTTCAATAAATGGTGCTGGAAAAGTGAGATTTCAACCTGCAAAAGAATGAAACAGGCCGAATGCTCAAACTATACACAAAATTGAGATCACTACTGATTAAAATCCTTTATATAAACTTTAGATCACTGATGAAAAAAATAGAGGCAAATTTAAGGACCCTGGTGGTATAGTTGTTACAAATTAGTCTGTAACCATAACGTCTGCAATTCAAATTCACCAGCGGCTCCATGTAAGCAAGATGAGGCTTTCTATTCCCAAGGAGTTACCATCTCAGAAACCTACAGGGGCAGTTCTACTCCATCTTATAAAGTTGCAATAACTCAGAATCTACTTGATAATAGCGAATTTTGTTTTTGGAGTACAATGCATGAGTACACTACCAAACCTGATGACAAAAACCCAAACTACAGGAAACAAAATAGAGGTCAGGTACCTCTTAAATATATATGACATTGATATGCATCAGAAGACTTCATTGAAGGATAAAACAGAAAACACATAGATTTGTATGTGTTTGGTAATGATATATTGGGTATAACTGGATATATGTTTGGCAATGATATATTGGATAGATGGTGATTCTCAAACATCTATAGAACACTTAATAAGAAAACAGCACCTTAATAAGAAAAACACAAATACTCCAATCAAAAAATGGCAGAACAAATGGTTAGACAATTCACTAAAAATGACATCCAGGTGACAAACAATCATTGAAGAAATGCTTTGGTCATTAACTATAAGAAAAATATAAATTAAAACAATTATGAGGTACTGACACTAATAGCAAAATTAAAAAAAAACAGACAACAATAAAAATGGCAATGCTGGAGGGAATGTGGAGAGACTGATGGAACTGCAGAATCAAACAGCCACTATGGGAAGGAGCATGGCTCTTTCTTAAACACCTGCGACTAGAAATAGCATGTGACCTTGCAACCTCGCTACTCAGCATATCCTCTCTCCCTCCCCCCAAAAAAACAAGATAAGAAAACAAATATGCATACCTACATTAATTGCAGTGCTTTCTGTATAGCAAAAAAATGTAACAGAAAGTCCATTTGTGGTGTGGAGGATTGAATAAATAAACTCTGATTTATATGTATGTATATGAATATTATGCATCTCTAAAAAACAAAACAAAACTTTTAAACGGTTCATGACATGGGAAAATTTGGAAAACATTATACTCTGCAACAGGAGCCCTGGTGGCAAAGTGGTTAATTCTTAATCTGATAAACACAAGGCCAGCAGTTCAAAACCACCAGCCACCAGATGGAAGAAAATTGAGGCTTTCCTCAGGAGTAGAAAGGAGTTTTTTTCCTTCTGTAAAAAGTTATAATTTTGGAAATCCAAAAGGGCAGTTCTGCCCTGGCCTATAGGGTCTCCATGAGTCAGAGTGGACTCTATGACAGTGAGGGGTCTTTTTACTCATTTATTATTTTCAGTTTTATACTCTGCAAGTTAGTCTCATAAAGCATATACTCTATGACCCCATAATTACAAAGGAAAGATAGAACAAGAAAAATGGTTTTCACACACACAGAAAGCATATTTTGAAGGCTACGACAAGGATGGGGCTGGGGTGAGCAGAGTGTGGGGAGGGACAGGGAGGGGAAAACCAAAGGATCGCCTACACAGGGGGTTTCTTGGGACACTAGCATTGTTCTGATGAGACAGTCTGTGAGACTGTGTCTCGTGTGTTTCTCCCACTCAAATAGCAGGAAGAAAAGAGCGAGAAAGGTCTCAGCCTGTAAAACCCAAGAGATCGAAACACTGGTCTGAGCGGTTACAAAGGAGAGAAGATAGCATTGAAATGGACTTCCATGTTTTGTGTGTCATGTGGACTAGTTTCAAATATTTTAATTTTAAAAATTAAATTACTAAAGTTTATTGAATTGAGACAACATTTCTTAGCAGGTATTAAAAATTAATGTTTCAAAGACAAAAGAACTTTCAAAGACTCTTGTAGCCCATATATTATAGTAATAACAAATTATCATGGAGTCAGACCCCAAACAATGTTTATGAGGACATGTAACTTTTTTGAGAGACAATTTAATTACTTAATTACCATACATTATAGCTCCAGTCTGACCTTTGGAGTCTCTGTTGTCAGGACGGATGTAGAAATTCTTTAAGAACACAACGCCGGTGGAAAAATGATGTTTTTGTGTTTACTAATTGTTGCTGTTGTTTAGTGTCCAGCTCATTATGACTCATCACCGCCCCATTTACAACAAAATGAAACATTTCCAGGCCCTGCACCAGCCTCACAATTGTTATTTTTCATCCATTGTGTAACTTACTGTGCAAACCATCTCATTAAGGGCCTTCATTTTTCCCACTGACGTTCTACTTTACCAACCTTGACGTTCTTGTCCAGGGACTGGCTCCTCCTGGTAACATACCCAAAGTCCAGGGGACAGACAAAGTGTAAGGAATCGTGATTCTAAGTAGCATGCTAGTGATATTTTCCAATACAAGTTTGTTTGTTCTTCTCTAACTGTGTGATCTATGTAATATTTACTACATCCATAATTTAAATGCACGTCATTCTCTAGTCTCCTTTAGTCATTGCCGAGCGGTACATGCATGTGAGGCAATTAATAATACCATGGCTCGGGGCAAGTGCACCTTATTCCTCAGAGAGACATATTCTCACTTTCACACTTTAAAGAGCCCCTTTGCAGTAGATTTTACCCACACAATACTAATTAAGTGTGGTTACTGTTGGAGTTAGGAGCCATGGGGCATAGCTGGTTGTGTGTTGAACTGCTACCCACAAGGTCAATAGTTAAAATTCACCGACTGCTCCTCAGGAGAAAAATGAGGTTCCTCACTCCGGTAGAAATTTACTTCCTTTGAAACCCAAAGGAATAGTAAGCCTGTTCTATGTACTATACAGTAACTATGAGTAAGAATTGACTTGATGTCAGTAGGATTTTGTTGTACTTAATGCAGAAAACCAAGTTTGGGTTCAAAGAGTCTATCAGGGTAATAATTTGGGTGAGTCATCTCAATTCTCATGGAATCCAGGAAGCTGCATTCCATGCTAATTAAAAAATTATGTCTAACTTCTGTTCCAATATTATTGTACACTATACACCTATATAGGAGCCCTGGTGGCTGAGTGGTTTTGCATTGAACCGATAACTGGAAGGTTAGTGCTTTGAAATCACCAGATGCTCCACTGGAGAAAGATGGGGTTTTCTACTCCCTTAAGGAGTTGTAATATCAGAAACACAGGGCCAGTGCTACTCAGTCATGTAGGGTCATCGTGAGTCAGAACTGACTTGAAGGCAGTGAGTTTGGTTTTGAGTATATTAGGAGATGCTGCTTTTGTTGTTAGTTGCTTTTGATACTCAGTTCATGGTAACACATGTGAAATGGAGCACAATGCTCACTTGTCCTACACCATGACCACGATAGGTTTTGGATCAGACTGTTGTGACATTGAGTTTTTCATGGTTGACTTTTGGAAGTATATCACAAAGGCTCTCCTCTGAGTTGGTCTTAACATCATAACAACATCCACTGACTGACAGGTGATGACTGGCAAGACATGTATTGCCTGGGTATTAATCCACCTACATGGATTATAATTAAACCTCCTGCATGGAAATTAATTTCAGAATTGAACCACCAATGTCTATTTTGCTCTCCATGTGTATATATAAAAGTAGTTTCATATAATCCGATTATCTTAGTATCATAGTAATATATTAATACTATAGGAATAATACCAATTTTTAATCTCAAACTCCTCCAATTATCATGGCAAATAGGGATGGAATGAGTGTCTCAGCTGCCATTTTTATTAAATATTTAATTTTAATGCACTGGGCACTAATACACTATATTTGCTGTTGTTGGTAAGTACCTTTGAATTGGTTCCAACTCATGTACAACAGAACAACAACAGCGACAAGACACTTTCTGGACCTGTGCCATTCTCCTTATCCTCCCCATCCTCGGGCTGTTATTGCACCCACAGTGTCGATCCAGTACATGGAGAGTGTTCTTGTTTGCTGACCTTTTCTGCATTATCAAGCATGATATCCTTCTTCAGGGACTGGTCCCTTCTAATAACTTACCCAGCGTATGTGAGTTGAAGTTTTTTAATCCTTGCTTCTAAGGAAGATTGTGGCCCTACTTCTTTGTAACATAGATTTGTAGTTCTCTGGCAGTTCATGATATATTCACCATTCAGTGCCATAATTCACCATAATTAAAAAATATCACTTCTTCAGGATTCCTTGACCACCGGTTAGCTTTGACTTGCATATGAAGTGATTGGAAAAACCATAACATGAAGGCATTGACAACATTATTCTTTTCTTCATTTTTCATGATGTTGTTCATTGACCCCGGTGTGAGAACTTTTGGTCTAACCAGGTTTGCAAGGCAAAATTGGGGTCCTGGTAGTTGGGGGGAGGAAGCGTTCAAGAACCAGAGGAAAGTTGTGGGCTTCATTATTGCTATACTGGACCCTAAGTGACTCGTCTCCCCACTACCCCTCTGCAAGGTATGTCCAGTTGTCTAGAGATGGGCATTGGGTCATCATCA
>NW_022111372.1:20743157-20775765 GCF_000313985.2 Echinops telfairi
TCGTGTTCGCACAGGCTCGTGTGCTTCTTCTCTTTGGACTTTGTTGTTTCCGAGCTAGATGGCCGCTTGTTTGCCTACAAGCCTTTAAGACCCCAGACGCTATATCTTTTGATAGCCGGGCAGGAGTTAACAGCATGATGAATATACCATTTTAGTTATTCACTTATTTATTCCTTGGCTAACTCATCAAGTTGTTATTCTCCAGAGACTATCAGGAAAGTGTTGGTCCAAACACAGGAGTATAAGAGGGCAAAGTTTCTGATGCAGAGAGCAAAGTGGTTAGTTAATTAGGGCAGAACAATTGCTGTGAGCAAGACTCCTATTTAGAACCAACTTTTTAGTTAGTTACAACATCATAGGAAAGCTGACAAGGTGTTCCAAACACAAATGGCTTTAGGAGCCAAGGCGGAAGCTGAAAAAAGTGGAGCTAGGCAGACAAGGACAACACATGCTTATCTGATGAAGCAAAAGCTGCTCAGATTCAGCTGATGGTTTTTCACATGGAAGTATAGTAGTATTAATAAATCTTTCCATCAATAAAAAGAAGTCAGAACTCTGCGTGCCTAATCAAAACCCACCAGTTTCAAAAGTGGCCAGCAATATAGATACTGAGCAAAACATGTAGGTCAGATTTGGTCCAAAGGCTCTCGGCTTTCAACCTTGTATCAAGGCTCAGTGACCACGAGGCATCCATTTGCCTTCAAGAAAGCTGTTTACTTGAATGGTTACTGAGTCTCCTGTGGACCCGTTTTGTAGACACTATCAGGGAGCAGGACCTGTTCATTGGCACTGAGGCATGTTATGAGAATTAATGGACCCAGAAAGGACTTAGATCTTCGTGGATAAAGAATCTGGACAAATAAACAACGTGATCAGTAATAGTAGGTGTCATTCTAGAGGGTCGGACTGTCTCATGTTATGGCACTCGATTCAGGTCTGTATGCTTCACAGAGCGAATGGAGGCAGTAGTATGTGTGGATATTCAATATCAATATCTAGAATATTTCCTTACGTAACAAGCACACACTTTTTAAATCTGTAAATGCATTAAAGCGTTTAGAAAACATCATAAAATGCTCATTGCGTTTTTCCAAATAGCTGTTATTTCTAAAGGTATCCACAGTCATTACAAGTTGTTGGTACTGCTTTTTCATTGTGTCCAGGAGATTGTGGGGACTTGCAGGGGCTGTTAAAATATGAAAACAGAACGATTTTACCTGCACAAGATCTGTTATGGGACGCATGCTGACCAAGATGATCTATTCCCAAATGGGACTTCATTTTCCTGGTTGAGCGAGGACAATGTTGCCACTCCTTACCACCCTCAAAAATAAGGAAGTGGACTTAGCAAAATATGTTTCCATAAAAGCACCTTTTCCCTAACAGGGATCCAATGTTTTGATAACATAGCTGGTCAGCCAAAACCCATATTTACCTGCATGAGGATCTGTTGCATGCTTTCTCTAGTTTCTCTGGTTTTACCAGTGCCTGTGACCTAGAGGCCAAAGTCCTGTGTTTGTCACATTGGTAGCTTTCTCTGCTACTCGGCTTCATTTTCCTTGGGCTCCCTTGAATATGTGCAGCTGCCCATGACAAAGATCTATTCCAAAAAGATAGAGACTGCTTAATTTTCAATAAGAAGCAATAGCATATGTGGAATAAATAATACAATACAATCTCCCTCACCAGTCAGTGACTTTTTAAAAAACGTAATGTTCTCTGAAAGAATACACCATGAAAGGAAACTAATCAAGACTCTTAAGAAATGTTAATGGACAACTATGTGTTGAATTGGTTTCTGATGCTTTATTATATAACCATGCCCTGTCTGGAAACATTTTGTCTATGTCTTAAATTATATCATAGGAATAAATAGAATATGTAGCCTGTGAGGTAAACATGGGATTCTTAAAAAGCTCCCCTATATGTACTAATTTGAAGAAAAAAATAATCCTCACTTGCAATGGAATAGAAATCATTTGAAAGAAATGACCTTAGAAAATCAGGGATACTCTATGGCTATTTTCATCTTGTGACAATGTGTTATTAAGAGTAATAACACATTATTAAAGCAAATAAAAGCTTAGAAACCAAACAAAAAGATTGATGCTTTTATTCCAGTGGAATTTATCCATTAGCACAAGGTAGGCATTTGTTGTTATATGTGTCCGCTCTTCCCTATAGTGAACCCGTGTGGAGCAGAACAAAATATTGCCTGCGCCCTCCTCATGATGGATGATATGCTAATGTCCACTGCTGCAGCCACTGTGAGTTTTGGGTGCCATCAACACAGGGGGCCGTCTTCTGGCACTAAATCAGACATTGTATAGTTGCAAGCTAGTGGCTAATTTTCAGAAGCAGATTGCCAGAACTTTCTTCCTGGTCTATATTTCTCTAGATGTTCCATTGAAACCTCTTATCTTGATTGAACCTGCAGGCACAGTTTCACAGTAACACGTACGCCTCTGCAGTGTGGCCAACTGGCAATTTTCTAGGGAAGATACAGGAAAGACATCATTTTGGAGATGATCTAAGGACTACTTAAAAACTTTGCCATAAATGTATAAATATGAAGGTAGTTAACAATTCAAATGGAAAACTGGGAGCAGAGTTAATAGGAGAACAATTTCTTCTCTGTTCTCACATTACATATAATGATAAGGTGGCTACATGGAGCATCAGGGTTTAGGGGATGGCCTATTCTAATTGAATTCTTCTGACAGGGCTGATTTATTTCGTCTTGGCTCTACAGTCATGGTGATCACCAAAGTGGTAATTCAAACTCTCAGGTCCAGACAATACTGAGAGTCAGGAAGCTGAATTTCATACACTTATTTTATTTATTTATTTATTTATTTATTTTATTGCCTAGTAGGCCTAGATAAATAAGACAACAGTATCATGTCATAACAAAAACCTAACATGTTCTTAAGTATTTGGTTAAAAATGCACTGAAATATAGGTATTCAATTATTGTTCTTAAAAAAAGACATCGAAAGTATTAAAAGTGTATATTTGACTTAATATTTGAATTTGTGTCTCCTCTTTAAAATCATGTCTTGCATACTGACTTGGCTGGCATCCACTAAATGTGGGTATTGCTTTTATTACTGTTTTCTCCAGAGAAAAGGCAACCACCTATTGAGAAATGATGGTGTTTTCTTGGAACTCAAGGGTATTTCCTTTGGAAAAATCTCTTGTTATTGTTGCCATTAATGTTTCTAAATGGGACAAAATGAAAATTAAGGTGCCAGAGTCTTCCCTCTAGCATTTATATGAGTCTGTAAGGGTCAGTAGCAGAAGCATGTTGGGTCTGGAGGGTTAGCCATGGGTAAGAGAAAGGTAGGAAGATCATCAATAATAACACATATGATTGCTGAAACATGTAATTAGCTACATGTTGTACAAAGATTATGTGGTTGATTAATCATTATTAATATGCTTCTGAGATAGATATTATTATTATATATACTTCCCTTTTGGTTTTCTAGCTCTAGGTCTTTGCACCTTTCGTTATATTATTTATCTGCTTGTGCTGCCTGTCAAATGTTTTTATTCAGCTTTTTGACTTTAGGATTTCTTCCATTTGCCTTAATCACACTATGATTAAGAGCAAGTTTCACAGTTTCTTCTGAAAACCTCTTTAGAGGATTGGGAAGCAAGGATATTAATTTGAGGACTCAGATGTGCCTGACCCAAGCCATAGTATTTTCATTGACCTCATATGCTTGTGAAAATTGGACAATGAATAAGGAAGATTGAAGAAGAATCAATGAATTTAAATTGTGGTTCTTGTGGATAATATTTAAAGTTGTGTGGGCTTCCCAGAGGACAAACAAATCTGTCTTGGAAGAAGTATGACCAAGGACAGATTTACATACTTTGGACATGTTATCAGGAGAGACCAGTCCCTAGAGAAGGACACCATTCTTGGTAGATTACTAGGGTGACAAAAAAAGAGAAAGGCCCTCAACATGGTGGATTGGCATAATGGCTGCAACAATGGGCTCAAGCTTCAGAGAGTTGTGAATGGTGCTGGGTCCCGCAGTGTTTGCTCTGTTATGCACAGAGGCATTAAGAGTTGGGAGTGACTGTGTTACACCGCACAGTAGTAACAATGATCGAGGAAGTAAATTCTTGGAGCCAACAGCTGTGGTGGAAGTTTCTTGATCGGGAAAAGCTTTCTGATTTGCGGACAGCTTCCAACTACTTGAACTTTTAGATCATGGTAGAGAGTCTGTCTCTCAGTGGGCCACTTTTGCTTTGCAGTTTGAGGCGCAATCATTCTTGAAGACTTGGACTATGCTCTTTCCACTTTTCCCAATAATTCTGTGAGCAATATCATTCTTTAGAAAATGCTTTCCTGTAGGCAGTGACTGGAGTGGCTTCACTGTTCTCAGTTCAGAATTCTAACTAACACAGAGAGATCAGAATTGAATAATGCTAAAACTAACGAGATTCTTTACCTTTCACTATTTGTGCTGCTCCCTGGCTTCCCACCCACATAGTTTTCCACTCACTTTTGGGATGGTAACTGGTTAGTCCTGTTCTCGGACGTTCTTTAAACTTTTAAGTATCAATGTTTTCATTCTGTATGTGCTAATGCACATATATTATTATTGATGGATTTATTAGCGTCTATCAAGGAGATTCAAGGCATCTAAAACTAAAAAAAAATTCAAACCAGCATTCTAGTTTCATGACTCCTGACTGAAATTTTAACATTAGTAAACATGTGTTTTAATTGTGTCTCTTAAAGAATGTTGTAAAGTCAATCAGAATGAGTATCAGAAAAGAGCATCGCTGGAGACCAGAAGTTGAATTGAATGCGCAATTAGAGAAAATGTGCGGAGAACAGCTGAATACAGTCTGTGGCAAAACAATGAGCTTATTCCAGACACTTGAGGTGAATGCCACTCAAACACCTTCTACTAGTCTGTCAGGAACCTGTGAGGGTATAGGCCCATGGTTAATAAATAACATTATAAGATGAATGAACTATTGTGCTATACGACTTAGCATTAACAGAGTGGTTGCCATAGTCTCCACTAAAAGTAAAAATTAAATAAATAACAAAGTTGAGAAATTCATGGAGGGTAAGGATGGAGCAGGGCTAGTGTCTGAGTGTACTCCAAAAGGTGGATTTTGAGCAAAAGCTCTTTAAGTCTAGTGCTTCAAGGCACAATCAGCTAATAGTTCTCTTAGGAATTATGCTTTTAAGGAGCACAATGCCCATGTAAACATTCACAGTCCTCTTAAGCGAAGCTGGTACTTATGTTTCCTGGAAGAGAGTCAAAATGGGTCCCAAACAGAAAAATCAAGAGGATAGGGAAGTCATTCAAGTCCCTTTCCTTTCCAGAGCTCCGCTCCTGGCTTCTCGTGTGGGGAGGGAGTAACCTCTGGGGAAACAAAACCGTAACAGAGCAAGAGCAAGATTCTCCCTGGAAGGGAAAGAGAGACTTCTTCTAAAAGTTAATAGGGCTTGGAAGTGGGTTAATATGCCACTGGATTTGGCTTTACAGCTTTTTGGGTGTGTGAATACTTTCAATTGGAGAGAGAGGGGCCCTGATGGGTGGGTGAGAAAGGAGGGAAGGAACAGAATGTTCGACAAAATGTAACCCTTCAGTTTAGGGATGCTGCAACTGTGAGACACAACTTTTCTACAACTGTTTTCTAGGATAGAGTATTAAATACCAATGTTATCCTCATTCAAGCCAAACAATATAATGCATGGTGTGATTTAACATGAAACTTCAACCCACATTTCCCAAGGAGATAATTAATAGTGTGATGTTTAAACTTTGTATCACTCTGTGCAAATGGGGAGGCTGGCTGTAATTATCACTTCCCAGCAGAAATGGGATTTTTTCTCTGTAAAGGGAGTTTTCACTATCTCAGTCCCTACCATTGGTTTTCTTTCCTTCTGCTTACAGGGGACGGAGGGATAAGGTTTCCTGCAGAGAATGTTCAAACAGTAGCTATAGTTTAGAGTGTCAGGGAGCTGTAGCAGTCCTTGGACAAGGTGAGAGTTTGGAAGAGACGGCAGAGGGGAGAATCATCTTGCATCATTCTCTCCAAACTACGGTAATATGATTTGAACAAGTACAAAAGGCCAGTCTGAAATTTAGCAATTAGAAGAGAGAGGGAAAACCCCTGGGTGGTGTGAAGAACAGGAGTGTGGAAGTCAGCCAAGAGAAGGTTTGCTCATTTGCACCGGTTATGGATTCTTGCCAGTTTTGTAGGGAGGAGGAAATAAAGAGGAATTCAATGTTAATCTAGTTTTTCTTGATGGTATTTAATTCTGTATAATATCTAAGCTACAAGTAGGTTATATTGAAGAGAGCAATGGATGGATAAGATGCCATTTGCATGGAGCTGGCATTTGGATTCAGGCTCTTGGCCACCATTGTCTTGAACCTGCTCATATCTTTGTTTCAAGCAGATTTTTTAATATGGTATAATAATTTAAATTCCAGAAAAATAAAAGAAACCCAAACTTTGCTTCCCTGTAAAATACTGTAACCAAGCTCACTGCCTTGATTCCTCCTCAGAGCCACTTTACAAGACATGGTGGATCTGCCCACTGGGTTTCAATAAATCTGTACCGAAGCAGAAAGTCTCATCTTCCTCCCAGGGAGTGGCTAGTGGGTTCAAACTGCTAGACTTGTGGTTAGCATCCCAACATGTAAAGCGCTTATGCCACCAAGACTCTTTTGAACACGGATTCAGAATGTATGATTCTCTATCTCTGTCACTACAGTTTCTATAGGTCATTGAAGAGCCCAAGTGATTGCCATTTAACCAAAAAGTCAAAAGTTAGAACCCATCGCTGTTTTACTGGAGAAAGATGAGTCAGCTAGTTTCTGTAAGATTTACGGCCTTGGAAACTCTGTGTGGAAACGATACTGTCCCTATGAATCAGAATTGACTGCTGGCTCAGTGATTAAGTCACGCAGCTGCTTATTGAGAACTCTGAGATAGGAATTTCATCAAACTGCTCCATGCAAGAAAGACGAGGCAGTCTGCTGCCACACATCTTACGTCTTTGGAAATCCCACGGGGCCATTAACTCTGTTGCATAGGGTCACTATGAGTTGGAATTGAGTTAGTGACAGTGGGTTTGTTAGCATTTTTTTTTTAATCTAACTAAGTGTGCTTGTTCATCTCTCTCCCTGGGAACTCCACCCTTACTTTATTATGAGAATAACATTAGCTTTCCCTAGATTAATATTTTTAACTTTTTTTTTTCAAAAAAACAAAAATTCTTTGTTCCTCAGAAAGATAGGTACTACTTTCCTATGTCTACTAGAAAAACAGGTGCGCTGTGAGGGAGTCTATTCCGACTCGTTGTGACTCTAGAGGACAGAGTCCACCTGTCCCTGGGAATTCCTCCCGAGGTCCTTGTGTTTAGCAGCCCGATGTGTAACTCATGAGGCTAACAGGACTCCTAGCTACTATTCATGAAGAACTGACTTTGTACTAGGCACTAAATACATGATGATCATTGATCAAGAGAGCCCCAGTAGGTGAGTTTTTCTAGTGTTATTTGCATTTTACATATGAGAAAATGGAAGGATAACCATTAAAATGCATGTATGGCTGCTAGCCAGCTTGGCGTGCCCGGATGCATACGTGACTCAAAGGATTGGCCTCTCAGGGTCGCTGTGAGTTTGCATCGACTTGATGGCATGGAGTTTGGTGTGTGTGTTTGGACCACCCTTTCCATTACTTCCTTTTTCTTCTCCAGAGGCATACTTATTTAATCAATGGCTAATCCCTTGAACACAGCTGGATAATATCAGGTATATATCGATGTCATTTCATAAAGATATAGTTTAGGCTCTAACAAAATATGAGTATCCCATCTCATGGTCATAATATCTATTGAGGTGGATATTATTGGTTTTACTATCTAAAATTTGTGAACTTGCAGTTATACAACTTATGATTGGCAAAATGTGTGTTTTTTAGCATTAAATCTCTTTTAAAAACTTTAAAATCCCTAACAAAGTTGACCCCAAAATATAGCCTGCCAGTCAAATTATACTCAACTGCCTCAATACCAAAGTGCTATCCATCTTAGATATTTTAAAACCGTGAAACATTTTAGAAACAACAAACTAGTCTCGACAACCTAGTGAGCACTAACTACGGACAGACCAGACATTCCCCTCCCCTATGCTAGTAGGAATTTGAGACATTGACTTTAAACCTGGGAATGGTCCGACTATCTTCTGTCACTTCAGCCCCTCCAACAAAGGAAATTTCCAAAACAAAGTATTTCAGATGTTTACTCAAATCATCGACTAGATTGAGCTGATCAGAATCTTCTGCCTTTGCAAAGCAAGATTATGCTCTGAACTTTGCAAATCAGGGTCCTTGCCTGGTGAAATGAGAAAAGTAATCAATATAAAAACCATTATTCATGTTTATGCTTTCCAACACCAAAGACTCCAGGTTTGCTTCTTAAAATGAGCATGTGTGTGTGACCAGAATGGCACAGAAGGGTGCGATAGAGCATGAAAAGAAGCATGATGGGATCAATGTGGGATGAAAGAATGACAGAAAATAACTTCCTGAACTGTCAACTTCCTCAGACGTTTAAGTGAAATAAACTTAAGCGATTCCAGTAGTGATCTAAATATGATTTTAATGTATTGAAATAAGGACATGTTATGATAGGAAATAAAGAATGTTGCATACATGAAAATCAGGGAAGACATTTGACTTTTAAAGAACACCTACAGTTTTCCATGCATCAGACTCTGCTTTGGGGGGAAACTTTAGAGAAGTTGAGAAGCGCTTAATTAGGGAAAATATAGGAACATTTGAAGTAGAGCATGGAGCTTTGGGTTATTTTAACACAGTCAGTGAACCAGGGCATAGAAATTGCTGGAGAGATTGAATAAGCTGCTCTCTCAGATCAAGCAGTGCTCTCTAAGGCCAATGTTTTCAGGGCTCCCACTGACTCCAAAATATTTTACTTTCTTTCGCAAGGATTATAAGAATCTGATGTTTTGTGGATGTTTGTAACATTGAGATCCCCACTCACAAAATAAGAGTCACCACAACGTCTAGTGAACTCAGCTCAAGGCCGTGGAGTCATTTTCTGAGGTCTTCCTATTCTTCCTTCCAAGACTGGGTTCATCTTCAAAGTGCTGTTTTTATGGGCGGCGTATTCCCATAAATTTACTGCAAAGTGGAACATATCTACTTGAGCTTCATTAAAAATTTTATTAGTCCTTATTTTGTTCCTTAGAAGCAAGGAAGCCAAGATGTTGGATGGCTTATTTTGAACACATCATCAGGACAGAGCGATCACTAGAAGAAAACATCGTGAAAACATTGAGAGAACCCCTCAGTGCGATGGACACAATAACTAAAACAACGGGCTCCAACGTGCCGGGGATCAAGAGGAGGCTGCAGCCCTGAGCAAGATGTACTTCCGTTTTCCTTCAAGTCAGCCTTCATAGACTTGACAATAACAAGAAGAATCTGAAGATGGAGAATTCAAAACAAAATTTCAAAAAGAACTAGAAAACTCACTGATGCTTTATTGATGAAATTTCAAATTTCAGACCTAACAGGACAGAACAGATGGCAAATAGAGGTTTTATTCATTTTCCTCTTGATGAGGTAGAGTCCTGGCTCTTGAGAAACTGTATGATTATTTTGTTGGTTCTGAACCTCCACTTCAGAAGAAATTCACAGTCTGTCATGATTACATATCTAGCATCATATCTGAATTATGAAGCATCTGTGTGATTATATTTCTAAAAGAACCAAGCAGACAACCAATTTTGACCAAGGAAAAAGACAAAGCACCCATAGAATGTGGGAGATATGTAAATGGGCTGAAAAATTATTCTTGAACTTGACATAGTAGCTTCCCTTCAGGTAGCCGTGTGAAACCACAGAGCACTGTATATGTTTGTGCAGTAAATGGTGTATGTATCAGTCAGCACTGTCTTCATCTCATGCAGTGACGCAAATCAAGGTGCTCAAGAATGACTCTGGTAAATATTAGTAATCTCTGACTGGATCATTAATAAGCAGTACCTAGACTGGGCCTCTGATTTTATATGAAATAGACTATATTTATTTTAGAACATTTCACACTATTATCCTGACTACACCAGGCCCAAGAATGAGTCATTTATGCTAAACCTCACATCAGCAAACAGAAACCTAGCTCATTCCTATTTCCTATAGTTAACTAATATCCTCAGGAACTGGAACAAAAGTCAATCAATTGACTCCCAGAAATGGAAACCTAGGTCAGGTAGTTAGAACTTGTCTACTCCGTTTAACTTAACTCAGAACCCCCTTTTTACCTTAAAAACGGAAATGAAATGCCTTCTAGTAAATAAAACAACTGCCCAGCACGCTTCCTGAGTTCTGTGGGTCTCTGCTCTGTGCCGCTCTCCAAAGCTCTAATCTGACTTTCAGACTAGACATTTCCCCGCTCATGAATTGTCGATCAAGCTTTTGAATCACATTCACATTTAATCTTGTGGAGATTTAACTTTACTTTTAATAGTAAATTTTAAAAAGTTCTGTTGAACAAATAAGGTCACCACATGACTTGGGCAGAAATGGTTTTCTGATCATGTGACGTTACTGTTGTCCCTAAATAGATGCATTTAGCTCTGTGTTGTGTAATTGTCACTTCCAAGAATAAAAGAACTTACGTTTAAAGCTAATTCAGGATCCTTTTAACAACAATTTACTTGGGTATTTGTTTGTTTCTTTTTGTTGTATACCAACTAATTTTCAAATACACATTGTTCACATACTTATCACTGCTTTGTAACAATGTAAATATTATGTGTCGCTATTGTAGCTCCGACTCACTGTGACCAAACATACAACAGAATGAAGTGTCGTGTTGCCCTCGATGATCCGCCCATCACTGCTGCGGACGTAGTAGGAGGCTCATCTTCCAGTGCTATGTCAATGATGCTATGGTCTTTGTGATCTAAAAGTAGATCACCAGACAGACTTTCCTTTCTAATTTACCTTAAATTCAAGACTTAAAGTGAAACCTGTCCACCTTGGGTGGCTCTAATAGTATTTGGAATACTGGTGACAGCTCCCAGTGTCATCACGACATGCTGTTCCCCACAATACAGGAAACTGGCAGGTAACGTGGTGGTAGAGAGTTCAATGAAAAGGTAAGGACATTAAGATGGAAGTTAAGTGATTTGTCTCCGTCACAAACCAGAAAAGATGATTTGAAACAAGGATCTTCTGGTCTCCAATAAGGTGTCTTTTTTCTTTTTTTTTTTTCCTCTTCAATAGAAATGAATGTCAACTGTATGGTTTCTAAGTACAAGTTCAGAGAAACCTAACTAAATACATCATATAAATCCTTCAGCAAGACTGAGCTCAGTCCAAGCTATGCCTAATGATTGTATTTTATATAAATTTTCGTACAGCCCCCATATATCTGAGCACTCCATAAATGTGTCACATTAGGAAACTTTGTTACATAAACCGATGAAATGCACACCTTGTGCACGTTTTTGTGACTGAATGCCCTCTTGAGCAGTAGCTTCGCAAGCACCTGTTCAATTTATCTTTAATTCTTGGAAGTGACAATTACACAACACAGAGCTAAAATGAGGGAAAGGAGAAATGCTGCTAGGAAGGAAATCGTATCAATTATTGCACAGTCCTTGCTTCCCTGATGGTTTTATTCCTGTTCTTCCAATTATGTTCAATTTATCAGGCCCTCTTTACTAGAAGAACAAACACTGAAGCTATTTTAATAATAACCACTGATTGTCAAGTTTTTGAAGCTACATTTATGACCAGTGTCAACTTCGTGGCAAAAGGTTTACCTTTATGATCTGTCTTTTTATCGCTCACATACTTGGCGATAGCTACATGCACGGGCATCGGAAAGGCACCTTTAGTTGTGAAAGAATGTTTTTCAAGGTGGCATTACTAAACATGCATTTCTAAGTAGCTTCCAAGAAAGTATTATGATGGTTAAACATACATAATACATTTTCCTGACTACTTTAATAAACCAAAGCCCAAACCCGCGTCACTGAGTAAATTTCACTGTGTAGTAAATTCATAAGACAGAGGAAAACTGTTCCCTAGGCTGTAAATCTTTTTGGAAACAGACTGCTACATCTTTCTCTGGTAGATTAGGGTGTTCAAATCACTGGTATTTTGGTTAGCAACCAGTGCACTTCTTTAATTTTCCCCCTAATTAATTAGTGATACCTGGCCTCTTAATTATTAAGAAGTTTTTCCTTAATGAAGTCATTTATTCCGAAGTGACAATAAGAAGAACCTTCACACTATATTTTATTTTTATCTTGCTGTAGTTTAGAGCAACGTCACTGGGTTAGCTTAAAGTAGAAGTAATAGAGGTTTGTTGAGGGATTGAGAAGATTTCCACTGGGGCAGAATGGGAGGGTGTCCACATTCATGGAGGGCCTGGCCACTCTGATACGCAGAAAGGAAACACACTCTTGTACAGTCAGAGCGGGAACTGAAAGTAGCAAAGTTACAACTCCCTAGAAGGCAGAGGAGACAAAGGTGAAATATTTGGTATCAGGATTGGAAGGGGTAGATAGTTAACACATAAGTGGGTTCCATGTCCTTCAGTTTATGACAGGATGGCCACTGGACAGTGGCAAGACACGGTTTTCTGGTAACCTCTAAGGAAAACCGTTTTATGTGTCATGTCTAGTTCTGAGGATCCATTATGAAAATATCAATAATGCTATGCATCAAGATACTCGGGTATAAGCTAACACGCTTTTCAGCTGCTGTGCCATAGTAGAAAAACCCTCTGGCAGTAGATCGTGGCGCCCTACACCTGCCAGACCTCAGAGAAAAGGAATGTCCTCTTCAGATATATGGTTAGGTCAGCATTAGGTCAAAGGAAGTGCTATTCCTATACAGAGCAGTGTTGAAATTCATCATGGAGTGTAGACTCCTGTCAATATTTTAAAATGGAATTAGACTGCTGCTCTATTACACACACTATGTGCCTCTGGTTTTAAGATCTCATACATTGGGTTAAGTTGAGACTTATTAAAACTACTAAAACAAGTCATTAAAAATATATATATTATTCATCCTATTTTGCTCAGAACAAGAATTCATTTTTCAAACTACAATTCATAAAGATTAACTAAGCTAAAAGAAAAAAATTAAGTTAAATTTATGTTTGAAGATTGTTATAAAAATGAGTACATATATTAGGTTTAACTAAATTGAATCATCAAGGTTTAGATGTCAACAGGAGATATTTTCTGAGTTTAAATGCCTCAGAAGTTTCCACTAGGAGTTTATTCAAATTATTATTGTTTTAACAACCACCTGCATATATGACAAATGGTTTTTAATTTAGGTGATTCCACATGCATGCTATTGTTCGTAATTCCCAGTCTGCACTCTGGGCAGCACTTTTCGGAAGGGGAGGGATCAGGATATTGCAATGGAGGAGTCCACCAGGGTTCCAGCTCATGCTGCTGCTGTCCCGGGCCTACTCAGTTCCGACTCACAGCGGCCCTGGGTACCACCCAACGAATGACATGCTGGCGTCCCTGCCCCATCCTCCCAACTGTTTCATGCTTGAGCCCCTTGTTGTCAATCAATCTCATCAAGATTTCACCCCCTCCTTTGCTTCTCCTTTACTTCACTTCTCCTTTACTCCTACTTTACTTTACCGATACATAATGCCTGTATCCAGGGACTGATCTTTCCTGACAATATGGCCAATGCATATAAGACAAAGTCTGTCTCTAAGGAGCCTCTGGACGGACTTCTTCCAAGACATTGGTCTGTTGTTTCAGCAGTACATGGAACTGTCGATATTCATCACTAGTACCACAATTCAAATGCTTTGACTTTTGTTATTCTTTTATATCCATTGTTCAACTTTCACAGGCATATGAGGTCATTGACGATGCCAAGACTTGGGGCAGGCAACCTTCATTTTCAAAGTAACATCAGTTACTTTCTTTTAGCGACCACTTATCACCAATTGTTTTAGGTACCATATTCCTTTTCACAATGAGTTTACATGTTTACAGGCCCACCAGCAGTACATAAGAGTTCCAATCTCTTTGTACCCTCTACAGCATTTTTTGCTCTGTGTGTGTGTGTGTGTGTGTGTGTGTGTGTGTGTGTGTTTGATCAGGCTATCACTGTGCGTGTAAGGTGATACCTCATTGTTGTTTTCATTTGCATCTCCTGGATGGCTAGTTATTGTGCACATTTTTTCAAGTGTTCATTAGCCATTTGAGTTCTATTTTTGGTAAACTGATTGTTCATGTCTTTTGCCTACTTTTTAATTGGATTCTTTGTTTTTTTTTCTTATTGAGGTGTTGCAATACCACTGCTGGACATATACCTCTAAGAAGCAAGAGACAGAACAAGAACAGACACATGCTCTCCCATGATCAGTGTAGCACAGCTCATAAGAGCCAGAAGTTAGAAACAGTTCACATGCTTACCAGTAGAAGAACTAAGACACTTTAGTACATACACATCATGAAATACTTTGCATCCCTAAAAAACAGTGACGAAAGCATGATATACCTCATGACATAGAAACACTAAAATAAAGGCATATTTCTAATCTCAGGTATGTATTTTCTAATATATCAAAAGAATGAACTCACTGCCATTGAGTCAATGCCAACTCACAGTGACCCTATAGAACAGGGTAGACCTGCCCCTGTACATTTCTGAGACTGTCACTCTCTATGGCTGTAGAAAGCCTTCTCTAGTGGTTTCAAACTGCTGACCTTGCAGTTAGCAGCCCAACATGTAACCGTTACATCACCACACCACCAGGGCTCCTTTAAGCCATATACCACCTTCTTATTTATACATCTTAAAAACCATCTCAAGAGCCTCACCTCAGCTAGGGCCAGTTTCTATGGATGGGGATAGAGAGAGAAGAATAATGAGTCCCTGCAATGTAACATTGTTCTATGGTCACCCCCAATTCAATAGTCATTCCTACAAGAATAATTAGTGAACCTCACTGGAAATTCAAATACAGAGGTGAGAGGAGTGGGCGTGCTTGCCTCAGAGAAGGTGATTGGCGAGAAATCCCCAGGAGACAAACTGCTAATGGGGAAAAGAGGTAACATTATTTATACAGACCCCAAGGGAGAAGATGCCTGATACCATTGTCTAATCGGACACCTTTGCACTACTTTCTGTCCAGATCTCAGTGGCCCAAGTTGCTGTGTTGCCACAGACAACTGTGACATTAGACTCTGCTCGTTCGAGATCCACAGCACCCTTCACAGGCCACACCAGAAGGATGAAATTTAGAAACCCCACTAAAGAACTGTATAAGTCTGGGTACTTTGGAGAAACAAATCCACAGCAACTCACGTATAAGAGAGAGTTTTATGTAAAGAAAATGTGCATCACGAAAACATCCCAACCCAATGCTGCCCAAGCCCACAAGTCCAACATTAACCCATTAACCCAATATCAGTCCACAAAGTCCTCCACCTCACAAAACAGAGGCAATGACGTGGACTGCAGGAGGAAAGCTGAGTCAGTGAACGAATAAGTATCTCAGCACTAGCAGGGGTCTCCACACGGCTGCTCCAGCACCCAGGGCTGCATCGGGATAGGTCCATGTGGCTTCTCCTTGGGGATGTCTCGTAGGAAGTCAATCTTGCAAGCTGAAGCAGGGAACTGCTAAGGCAGCTGCACCCTGGTGCTACCATCACGAAGCAAGAGACCCGAGAACTAGAAAGGCGAGGCTCACCACCCATTTATCCCTCCGCCTTTCAATTAGCCCCACATGTGGTTATCAGCCAAGTTGGCACAATTAATTAACTCAAGAACTTTAACTCAACTTAAATGTACCCTCAACTTAAATGCACCTTTAGCAGATTTAAGAATTTGTAATGCTCCTCTGTGTTGCCCTAGTGTGATAAGAAGCAAATGACTGCTGTCTTAAGGCTATAGAATTGATGGTCATTGAACTTTGGATAAGAGGGTGCCCAATGTATGGTGGCCCAGGACTACTATAGATGTACTATTTTCATGCTCTCATTGATTTTATTTTAATGACATTTGATTCTCGCAGACATGATTCTGCCTTTGTGAAGAGTGTTACTGAAAAATCTGCCCTACCCCCACACCTCAATGTGGGAAATGTCCAATGTAAGTCATTTAAACTGTTAAGCTGTGCAAGTCAACAATTCATGCATTGTGATCTAAAAAATTGTCATGTGCATGTGAAATTTCCTTTTCTCAACAGTGTTCTAAATTCTATGTCACTGGTTGAATTACTCATACTATCAATAGAATTACCTTGTGCCCCAGGGAGATGGTTTATAATATACTCCAATAAAATGGTAATATTTTCTTTAAAATGAACCAGAGATATACACAAACCAGAGATGCATGAATGAATGTTGGGCTCACACTTAATCCTAGCCCTAATCTAATAACAATTAGTTCTTATGACATTGCCCTACTCGATATTTGCCCAAGTGAGGATATCACTGAATATATGGAAGCTACAACAAAGTTTGATGATAAACTCAGATGGTGCCCAGATATCAGAATAGTACTTGGGGCCTTACAGTCTTGTCTCAAATCAAGCAGCTATCTAAGAGAGGTATCAACTAAGTCCATATGGAAGAAGCACACCAGCCATGTGATCCAAGGATTATAAATAAAATCAAAATCCAGAGGAGGGAAAAGTATCAGAACTTAAACTCTGAATGCCAACTTTTCAAAGGTTTGAAGGACAATAGAATTCCAAAATCCATTTGTAGGATCCCCACAATGATTAAGCCTCTGACCATAGAATTCCAAAATCCATTTGTAGGATCACCACAATGATTAAGCCTCTGACCATAGTAGATATATATATCTACTATGGTCAGAGGCTTAATCATTGTGGTTATATATATATATCAGATTAGTCTTGCTATGAGACAGATGTAAAATAATGTAAAATCCATTATTATAAACATAGATTAAAATGTTGCACTTTATCAATTGTTCTCCTTTTAGACCTATTTTTATTTTGTTCCAGTTTTTAATATTTAAGCTTTGTTTCAGTTGAGGTTTTTCTGTTTTATTTTGTCATTTGATGGTGTTTTGCTTGTTGATTTTGTTTTGTATTATTTTTCTGTGTATGAAATCTAAGATAGGTAATTCTATAGAGTGAGCCACTGGATTAATAATTACCTAGGCATTTTGCAGAGAACATTAGGGGGAAATGGAGGACTAATAACAAGGAGTACAAGAAATAAGAAAATGTTCTAAAATTGATTGTGGTGATGATTACACAATTATATTTAATATGATTGAAATATTGAATCAGATGATAAGTGAATTGTATACAAATAAAAATTGTTTATTACGAAAATAAAATACTATGACTTGGATCAAGTAAAGCTTAGTTATTAAAGTGGTATTCTTGATCTTCAAACTTTTAAGAGCTCTTGTACCATAGATTTTTCCCAATGCAATCTTCTGTTTCATGTCTTGACGTATGTTTTCATGAATATTGATTGTGGCACCAAGCAAAATTAAATCTTTGACAACTTCTTCATTTCTCCATTTATCATGATTCTATCTATTATACTAGTTGTATTTTAATTTTCTTTACATAAAATTACAATCCATACAGAAGGGTACAGTCTTATATTTTTATTATCAAATGCTTCATGTCCTCCTCCCTTTCAGTAAGCAAGGTTGTATCATCTGATTCAATTACAAATTCACTGCCATGGGCAAGTGCTGACTCATATTGACCCTTAAGGACAGAGTAGAACTGCCCCTATGAGTTTCTGAGACTGTAACTTTCTCAGGGAGTGGAATGCCTCATCTTTCTCCCACAGAAGAACTGGTGGTTTCAAATGGCTGACCTTGTGGTTAACAGTCCAATACATAACCCACACGACTCTATAAAGTCTCCTTGTTATTTTTATATAACAAGTTATTAATGTCTTCCTTTAACTGAAACTCCCAGCTGCTCTGAGAGAGAAATGTGAAAATTTGTACTTTCATAAATAGTTAACAGTCTCAGAAAATCACAGGGACAGATCAACGCTGACCTAATAGGTAGGTAGGGGTCAGAGTTGACTCCGTGGCAGAGAGTGAGAATTCTGATGCCATGTTCTTCTTCATAAAGCCCAGTTTCTCATAAGAGTATCTTATCAGCACACAGATTGAATAAGTATTCTAAAAGAATACAACACTGACACACACCTTTCCTACTTTCCACCACTCAGCATGCCCTTTTCTGTTGAAACAACTGCTTCTCGGTCCATGTACATATTCCCATTAGCATTATGAAGTGTTCTGGAATTATCATTCAATGTCATCTATTATTTGTTAAGATCTTTGCATAGTTAATAAAGCACAAGAAAACACATTTCTGATATTCTCTACTTTCAGCCATGACCTGTCTGGCATCAGCAACATTTCTCACTTCACATTCTCTTCTGAATCTAGCTTGAATGTCTGGTAGGTCTCAGTAGATTTTACTTGCATGTGATAGTCAGGATTTTGTTAGATACTTTTCATAATCTGTTAGGTCACCTTTTTTTGTGTGATAAGGACAAATAAGAATCTCTTCCAGTCTGTTGGCTACATTTCTTGACATAGGTGAATGAATGTTTGCAGAGTTTTATCAGCTCGTGGGTGCACTTCAATTGGTATGCTATTAATTTGTAAAGCTTGTTTTGGGCTGATGTCTTCAATGCAGCTCGAACTTCTTCCCTCAGTATAATTGGCTCTTGATCACATGTTACCTCTTGAAACAATGAACATCAAACAATTCTTTTGGGTACAGTGATTGCAATGTATCATTTGGGGAGGATAAACTGTTATCTCTAATCATAAAATAAGGTTGGGGAACAATTAGAGGTTTCGAAAGTAGTATTGCTAGGTTTCTGGGATGGTTTTCCCATATTCTTGCTTCTCAACGCTGAAAGAATTCATCCACACGGCGACAGAAGCACATTTGCAAACCCAGTAACTTTTATGCGGGGATACAGTCTCAGATAGTACACTAGTACACGCTATCCCGTGAAGGGTGCAAGGCCACATGGCCGGCAGGAACCCTGGAAATATTTGCAACTGAAAATGACAGCTGCAGGGGAGCATGAAACACCACATGGAAAAATGGCCTGCAAGTGGAGTCCACAGACCCAAAAGCGGAGCATCAGAACCAAAAATGGAAGAGAGTGCATGCCCCGCGAGGGCGCGCCCATGGGAGAGATTCCGTCCTAGGACCTGAAAGAGGGAGCAAGCTGCCCTCAGTCTGTGCTATTTAGCCCCTCCTATCCCCACTTGGACAGGGGTGGTGGTGGTAGTGCGTGGTTAACGATATTGGCCCATCTTAGTGGCTGAGTTTAGGCGCATGTGTGATGTGATGTTGCTGGTGCCTCGTGTATGTGCCCTGATTGACCTTCAACTCGGCCTAGGTGACCTTGGTCTGAGCATCTCCAGCTTTGGAAAGTCCCCAGAGGTGTTTAATGTGTGCCTGATTTCTTTCAAACCTTTCTTCATTGTAGCAAGACCAGCTCATTTTTGTTTAGCGTAGGCGTTTGATGGAGCCCTCCTCTATCCCTGATCTTCCTATTTCAGTGTTGAGTGGATACCAAATGGAAGAGTTATTGAACTTGAGAACTAGAGCCAGAGAAGGGAATTGAGCTATATTTAGTGAAGAAAGAAGCTAATTTAAAAGAATCAATCAAATAATATTCATCATGAACACCTCAACAAGTCATCAGTATTAACGTCTTCTTTTCATAACCATTGTTACTTATTCTGTTCCCACTGTGTAGTATTGGGGGGAAACTACTAAAAGTAAAATCACTCTCATCCCAGAAAATCACTCAATCAAAATGGAAGAGAAAGTTTCATTATTATCTGTGCATTAAACCTGCATATTATGCATGACAGGAAATCTACTACACATTGAAAAACCAGAAAGAAATCTTATATAAATAAGGGAGCACAATCATTACACTCATATTTAAAGATAATGGCTCATTTTCTAATTTTTCTGGCTCAGGGATAGGATTGGGCCATTAACTAATCCCCTTCTAGAAAAACAAACTAACAAAAAACAGGAAGTAGAAGAATTACCTGAAGTAATGTTTACATAACTTTAGAAAGCTAAGAATTTAAAATTGCAAGCAATAGGTGAATTCTAAAGAAATCAGTGGAGGAAAAGAGTCCCTTCCTCTATTTTGGTCATGGAAATGTTACCTGCTAGTTTTCCATTTGTTAGGTCACTTGAGATAAAACTTAAGATAACTCTTAAGGTACAAGGTTAGGTCATCTGACCCTATTGAATTTGTCACGTTTAAGGGAAAACACTGAATGCAAGATTGATAATCCATTTATAGATGCTAAAAATTAGGTCACTCAATTTATGCTTCCTATCAGCTTTTTTCCAGAACTCATTATATTAAATCGCATCTTTAAAATGATAAATTATACTGAGGTTGTATAACTATTGGAGGAAATTGGGGCAAATGAATTCTGGAAATAAAAATGATTCTACTTTGTAATCTATAAGTATCTGACTTTGTTTTTCATATTACTGACTTTTTAAAAATCAGCTTTTTCTCCTAATCAAAATATTCCATGATAAAGGATAAAGATGTGTCTCTCTATATCTGTATGAATGAGGCCACCAATTTTTTTTACTTGTCAACACAAAAGGCCCCAGTAGATGTTTCTCTCTGTGTGTCTCTTTCTCGCTTCAGTCAAGTTTGTAAGTATATTCTTGCAATTATTTTTCATTGTCAGTTCATTTCAACGTGCTATAACTACAAGCATGGTTCGCTGGTTTTAGAGCTTGGTGGAATGGAGTTCATTCATGAACTATCAGCCTGGCTGAACGGCCTTTCCCTTTCTGACCCTAAGTAATCTTAAGCAGCTTTGTGTGACTTGAACTCAAGCGTGTTACATTGAACCAACCAATTTTGCTTATCGAAACAGATTAACGGTTGAGGTTGAGGTTGTGAAAAAAGGACTCAATGTTTATATCCCTGGAATGATTGAAGTCATTCATTTGCCAAGTACATTCATGAAGTGCCAGTTTTCATGATGCCACATTCAGCATTTACTAAGAATCTGATGCTTCACAGAGCCTAGCCTAATGGGATGCTCATAGTAATAGATGAATCCCAAGGAGTCTCTGGTAAGCAGGAATTATGTAAAATTATCACATTTCATTCTATCCGTTGGGAAATCTGTGTCCTAATGGATGACCTGGTTTAGGTTGGATCCCAAGATTTACCGACATTTTATTGGTTAACAGTGGCAAATTGCTGTTTAGATTTGTTAGGGCAAAAGTTATGTTTGTTGTAGTGAAGCAACAGACTTACATTAGGTGAGAAATAAAAACAAAGTACATTATAAAATGAGAAAATGTTTCACTAAATGAGGAGAAACACAAGCACACGTGAAACAGGATGTTGCAATGTGTTCTGAATTATAGAGAGAGCAATTTTTATTAGGCGAGACAACCAAAGGCAAGCGGATGGGCTGGGAGCTATGGCAAAAAGTTACAGTACTTTGTTATTCTATAATCTCAGACATTTAACATCAGTAAATGTATTTGCTACTTCCCGTGATTGCTGCATTCTGAGATTTGTATAACAAGGCATTCTGTCTGGAATGAGTGGAGCCCCAGCTGCATGTCTCCCTCTCCCCAAATCTTCAGGAAACTCGGTTTATGTATCTACCTAGTTACACTTGAACAAGGATTTAGCAGAAATGGAGGAGGAGAAGATTGCAGCTGGTGCAAAGTAAGTTTGATTATGACTAAGTTCATTGATGTTTAATTCATCTTGGTTACAGCTGCAAGATGGTCACGAGGTTCATTTTAACATTATCCATTCTAATCTTATTTTCTAACCTCCCAGGGCATGCTTGAGCAAGGCATTCTTTTCAGACCTAGCTGAGTAAACATTTTTTCAATAAACAATCCTTCATCCAAATCAGAAACCTGACTCTTGCTTTTTTGTGTTACCACAAATGAACTTTGACAAACCTCTAAACGGTTTCTTCAGGTGAGTAGAAGCGCAGATTTCAGTTTAATTCAGAATGGGGTTGTAATTCAGATCTGACGCCACCCATCTCAGTTTCAAGGTTTAAGGTCGGTATACATATGCTTTAAATACTCAAAAAAATGTTTTTCTGAAAGGAGAGTCTTGAATTTACCTTTGATATTTAGGCTGAGCCTTTGTGTTGGAACAGGGAGATGGCAATAAACTTTTAATGAGGATTTAGGTGAGGTGAGAGAAAGACATTTGATTTTGAAATTCAGATTCCAGGAACCTACAAATAAAATTGATTCGCATTATAGAGCAAAAAGTGATTTGTGTTTGTGTGTGGGCATGGTTGGTGTGTGTGTGTGTGTGTCTTTGCATCTCAATTTTCCTCTGTGGGGAACTGTTTTGCTTATACCTCTGATGCTGCCAGGAGTTGAGGATTCACTTGGCACAGAAGAGGCCTCTTCTTAGAAGCAGGTAGAGCTGGTTATTGTAACAGAGTTGGGGTTGGAGTCTAAAGAGAGAGCTGGTTGCAAACAGACTCCTGAGGATTCTGGGACTTGTTATTTTTCAAATTAATTTTACGAATTTGGAAGTCACAACTGACAACCTTACCAATCGAGACCCAACATGGAGATGTTTGTGCTGACCCCACATGAACAAAACGGAAAGCTCAGCTTATTTTTCATACGAATGCCTAAATTCCCCAGGGACCCAAATCTGAGTCAATCAGATTCATTCGTCCTCTGGAAATGGAAATCAAAGACAGTCAATTAGGACTTGATTAATTAGTTTAATTTAAAAGTTCCCCTATGGACCTCAAAAGGAAGGGAAACAAGGCTACTAGTCAATTGAAAATTGCCCTGTATGTGTCCTCCGTGTTTCCTGTCTGTCTTTTACAAACGATTTTCTGCTTGTACCATACTTGTCTGACTTCCAAATCCACTACCCCATTCCTAAACTGAAAAATAAAGCTAGTAAATTAATACACAGATTTAACATTGTGAAAAGTTTATTTCCAACATACACATCCTAAAATATATACAAACACACATAACATCCATATATATCTTAATTGGTGATGTAGTGGGCTATCACTGAACAGCTGAACGCAAGAGTAGCAGTGGGCTCGGACCAGTCTTTTGGGGAAAGATGTCGGTTCTTGCTAGGATTTAAAAGTTCCAGAAACCCAAAGGGGCAGTTCCACTTTGTCCTATAGGGTGGCTGTAAGTCAGAATCTACTCAATGGAGATGAGGTTTTGTTTGTTTGATTTTGATTTTAGATACCCCCTGAGAGGTTTTTGTGCTTTCAGATGGAGGAGGTAAGCACCATGAACCTGGTTCAGCAGGTAGGAAGGTGACTTTTAAGATGCCAATGATATTATGAAGAAATTGAGCTCCACCCTATAGTCATATGGTGAGGAGGAGTATTTGATAAGTAATTTCTAGAATCCAGTAGGACCAACTCCTTAGCCCTGATATTTAAGCCAGAAAAAAAAAAAAGGCTGATTAGCAATACACAGGAAAGCCTGAGAGCAGCATTTTAACCTGGAGGCAAAGGTTCAGAGGCAAGAAAGCAACTGATCAGTGGCACAGCAATGGCTTTGTCATTTCAAATCTGAATTGCTAAGTCTTGGGCTATAGAGAACCACTTGCAGAGAGCAATGTTCTCACTAAGAGCAACTTGAGCAGATGGACTTAGAAACATTCTTTTAAAAAGTCTCTACAAACTATCAAGACAACCAAGACTTGAGCAGTGTGCTCCTAGAGAGAGGACGCGCCCATTAAGATGAGACGAACATTCTGTGTCACCTCTCCCCTGAAGTCAGTTCACCAGAGGTGAAGACAGGAAGGCTGAGAAGGCCAGCTCACAGCTGCTGCTAAAATGGAAAAGTACGGAGCAGACTTGACAGGCTTTGGAATGAGGACACCAACTGGTGTTCCGAGTTCCCAAGGCAGCCAGCAATGATGAGCCCAAGAGCCTGGAGAGAACAGAAGCATAGAAACATGAGCTCAACATGTGAGCCACTTTCCTGTCAAGACCTTCACTGATTCTCCCAGAATTCAGACCAGGAGATGGAGAAGGTCAGCAAAATGCCTGCTACCGAGAGCTTGAAAAGCTTTGCAGACTTTGTGGCAGTTCATTTTGTCGGGAGATAAAATTGGATTTCTGTTGGGAAGGTCTTAATAGAGGAGCCAGATTTTCAGCTGGACCCTGAAAGGAGACCTATTCCAGAAGTAAGGATAGGCTAGAACAAAAAGTTACTAGACTTTACAAAACCTGTAAGTAGTCAGTAAATTAGCTGAGACGCTGATAGTATGAATGTAACCTAGTTTTCCACTGAGGGCTCCCAGTGGCACAGTGGTTAAGGGCCCAGTGACTGGCATAAAGGTCAATAGCTCCACCCAGTTGCTCCAGGAGACAAAGACCTGGCAGTCTGCTTCTACAAGGATTACAATCTTGGAAACTTCTCCGGGCGATTGCACTCTGGGTCACTATGTAGGGAAACCAATCTGAAAGAATGCTTTTTTTGGTTTTGTCTTCTAGTACCAACATGCCTATGGACATTGGTTTTAGAAGAATGTGATATCAATCAGGTCTGCAAATGCTTGCATTCAATTGCAAATACCACCTTGGCAAGAAATGTGACAAAGAGAGCAGCAATAGAAACGCATCCACAGCTGATCCCGATATCGATGTCCGAATGGAAAATGACATTTCCCCCCATGGAAAACTGTAGGCCACTCTCTCATATGAATTTAGAAAGTCTTTAAACAAGTATTAACAAATTAAAATGCAACAATGTTCAAAAACAGATACTATACACAGACAAATGGACTCTGATAGTATTCTATGTGACTTAACTTGTAAAAAATAATGAAATTCTTCATGTATGTAATAAAACCTACAAAGAAATAGCATAAGATATTCTCTATACATACAGTAAAAACATTTTCTAAAAGTCAATCTTCATTTATAAAAATAAAATTACAACAAATTAAGAACAAAAGGGAATCTTCCTTAATTTGAGAGATGGTATCTACAAAAACCTATAGGAAACTTCATAGTCAATGATGAAATACAGAATCCATTCCCCTGAAGTGTAAGAATGAATCAAGTGTTTCAGGGTAAGCATTATAATTTAATTTTGTACTAAAATCTGCTTATCGAGTGTAATGATTCAAGGAGAATAAAAGGTAAAAGATTTTATGAGAAATAAACAAAACAAACAATATTCAAAATGATTTGACTATTATGTAGATAATCCAAACAATCATACAGATAAACTATTACTCTACTGATAGGATTAATAAATATAGTTTGCAAGTTTGCTGAATAAAAATCACTGAATAGAATGAATACAAAGCCAATTTGTTTCCTTGTATGAGTCACAAAGTACTAAAAAGCCTTTACAATGACATTTAAAAGAAGCAAGTGCCCACCTAGCCTTTGGAGCCCTGGTTGCATAGTGAATATGCACTGGGCTGTTAATCTCAAAGTTTTTCATTCAAAACCACCAGCCACTCCATGGAAGCATGACAAGGCTTTCTATTCCCCAAAAAAGTAGAGTCAGAAACCTACGGGTGCAGTACTACCCTGTCCTATATGGTTGCTATGAGTCCCAATTGATTCAATGGGCATGAGCTTGCTGTTTTGTTTTTAAATTTGTTTTAACCTATCAATTTAATTAAAGGAGACTTAAATATGTTGATTCAAAGACTCTTTACTCCTAAAATGCTAATTCTCCTCAAAATTGATTTAGAGACTAAACACTATCTCAATTACAGTATCATCAAGATATATTAATATTTTAGCTTTTTATTGTGAATTGGATAAGAGTTTACAGAACATATTAGTTTTCCATTTAACAATTCATATATATTTTGTTCCATCACTGATTGCATTCCCCACAATGTAACATCAATTGCCCTAGTGACTGTCTATGTTTCTGCTTCCTTTTTTCCATCTTCCCTAAATTTTTAGTAATTGACAAGCCCCTTCTCAAATTTGTATGAAAATATAAAGGGAAAAAAGCTTGCTAGTAGAAACCAAAAAAGTATCCAGCCAGAGGACTTAGAAAATAAGATATTAGTATTTTTTACAGAACATAGTAGTTATGGTAATAGACAAAGGATATATAAAGAGTAAATAGGGTCCAGAAACACACCTGCTTACGTGGACATTTGATTTATGAGTGCAGAGTAATGAAGAAAAATAATCCTTTGAGTAAATAGTGCTGGAACAATTGGCTATTTATAATGTGAAAATTGAAACTTACCATCTCATACACCATGCTAAACTATGCACACACAAACTCTACTCCAAACTTAAATGCAAGATGTAAACGTACTTAAATGTACTCCAAACTTAAATGAAAGATATAAATCACTAAAGCTTCTAGCAGATCAAATAAACACACCTTTAGTACTTAGGGATAGGGAATGTTTTCTTAAATATTCAGAACAAGTATTAATCATAAAGCAAGAAAATTAAAAAGTAGATAATACTAAAATTAGGAACCCCAAAATATTATTAAATTGTTGAACATGCAAACCTTCAAGCGGGCCATATTTCTCCTCTCTGTATTCTCACTAATCAAATACAAAACTTTGCATATTTTTAGATAGTGGAAGACGACACAACAATAAAAATCAATAAATTGAACACACTCTTCACAAAAGTATATTCAAAATGGCCAACATAAGAAATACACTCCACATTATTAGTGGTCACAGAAATTCAAAGTGAAACTACCTTGACATACCGCTTCATACACAACAGGATGGCAAAAATAATAAGTATAATGGGACTGAGAAGTCCAAGTGTTGATGAACGTCTATTGTAGGCGGTTGGCTTTCTTTCCTACTACTGTGGGAGTGCCACTTCACAGTATTTTGTACAAGCTGACTGCAGTATCTACTAAAGCTGAGTGTTAGCGTGCTGGAAGCTCAACAATTCTACTCCTGAATAAATACTCCAAAGAAATGTGAACCTCTTTGCACATAAATATATCTCACTGATGTTCAGAAACCCCATTTTCCATAACAAAGAGGAAATACATGAAGGAACATTGGTAGAGGTGCAGTGGGAGACTCATTGGGCCACTAACCACAAAGTCAGTAGTTTAAACCCATGTCATTCAGAGGGAGACAGATGCTCCCTTAACCATTTATGGGCTCAGAAGCCCAATATAGGGACACTATGACAGGGGATCCACTCCATGACTGTGTGTGTGTGTGTGTGTGTATGTGTGTGTTTGTTGTTGTTGGCATATTACTTTGCAGTGAAAAATGGCCTAACTAGCGTTAAATGTTGGCAAGTGCATGGATTTTTGAAAAATAGGCAGCCAAGAGTGTATAATCTATAGAAAGCTTCAAAGGAGCAAAACTAATTCATGACAAAAATCTGGGTAGTGTTTACCTCTGAGAAGGAGACAGAGACTGAGTGTGGAGTGAGGAGGGGGTCCTAGATGTTGACGATGTTTCATCTTTTTCTTTGTATTTAATATTTGAGTAAAGCTATTTATTACAAACATGTTTTCATTGCACTGTGGCGAATGTTAAAATACTTCACGCAAACAAGACTTCCCATGCATCCTGGTCACAAACTGTGGAATGTGGAATGATCTCAGATCATGCCTGAGATAGGCTGTGGAGATATGCAGGGACTTTACAGGCACAAGGGCAGGTGGCTTCTGTAGAACGGCACGAACTGAGAAACTTTCCACAACTAAGCACTATGGGAAGGCAGAGTCTTCCACCAAATGCAAAACTCATAGCTGAAGTTGTGTGACTTGCAGTCCTTTCCCCTAGGTTACCAGTCTATGAAACAGGAGTGGGGGTGGGGGGAATCTGCTCTTCCTGTTGTTGATTATCCATTTCCTCCCTCCTGCTGTCTACCTTCTAGACTTGTGGTTATTCATTAGCCTCAGAGGGAGAGCTGGCCATAGCAAAGGGGAAAAGTCAAATGAGTTCATTAAAGCAGCTTTGACCAAAGATTTGGTTGAGGGAGGAGGTTGAAACTAATGGTCAATGAGTCTATTCGATTTAATGAAACTCCTAGCCGCATCTCCCCCACCAGTCTCTATAGAGAATGAGAACTTACTTTATTTTGTTTTTTAATAGTGTCTCATCTGCCATACACTCCTAGGCACTTCATTCTACAATGAAAAGTTTTAGTGTAGAGAAGATGCTAAGGAAAAGAACACCCATTTAATCTTTAGGTATTTGATTTCCGAATAAATCTAAAATAAGAAAACAAAACTCTGCTGAGAGGCCTGGGTTTTGCATTTTCCAGTGTGTGTATTTTAACTTTCTACTGTGAATTGGGTGAAGGCTTACAGAGCAAATCCATTTCCATCAACAATTCATACACACTTTGTATAATGCTTGCAATCGCCACGATGGAACATCATATATCCAAATCTCCCCTGTATTCCTTATTTCTATTCCTCGTTCTTTGCTGATCCTTTTGATGTTGTGGGTGTGGTAGGTGCCATCAGGTAGGTTCCTGCCCATAGGACTATGTGCACAGCAGAACCCTGACAGTCCTGTCCCATTCTCAGAATTGTTCCTCTGTTTGAGCACACCCATAGTGTCAATCCATCTTCTTGCAGCCCTTCTGCGTTTTCAATGACCTTCTAGTCAGCACCTTCAATGACCTTCAATGACCTCTAGTGAGCACATGGGAGCAGATTGTCTTAAGATGAACTCTGAGAAAGGAATACATACGGAATTCCCTGAAGTCAGAGATATTGGTGCTAAATTCTTTCAACGCAGAGAACATGGAGCAGAATGTTGTCCCGGGCTTCCCAGTAACATTTGCGGGACAGTCTGAACCTCATTTCCTTCTTCATGTAGGGCAGGATCATCATTTTCCACAGTTTAGGCAAGGACCCCATGGGAAGGTGCTGACAGCTCAGCCCAAGGAGCTGATGGACAGCATGGTTTGTCCTTGGCCTAAGATAAAGTAGGCATTTCCCTCTCATTCCCTGGGAAAGTGCTGAAACACCAATTTTTTCAAATGGTCAGCCATACTTCCTATTCCTGGCTTTATCTTCCCTTCCAAGCCATGGAGTATTTGGCTAAAATATGAATATTTCTTTCTTTGTCTTCAGCTGGTTGTTAACAGACCCTTTGTGGGGGAACTTTTCACAGAATGCAAGACACATGACAAGAGCTGTATAGAAACCTTCCTCAAATGAAGCACTGGGCCTTGGAGCCTTTTCTTTTGGGGCCCCTTTTGCCCCAGGTTTGTTTCTTCCATTTCTTTTGTCCCTGCTATCCTTTTAATTGTGACTGTGCCCCTTTTGTCCCTGATTGATTTGTGAACTGGCTCTCACACAAGCATAAAGTCTTCTGCAGGGACTTGTCTCTCCCGACAACATGTCCAAAGTGTTTAAGACAAAGTCTTGATCTCCTTACCTGCACGGAGCCCTCTGGGTGTACTTCTTCCCAGACAGATATGTTTGTCCTTTTGGTAGCCAGGGTCCTTTTAACGTCCAATGCTCCGCAGCACCACACATCCAATGCACCGGTTCTTCTCTGATTGTCTTTATTCAATGTCCACCTTTCCCACCTATATGAAGCAATTGAAAATACCACAACTTTGATCAGGATCACCTTAGTCCTAAAAGTAATACCCTTGCTTTTCAATTCCCTAAAGAGGTCTTGTGTAACGTATTTACTAATGCAATACATCTTTTGGTCACGTGACCGCCGTTTCCGAAGGCATTGATTGTGGAGTCAAGCAAAACAAAATACTTGACAATGTCAATCTTTCTCCTGTTACCTTTTGGTGCAATTCTGAGGATTTGGGCTTCTTTACATTGAGCTGTAATCCATATTGAAGACTACTTCATAACTGTAATTTTGCTACTGTTATGAATCAGGTGACCACCAAGGTGTCACGACCCACAGGTTGACAACCACTGATCTCTTTTGTGATGCTGAAAAATGGTATTTGTTATGAACAAACCATTGGTCTTGCAAAATTCTATCATGATTTCCAACTTTGTTTCTATGACCACAGCCGTGTTTTCCAACTGCTGTTCCTTCTTTTGTGCCAATTATTACATTTAAATAGTCAATAATTATCAATACATCTTGATTCAATGTTTGATCACTACCCCACTGAAGTTGTTGGTAGAATTCTTCTATTTCTTTATAACTGGCTTTTGTGGCTGGTGCATAAATTTGAATAATAGTTATCTTAATTGGATTTCCCTGAAGTTGGATAGATATAATTCTTTCATAGGCAGCATTATACTTCAAGATTGATTTTGTAATGTTCTTTTTGATAATGAATGCCAAGCCATTCTTTTTTTATTGTGTTATTGAAAGCATAGGAAATCATGTGGTTTTCCGACTCAAAATGGCCAATACCAGTCCATTTCAGCTCAACCGTTTTGTGTTCCATTTCATTTTTTACCCATTCCAATTTTCCTAGGTTCATACACCCTACTTTCCAAACTCAGAAGTTAGCCAATTTTTGCAGTTGTTTCTCCTTACATTGAGCAGTGCTCCATCAGCAAATGAAGATCCACTCCCAGAGGTTTTACTCAACCCATGTCACCATGGTCAAACTCCACTCTGAGAAATTATCTCTTCTTCAGTCACATGTTGAATGCCTTCTGACCAGAGAATCTCATCCTCTGCACTATCTTCAGCAATCTCCTGTTTCTGTTCATTAGGCCTTCAGTCCGACAATGTTTTGAAGCTATGCATAAGGTTCTCGGTGGCTTCTTCCTTTGAAGTGGGAAGCTGATTCCTTCTTCGCTGTCTACTCTCAGTCTGGAAGTGCCACTGACACGTGTTCCCTTTCGGTGATCTTCCTGGCATTTGAAATTCCAGTGACATCGCCTCTCCAACACAGCTCAGAAGGCATTGCAGTGCAACCCTTCTGACAGGCTGTGCTTTAACACCAACTTCACGGTTACAAAGATGCAACAGAAAAAAGCAACATTCAATTTTATTTTTTACTTCCTTTTCAAAGAATATGTAGCAAGTAGAACAACATTTTTGAAAATCAAGATGTTCATAAATTGTGTGTGTGTGTGTGTGTGTGTGTGTGTGTGTGTGTGTGATGGGACAGGAATAAGGTTTAAAAAATTATAAACATTATATTCATTAGAGTTTCTCACTGCTTTATTAAATCTGTAAAAATGCTTTTTGGATGGAGAACATTTCTTCACATTGGGTTGTGGTTCAACAATAATCAAGGACAGTATTTATTGAGCTCAAAAATTCTTGAATGCAATACTGATCTGCTTAGTAAACCTTCTCAATCCGCTAATTATAAAGGATCACAATTATTTTTTTAATTAAAGATTATTGGTTTTGGTCGTATTGTCTAGAGAAACAAATCCAATGACACTAATATATGCTTAAGAAAGAGATTTATAACAAGAAGTAATTATATATCAAGAAAGTGTCCCAGCCCAGTCCAACCCAAGTCCATTAGGCTAATACAATTCCAGCAGTCCTTCTCCAGGCTTACACAGCCGCAGATAATGATGCAGAAGGCAAAGGATCACAGGCGGTTGGGTGCAGAGTCCGTTGGACCCGAGGTTGGTGGAAACACAGCAGGCTCGGAGAGCTCTCAGTGCCAGTGGCAGAGTCGCTGCAGGAGGCAAAGGGCAATGAGATAGAAGGAGGTTTCCAGAGTTCTCATAGAAGAAGGCCACACCCCCAAGAAGGTCCCACCTGTCTGTGACCTGATTGACAGGTTGGATTTCACCGTGACGCTTTATACCTCTTCAAGCAGACTTTTTTTTTTCTTTTACAGCATTTTAAAATGGTTAAACAGCTATGGCCAGTGAGGCATACATGGTAATATTTCCACAATAGCAAGATTGTGGTGGGTGCCATAAGAGAGACAGGAGCTTACACTGGGCTAAGAGAAAATTGGCATGGAGAAAAAGTTGTCTTGTGAGTTGCCAGCCCCACATCCAACAGAATGGAAGGTTATGCCTGCATCTTTCCTGTGATACCTGGCACATTCCACTTCACATCTGAGTCCACTGTGACAATTCATCCCAACGATAAGTCCCTTACTTTGTTTTATTTTCCTTACTTTCACTATATCTGACAATGTTCCATCATAAACCATAAGGTTTTCATTGCCTGGTTTTAAAAGCTTTCTTCCTAGTCTATCTAAGTTTGAAAGATGTGCTGACATGTGTCCACCATGGGTGACCACCAATAAAATGCTCGTGCTAGTGGCTGGGCTTCCAGCATCATAGCAACATATAAGCTACTAAAAGAAAATAAAACAAACTGGAAAATAGGTGGTATATAGTAAACACAGCACCCTTACGTGAGGCTACCTATTTCTAAAATCGAAGGGAACAACAAATGGTTCAAAACCAATGGTGGGGAGGGGACGGGAGGAATGGTAGGGTGTGACCAAGGTCAAGACAACCGCGAGGAACTACTGAAGCCAGAATGAAGGCTGAACATGGTATTGGGACAGGAGGAAGCTGCAAAGAAATAGAGGAAAGAAGTAGGAGGCAAAGGGCATACATACAAGACTAAATACAGACTTGTACATATGTAACTATATTTAAGATTAA
>NW_022111372.1:20776979-20810823 GCF_000313985.2 Echinops telfairi
AAAAAAAAAAACTAGAAAAAGTTTTAACATGGATGACACTTTTGCAGAGAAGGCATGGAGAGATACAGTATCTATATGGACTGATGTAGTTGTACATAGTAATTACAACAAGATATTAATATATGATCAATGGAGACGGCAGAAACCAGTGACACTTACATGTCTACATATACTCAAAAATCAAACGCACTATCATCAAGTCGCTTCCAACTGATAGAGAACCTATGGGACAAGGTAGACCTGGCCCTGTAGGTTTCCTAGAGTATAACTCTTTATGGGACTAGAAAGCCTCATCTTTCTCCCATGAAACAGCTGGTGTCTTTGAATTGCTGCCTTGTGATTGGCAGCCTAAGGCATGATCATTATGTTACCAGGGAGGGAGCATGTTTGTATAAAGGGAGGTTTATGTAAAATAAATGGCTTACACAGTTATAGAAATGGACAAGTACCAAGACTGCGGGTCAGATAACTCATAACTTCGGGGGCTGATGTACCTAAAGTAGCAGGTCATAGAAAAGGCTTCTGGCTTCAGAAGTGAAGGAATCCATGTTTGACAAGTAAAATGGTAGGCTGCTGGCTCAAGTCCATAGATCTGGAAATCAATGAGCAAATGTAAGTTTCAGACAAAGTAGAAGCTGTTCACAGAATCCTTTTGTATTAGGAGCAAGCCACCCCTCAAAGGAATCCCATCCTAGGGGATTGCTAGGTTTTATCTGCCAAACCCTAAAGGATCCTGACCTAGTCAAGTTGACAGGAAATCTTAATTTTCACAGAGACCCTGTACCTTAGATGCCAAGGTTTGAACAACTTATGACTGTGTTGTTTGCTTTAGTTTGAAGACAGGAAGTTTCTAAGTGGTGCAGAGTGCTGTCTCATGAATCATTCTAAAATAAATAGGGGTAAGGAGATGCTTATAACTTTTTTTTTCCAAAATAAAATTGTAGATGTAGTTAATAGGCACTATTGCAATAGATCACAATTTTCAAGTATGGAGTTATTTGGTTGAGAAGCACAATAATTACATGGGTTCCTACCTTAGAAGCAAGGACATGGTAGTACCGATTCTTCCATAGTAGAAGTCTGTCATCAGTCTAAGGAGGGTAACTGGGTTCAATTTCCAGTCAATAGATCCTTTGTCATTGGGAAATTGTTTTGCTGCTGACCTGCTGAAAAGATTCCAGCGGAGCTTCCAAACTAAGAGCAACTAGGAAGAAAGGCCTGGTGCTTTACTTCTGAAATCAACCAATGTAAACTTTATGGATTACAGCAGTCTGATCTGCTAGGGGTAACAGACACAGAACAGTCAATGCAGGGACTGATATGATGGCCGGTTTAAGGCAACCAACAGCAATACCTAGAGTATATTGCAATTTAGAGCACAAATAATTTCAATCTCGCTTTAAATTACTCTTGTGCCGCTATACTTCTAAAATGGATCTATCACACAGTAACCTGTACTAGAATGATTCTACCTAGCATCCATTGTTCTTAGTAAAATGACTGATTTGATCAGGTGTCTACCACTCTCTCTTATGAAGCCCTGTATTGGAGGGGGAAAAATACTACATATATATTTAAATTTAAAATAAATATATAGTTAAATTCAAGTGTTATCTTCTTTCACATTCAATATGCAAGTATTTAAGAAACTCGGGTTTTGCTTTGATCTCTGTTATCTTTGACTTTGGGTGAAGCAGTAGCTTCAGTTCCACTCATGAACCATGTCAAATTATGCATAAAAATCTTCTGAGGCTATTCTCTTTTAAAATGAGCTCAGTGGAAGGCATATATTTAGAGTCTCAAGGATTCTTCCCCAGCAGACATCCAAGAAATGCTGTGTTTATTCACAATGCGCACAGAAATGAATGTGTGATAAATAGAAATTTGGAACGTAATCAGTCTCTTAAATGTTCTTGTTTTTCTAGCAGCTGCAAATAGTTAAAGCAACTCAGCTACTGAGAAACAGGCTGGAGGCTCGAGTCTACATAGGAAGACTTTGGAAGAAAATGCTAGCATTCTATTTTCAAACAAACAGGTCAATCAAATTCCGACGCACTATTCTTTGAGTGACAATGGCTTGAGCAGTAACTTAAAAGCCAATTGAGTAAGTAGCACAAAGTTTTCATTTCGTTTCTTCACATGTTAGTCAGGAAAACATTCCCTCAATTATTTCTTTCCTTCCCCCTGGGAGCAGTTTGCTTGTTCATATTATTTACTCATTCATTTGTTTGGATATTGGTTCCTTATACATTTGATAAGTATATTGTGTATGAAAGACATTTGCCTTTGATATTGTGTACTAAAGATATATACCTTTGTCATGTTCAGGATAAGCACTTCACATTTGGATACTTTTAGTTTAGTTACATTTCTCTCTATTATGCAGACACGTAATAAAGTTGAAGTTACACAACTTCAGATCTATCTTTGACCTTTCCTTTCATTTTTTATCCCATTGTCTCATTCACTAATTAAACTTTATTATTCATTTATTTTTGTGTGACTACTTTAATCAGTTAAAAAGTAACATTGTAGAAAAAAAAGAAATGATATGGAGCTAACATATGACCTTCTCTACCAAAGCCAAAAAAAAGAAGACTCTCAACTCACTGCCACCAAGTTGATGCCAATTCCTAGAAAATCTAAAGGACAGGGTGGAACTGCCTGCGAGTTTCCAAGACTGTAACTGTTGGTGGGAGTAGAAAGTACCCTCTTAGTGCCTTGGAGCTGTTGATGGTTTGGAACTCTTGACCTTGAGTTAGCAGCCCCGATCATAACCATTACATCATCAGGGCTCCTTCCTCTAGCAAAAGGAAAGGAAAATCAGCAGCAGCAACATCAGCTGCCCACGGCCAATTCCTATGACCCATCAGACCCATCCCCACCCTCCAACTTGTCTTACCAATTCTAACACCGCAGTCCCTCCTACAGCACTCGATTTTCTGTTGGGTTCTATAACTCATTGCAATAACCACACAGAATTCACAGATACAGTTATGGAGTTTATTAGGGGAGTTAACAAGCTACAATGCAGATGAAAAATGCTCAAGATACAGTGGTTAGGTCAAGACAGTTTTTCCCTACTGTGCTCACTGGCAGGTAAGCAGAGCAGCCTTTCTGACTTTCAGTCACTCCGCCGGGTGTCTGTCTTGCTTGATCAATGTTACCCAGCTTTTTTAAGGCTGCTAATAAATGCCCAAAGGCACACCACTCTGCTGTAAGCCTCAACTCAAGGTGCTTAGATTCAGTTTCATGGTTCAGCAAATCCAGCTCCCCAATTAATTTCCCAGAGACACTCAACTTCACAAATCAGCCTCCCACCCCAAAGCACTCAGCTTTACTCTATCTGTGGACCAGGAAGTCCACTGCTCTCTCTCATGCGTTGGCTACTGGTTTTGCTGCAGCTGTTTCTCTGCTTCTCCGCTAGTGTTAAAGCTGCCTCCTGGATCAAGGATGCTCACTGCCCAGGGATCTTAGGGGCAAAAGGACTCACACCACTTCTGGCTCTTCTCTCTTGGTGGTAGTGAGATCCTACAGTCCTGCTTTTAATATGGCTCATTTTGTTTCCTGCAGCATGGCAATCATAATTAACTCTGTTCATAATCACTCACAGTTGAATCATAGTACCTTCATCCAATCAGTACTTTCCCCCACCTTCTTAACCAGACCCATCAGGAAAACTAAGGGTGTTTTGGTGGGGGTAACAAAAGCGATGCCTGGAAGAGCCAAATTAAATAGTTTACTGTATTTCACATATCTGTGTATATAGTTGTGCATATATATAATATGTACGTACACTACACACACATATGACACAGAGAAAGATAGAGTCAGAGACCAAGAGCGAGTCAAAGAAAAGGAATGGCGATTTCTAGCTGCCGATTGACTATCCCTTCTGTGCTTTGCAGACATAATCAGGAAGACCAACCTGCTAGAGAAGGGCATCATGTGTGGCTACTTTGATGACTAGTGGAGATGAGGGAGAGTCGGGGTGAAATGGAGTGACGCCACAACTCAGTGAGCAACTTGAATATGCCAGTGATCATGGAGATTACACAAGTCTGAACAACACTTTGCTCACAAGGTTGCCATGAGTCACAGTCAATTTAATAGCACCTGCCAGCAACTCATATCAATTTTCAAATTATGATTTCTACATTTCTACAATTTCTATTTACTTAGGGAGACATGATAAATTTAGTTTAGTGATAAATAGTTACCTTCACATACATTCCTGCAGTAGAGGCAGGGATGTGTCCAAGTTCTGACCAAGGAAATGTGATTAAAACTTCTGGATAGGGCTACTGGAAAGACATTTAAAAGGGATCAGTTAGCTGACTTCTGCTTTTAGCTCTTGTATTTCCTCATTCCTCCTCCTTCTTTCTGGAATAAAGACTGTACTTCTAGAAATAGAAGAGCCATTTGAATGCATGGGTATGACAACCAACCTTGATATTTGTGCAGCAGAAATCTGGAAGCACCTAGGCCAGGGGTTCTCAACCTTCCTCATGCCGTGGTCCTTTCATACAGTTCTTCATGTTCTGGTGACCACCCCCCAACCATAAAATTATTTTCGTTGCTACCTCATCACTGTAATTTTGCTACTCTGATGAATCAGGCGACCCCTGTGAAAGGGTTGTTTGACCTCCAAAGGGGTCGAGACCCACAGGTTGAGAACTGCTTGCCTAGGCCCTTCGTGACTTCATGGAACATTTGAGCTAGCTTGTTGGAGGCTGTCTGCTCCCATAAAGATGACCATCTTGGGAACACACAGGGTATTTTTGCGCTGACCTACCTTGTTGCTATGAGTCAGAGTGGACTCAATGGCAGCAAGATTTAGAGAATTTTTTTTTTAATCCCTGAGGATGGCTAACTAGTCATGCTGGTTTGCACCACCATGACCTTTTTGTTTTGAAAATGCCACAAGGTAATGTGTTCTATAGCTAAATTTCAATTTTCAAGATGTGGTTTAAAGATACGATTTAAATAAAATTACACAAGATTTAATTCATTATATAGATCTTATCCACAGAACTGCAACCATGGCCTCAGAACAAAGAGTTCACATTCTAGTGGGTGAGAAATATATGCATAAATAGTTATGGCACCCTCTGATAAGTGAGATAATGCGATGTTCCCAAAGTTCAACCCTAGCTCTGTGCTCAAAATTGCTTTTCTGTACTTCCTGTTTCATTACACGACAACTTTATTCACTCCTTCAACACTTAATTTTCAGAGTCCTTCTCTCTCACTCTCACAAGCAATCTAGTTTCTAAACTTTTATTGAATACATGTCAGTGCTTATATATTCAGCAACTTCCATCTAACTTACTGGTAGACTCCCTAATGGTAATATTTTTCTACTGCTTTCTGTTTTCACACCGGCTACCAAAGTTATCTTTCCAAAAGTTGCTTGAGTATGCCACTTTTATGCTTCAAGGTTTTTCCCCTTAGTGCTGCAGTTTTTCACTTAATAAAACTAATACATTACCATGACGGACCAATCCCACCACTCTATGGCCTACCTACAACAGAGGGGCTTGTCACATGGGACAACTGGGAATTCTTTAAAACTGTCATACTCTACCGGGCCTCTCCTTATGCCAGGAAATTCAAAATCTTATATTTCCTTCCCAATCAATTTACAATTCAAAATGGCTCAAATGTAAGGGATGCCTAATCCTCTGCTACTTGTTCTTTCTCCTCCCATTTCATAATGTTCCCTCGTCTCTTCTTCCTCCCTCCCTCCCTCCCTTCCTTCCTTCTTATTCGCTGTTAGCTCCTTCCTTTGTTTCCCTTCAATTCTCACCCTAATTTCACTTACTTATTGTAGTAAAGTAGTCCTTATTAGACTTGTACTACAAAAATAATGACGGCTCCTTTGGGCAGAAGTGTTTGTGTTAAGCCAAATTATTTAATACAGCAGAATTTTAATGGGCAAGGAATATCAATAACAAGGGGAACATTTCTTAGATGTCCAGAAAACAGTATTGATAATTGAACCGGTTCTGACTCATAACAACTCTAACATAATGGACCGAAACACTGCTTAGTCCTGCCTGACTCTCCATTAGGTTTCAACCCATCGATCCACCCACCATGTCAATCCATCTTGTCATGGATCTTCCTCTATTTCACAGCCCCTCTACGTCACCAAGTATGGTGACCTTCTCCAGGGACTGGTCTCTCCTGACAACATGTCCTAAGTGCCTGAGACCAATTCTCCCCATTGTTGCCTCTAAGGAGCACTCTGGCTGTACTTCTTCTAAGACAGATTTGTTTGTTCTTTTGGCAGTCCATGGTATTTTCAATATTTTTCACCACCATAGTGAAAATGTATCCATTTCTTTTCAGTCTCCCTTATTCAATGTCCAACTTCCACACGCATCTGAGGCGATTGAAATGACCATGGCTTGGGTGAGGTGCCCCTTAGTGCTCAAAGTAACCCCTTGTTTTCAATACTTTAGAGAGATATTGATGAGCAGATTTACAAAAGGAAACATATTGTTAGATTACTTGACTCTTGTTTCCATGAGTATTGATTGTGGATCCAAGCAAGACAAAATCCTTCGTAAGTTCAACCTTTTCTCCATTTTACCCACAGGTCCAGGTGTGGGGATCTTGGTCTTCTTTACATTGAGTTCTAATCCACACCGCTGGCTACAATCCTTGATCTTCATCGGCAAGGGCTTCAAGTTCTCCTTGAATTAAGCAAGTAAGGTTGTGTCATTTGCATATGCAGGTTATTAATAAAACTTCCTCCGGTCCTGATGCCTAAATGTTCTTCATCTAATTCAGCTACTCTAATGATTAGCATACAGATTGACTAAGGATGGTAAGAAGGTAGAAGTGCACACCTTTCCTGATTGTAAACCCTGCATCATTCTCTTGTTCTGTTAGCACAACAGCTTCTTGATCCAGGGGCAGGTTCTGCCACTTCTTATTCTTCTCAGGGCTATCCATAGTTTGTTTTGATCCACTCCCATAGTTTGTTTTGATCCACACAGTCAAATACCTTAGCATAGTCAATAAAACACAAGAAAACATCTTTCTAGCATACTCTGCTTTCAGCCAACGTCCATCTGACACCAGCAATGATACCCCTGTTTCCTTTGGAGGACTGCTCACATTTGACAGACAAGAGGCATAGCTTCCAGTATCACAGCAATACACAAGCCACCACAGACTGACAAACTGACAGACTAGTAGTGAGCTCATTATATAATAATTAGTAATTCTGTTACTATGTGACAGGCTTTATGTATTACTAAATATTCACTATACTGTGCATTGACAATATGTCCATCTACAACCTGAGCAATGATATGTATTTATAAATATAAAATGTATATGGCATTATGCATCACATAATAGAATTGTAGTGAAAGTATCATTTCATATCTATCAATTCTCTGTCAGTTTGTTGAACTGTGAAGGCTTGTGTGTTGCTGGGAGGCTGGAAGCTATGTCACTGGCATTTTAAATGCCAACAGGGTCACCCAAAGAGAACAGGCATCAGTTGAGTTCCCAGGCTAAGAGTAGACAATGAAGAAGAACTCTGCTTTCAGAAGAAGCCACTGAAAATACTCATGCATCACTTCAAAATATTGTTAGATGCTAAATGCATAATGAATGAGAGCAAAACATAATCACAGGATGGGCCCCGTGTGTCCGTGGGCATGATACATGTGATGGAGGAGAGGCTGGTTTCTCCGTGTGCAGTCGACCATGGTGGGTGAAGCCTGTGGAGTCCTCTGGAGATATTCATTTGTTGATGGGCAATGACTTCAGGTAAGGCAAATCATCGGCAAAACTCTGCTAATGATCTGAATTTGGAATGTACAAGTATGAATCTAGGAAAATAGGAAGTCATCACAAATGAAATGGAACACATAAAGACCAAGGTATCCTAGGCATTATTAAGCTGAAATTGACTGATCTTACATATTTGGAATCAGAAAATCATGTGATGTTCTATGTCTGAAGAACGCAATCAAGAAGAATGCCATTGTCCAAAACGACATTGCGAAATCATTCATGAAGTACAGTGCTGTCTGTGATAGGAATATATCTATCTACCTTCAATGAAATCCAATAAATACAACCATTATTCAAATTTATGCACCAACCATAAAAACTAGTGATGACTAAAATAATTCTATCAACAACTTCAGTCATCAACAACTTCAGTCAGAAGTTGATCAAACATGCAAACAAAATGCATTGATAAATATTGGCTATTGGAATGTAAACAGGAATGAATAGTGGCTAGAATATATGGCCTTGGTGATAGAAATGAATTGTGGTCCTGAGGAAGAATATTGAAAGTACCATGGTGTGTTAGTCTGGGTACATTAGAGAAACAAATCCACAGAAACTCGTATGTACAAGAGAGAGTTTTACAATAAAGGGTAAGTGCACATCAAGAAAACATCTCAACCCATTGCTGCCCAAGTCCACAAGTCCAATAGTAGCCCCTATGTCTGACACTAATCCACTAAGTCCTCCTCCATCTCACAAAACACATGCAATGATGCCGACTGCAGGAGGAAAGCTGAATGAGAGACTGTGTAAGTGTCTCAATGCTGGCAGGGGTCTCCACATGGCTGCTCCAGCATCCAGGGCTGCATCGGGGTAGGTCCATGTGGCTTCTCCTCAGGGATGTCTTACAGGAAGTGAGCCTTGCCAGCTGAAGCAGGGAACTGGTTAAGGCAGCTGCACCCTGGTCCGACCATCAGAGAGCAAGAGACCGGAGAACTAGAAAGGCAAGGCTCACTGAGCCATTTATCTCTCCTCCCTTCAATGAACCACACATGTGTTTATGGCCCAGGTTGGCACAATAAACTTTAACTATCCACATGGAAAGTACCTAAAAGGCCAAACCAATCTGTCTTGAAAGAACAGATCTGACTTGCAAGGCCAGTGTGCTCCTTAGAGGCAATGATGTTTAGACTAAGTATTACATCCTCAACATGTGTCAGGAAAGTCCAGTCCGTGGAGAAAGACAGTACACTTGATAAAGCAGAGGGATATGGTAAAAGAGGAAGGAAGACCCTTTGCAACATGGGATGACACTGTGGCTGTGGCAATAATCCGCTCTAGCACAGGATTGGACAGGGCTCTGCTCTGTTCTGCATGAGGTTGCTCTGGGTCCACATGGACTTGATGGCACCCAGCAGCAGCAACATAATGTTATCTATTTTAAAAATGGATACACATTTTGCAATAACCGTTCAACTTGTCTAAATTAAATGTATTCATATATTGAATAAATTACACTCTATTATTAAGTGATGTGATTATAATAGTAGACTATTGCTTTCTTTATTTTCTACACTTTGATTAAAATAGATATCTTAATCTCAGAGTTGTTTTAGTGCATGGAATCAGAGTAAATTTCAGTAAACTATTAATATTGCTAGCCTTACAAATGTGTCTCTAGCGCAGCCTCCCTGCTCTCACTGAAAACCAGCAGGCCCAGACCTCCAAATTCTAAATCCCTGCATATGTTCTTTCTAATCCCCAGGTGTTCACACAATGGCAAAAAAGACTTCTTTTCAATCATTTACTCTAGTCACCCCATCACAAAGCCTCATACTGAGCTTTGCTTAAACAAATGCTTTCTCTGCTGAAAATTTCCTGGGTCCAAACTTTAGAAAATAAAAACGCTCCTTTAAATGCTATTTGCTTAAGGCTGCCCAGGCCTGTCAGAATTCAGAAAGGGAATAACTGCCCCCTGGTGGTGAGAAGTGCAGACTTTAGCACAGCAAAAATGTGGCCATCCTTCTAGCAGAAGTAAAACTACCTTTAATTTTTCCCTAAAGGAGAACTTGGGCAGAAAAAAAGGATTTTGTAATTTCTTAGTGGGCCGCCTAATATTTTATGCTCTCAGTTCCTCTCCCTGCATACACTTCAACTTTAAATCCTCGTTCTGTTCCTCAGATTACCCTCTCAAAGAAGCAAAACGGGCAGTTGGGCCACCTTTAGAAACAAATACACCCGGGAGAGGGCAGTCCCAAATGCATGTCTAACAGAAGGAGCACCAAGCTACAATATCAGGTTTCATTTTTCTGAATCCCAAACACGCAAGTGATGTGTAATAAATATTTATGGATAACAAATGAATTGTACATCCCCAACCCTTCCCAAGGGGTGTTCAGGGCTCTGCTCTTTGAATGGGTCGTATAAAGGTCCTTTCTCAATGGCTTTGTTCTTTTCTCCCCAGGTGGTGAACCAGGGAAGCAGTAGGAGGGGGTTTCAAAAAGTTCATGGCAACACCCTTTGAGAGATAATGATCTTCCTTTCCACCCTGGCCCCAGCATTACCTCTCCAGAGAAGGGCCCTTTGGCTAGCAAAGAAGTAGTGACCAGAGAGTAAGACATCAGCATTCACAAGTGCCCCCACGGTGTGGCCATCCAGAAGCGTGTCCCTCAGGCACTGAAGGAGATTCAGAAGTTTTCTCTGAAGGAGATGGGAACACCAGGTGTACGAATCGACACCATGCTCCACAAAGGTGTCTGGTCCAAAGGAATCAAGAACATGTCATACAGCATCCTTGTATGGTTGTCCGGGAAACAAAGAGGATGAAGATTCCCTAAGCAAGCTCTATGCATTGGTTACCTACTTGCCTGTCACCACTTTCAAAAACCTACAGTCACTATAGATGAAAACGAGTGGCTGGTTATATAATAAAGATTCTAAAAGTGGAAGAAAAAGAAAGAAAAAGGAAAGAAAAGAATAAAGAAAAATAATGGTAATGCCGCCAAATGTTTTGAAGCCCACCCCTCGCCCTCGCCCTCGCCCTCTAGTGTTGAGCAGTGATCTAACCAGCAGTGATTTGATTCCTCTGACAGATATTTGGCAATATCATCCGGTTTCTTGGTTTTTATCATTTCCATGTTTCCAGAGAGGGAGGTAGCAGTGCTACTGGCATCTGGCGGGTAGACGCCAGGGCTCCTGCTAATCGCCGACAGTACACAGGAAGGCTCCCTACAACTTTAACTAATTGAAAATATAAATAATGTCAAAGTTGAGAGATCCTAGTGTAGAGACACGCCTAGTAAGTTTAACTTGCTTCATATTCTAAATCTAGCCCTTCACTTGTCTCAGTCTCACTGCCATTGAGGCAGGATCGAACTGCCCCTGTAGGTTTCTGAGACTGACTCTTCACATGAGTAGAAAGCCTCGTCTCCCTCCACAGAAGGCCTAGTAGTTTCAAACTGCTGACCTTGTTTATGGCTAGCAGCCCAACGTATAACCACTATGCCACCAGGGATCCTCAATTTGCTGATTAGGCTGTGATAATAATTTATTTTATAGGAATCAGTATCAGGCTGGTGTACCAAGGAATTGGAGATTAAAAATGTTCCAAATGTCCAACTTTTCCAAGATGTTCTTCAGCTCCAGTCCTCCCGGACTCTTCTGCTGTTTAGTACATTTTCTTACATTTCTGGGTTCTGTAATTCACTGCAACATTTTACAAAAAGTCACAAAATCTTAAGTGAGCAGTGCTTTAAAATACGAGAGCCGAAGGTCAGGCAGAGAGAGGCCAGCCAAATGCAGAGTCCACAGTCAGAAGTGAAATATATTAGAAAGTAAAATAAACTATTCTGGCTTCTACCAGGAAATGGGGTCACAAAAAGGGAAAGCTTTGATGGAGTGGGTGGGGGTATCTTCCCACTGATCTTACCCCCCAAAAAATCAGAGAAGTGACTTAACCCATACCCTCCAGTAAGGTAAGGGCTAAGATGCATACACCTGAATCCTAGAACAGAAAACTCCCTCCAGCATAGCAGCAGGTGGAACCTGCAGTAGCACATCACAGAACGAATGATGGAAAACACATGGCTAGAAGAGCTGTGTTAAGTAATCACTACAGCTCATCGTTTTCTACAGTGTCCTCACATATGAAATGGAAGCAACTGTTAACATAGGATGTGGAGGCAGCTCATGAGATCATCCATTGTAGCTTTTAGCATACTGTCCCCACAACAGCACTCAGTATATGTGCTGTTTTCATTATAATATCATCGCTGTTTTCATTACCACTTTACAATTCACAAAGAATGACTTTTCCAGGAAAAATGAGAGAAAATGTACTTATAAAAATAAAGGAATATGATACACAAAATAGAATGGACATATACAAATATGACAATAACTTCAGAAATATAACTAGATTATCAATAAAAATTTATATTCTTCAACAGCAAAGAATTATATGGTTCCACTATGAACTACTTAATATGACTATAGGAACTCATTTCAAATTTGTATTACTAAAGAGCGTATGCTGGAGACTTATATAATGTAAAGACCCAGACCAGCCTCTTTGATTAGGGGAAAATTATTTTGCATTTATCCCTTCTCCACCCTTCTCTAACCACACCGCAATAATAGGAGTCTGACTAGCTAGCACACTTCATTAGGCACAATGTCTTTAAAAAAATTATTTCTGAATGCATTTTGAATGCTTTTCACAGGGTGACAAGAAAAGCTTACTTCCTTTTATCACTTCCAATGATACACCTCAGAGGATACGAGCATTGTGAGTTGGAACGAGCCTTGTAGATCAAGAAAACTGAGTGACAATGGGCCTCCTAAGCTAAAAGCAGAGGCCCCAAAATGTGGCCTTATGGAGAGATGAGTGAATCTGATGTTATTCCCAATTTTACAATACTGTGCTGCCCTAGCATAGAGGAAAGAAATGTTGCTGAAATGAAGAAAAGGCATAAACAAACCCTCAAGTGGCTTCAAAATATTTGTGGGAAAAATAGAATGAAAAGGTAGTGGATTTTTCCAAGAACATTTTGAAGTCCCCTCACGTTATAAATGGCTTACCTGTGAAGATATTTAAGGCACATATCCTGAACATGGATTATGTAGGACTATATAATAAACTCATACCATCTGGGTTATCAGTCTAGGTACAGATATACGGCAAAACAGAAAGTGATCATTCCAGACAGTTTTGGTTTTGTTGCGATTTCAATACTTTTACATGTTCATTTCAGAGACATTAACTACATTCATCAAGACTGTTTCTAATGCTAAATGTTGCCTGGTTGCTCATTTGTTATAATAACTTATGTTTGTCAAGAAGCTGAAAAGTTGTATCACCTGCCCTATGACTGCTGGAAGAACAAACAAATCCGCCTTAGAACAAGTATGCAGCTCATGCTCCTTAGAAGAGAGGCTGATGAGGTGTCCCCTATTTTGGTGATGTTTTCAGAAGTGGCCAGTCCCGGGAAAAGGACTTATGCTTGGTAAAGAAGAGGGTCAGGGAAAAAGAGAAGACTTTCAAAGAAATAGATTGTCACAGAAGCTGCAACAATGGGTTCAAACATAACACCTTACCCCAGATGCATGTCAACATTACTATGTTGTACTACATCATACGGAGGAAATATTCAGATATTGTTATTGAATAACCTCACGGAGAAGCATTTGCTTAAATGGGCTTATGACTTCCCAATGACCCCTTCCCTAAATCTAGCAGGTGAATTATGGAAATCTCATTTAGCCTGCTAATGACAAAGTCAGACATGTTTATGTCATGCAACCTGAGTTAATGGGACCTACGTAGCAATCTTCAGTGAATTAAGGAGGCCCTTCCTCCTTTGATCAGATGTTTAGTTTATCTATGATCATTGATAGGACAACCATCTTAGATGCAAGAAGGGAAAACACAAGGAGGAAGGTCCATGTTCTATACATGGTGAGACAGAACAAAAGAAAATACTAGAGCCTTAATGATATAATATTGTTATTGTTGGGAAGTCGAATTTATTTCAACTTCTAGCAACCCCATGTGACACAGTAAAATGCTCAAGAGGAATTTCGAGACTAGTCATTGTAAGAGCTGATTGACAAGTTATCTCTCACAAAACCACTGACAGGGATGAGTAGTCTTGTTTTTGGCCAGCAGCCTCGTACTCAATTATTGCTCTACCAGGATGCTGTTTTAATGACATCACCATGCTCTTGAATTGGTCCTCAGAATTCTCTAACACTGGGTTCATTTTCAGTGAGAAAATAGCTACCTGTGGTTTATGCTGACATTGGTTGTTTATTCTGATATGTGCACCTATAAAGACATTAGCTGATAGGCCTTCTTTAAGGATTCTTCTCACTTCTGATCTAATGGTTGGAAGTTAGTTTTGTTTGTATTTTTTCTTTCTTTTATTGGACCTAAGAACAAAACCTTATGGAAAACTTCCAACAAAGCATACCAGATAGATAGATAGAGAGAGAGAGAGAGAGAGAGAGAGAGAGAGATTATAGTTGTTAGCTGCCTTTCAGTCAATTCATAGTGACCCTTTATGCAGGAGAAGAATATCACTGCCTGGCCCTTAGCCATCCTCACACTTGTTGCTATGTTGAACCCATTGTTATAGACATTGTGCCAGTCCATCACACTGAAGATCTTTTGGACTAATCTTACACTTCAATGAGCGTGATTTCCAATTTTTGTACAGACTGGCCCTTCCTGAGAGCAAGCCGAAAATATGTGAGACAAAGTTTTATCATCCTCATTTCTAAGGAATATTCTGGCTGTACTTCTAATATATATATATATATATATATATATCTTATAACAGGGGTGCTCACACTTTTTCAGCATGTGAGCTACTTATAAAATGATCAAGTCAAAATGATCTACCAACTACAAAAATGCAAAACATATTTATTTTTATGTATTTATTACATTTATTCATAAATGAATTGAGAATTCTTTATATGTACAATGTATGTTTATGTACCTTGCATAACCGCATGAGTCCATGTTGCACAACACAACACAATTAACTATGTACATTTTTGTCATTACCTGAGTTTACTCTGATGACTTGCACTGAATGGAGGGAGGCAGGGATGCAGAGTCTGGACAGTAGCTGCTGACAGCCAACCTCAAGCACACTTCCAAATGATCATCAGTCATGGTGGAACGGTACTTGGACATAATGATCTTTATGCGGGAAAAGGCTGACTCACATAAATAAGTAGAGCCAGATAATGAAGTCTAGGAGGTAGCACATTTTCTCATGTTTGGGTACTTTCCCTATGCCAGTAAGTTCCAGAACTGTTCACGCGCTCTGGACGTCAGCTGAAGGTCGGCTTGTAGTGTCAAAATCTCCCATTCCGTATGAAAGTGATAGGTTTTTGTCTCCTTACTTGGTCCAGCTCCCCCACTCATTTTAAGACCCTTTCTTACATTTAAGATAAGGTGACCAGATTTTAACATTGGTAAAGCAGGACACCATTGATAAAACTCATATCCTGGTGAAATAGCCACAAGGCAGCCAAAAACCGTATACCCTAATTTGTCGTGCATTCTTTCCAAAAATCGGGCCTTTTTTAAAACGCCGCAGGACGTGGGAAAAATTGTTAAAAATCGGGACTGTCCTGCCAAAAGCGAGACATCGGGTCACCTTAATTTAAGAGGAAAAAAACAAGGTCTGAAAATTTGCTATAACTTAGCTTGTCAGTTTTGCTGCACTTAGCGCAGTTGTTTGCGCATGCATTCTTATTGGCTGCGCTGTATATCAATTAAGTGACAGGATTGATGATAGGCTTACGTCTATTTTTTTTAATGCCATGCGATCTACCCACACTACCTTTGCAATCGACTAGTAGATCGCAATCGACATATTGAGCACCCCTTAGAATATATACATCTGTTTTTCGATGTCCTTTTTGGTATGCCCATCACTGGTATATAGGAATCACATTGATTTCTGCTTGTTAATCTTGTATCCTGCTACTCTACTAGACTCCTCTATTGTTTCCAGAAATCCTATTGTGGACACCTTAGAATTCTCATTATATAAAATCATATCTTCTGCAAATAGCGGACATTTCACTTATTTTTTACCCAAATGTACTTCATTGATTTCTTGCTGTTGTCTTATGGAGTGGTTAGGACTTCCAGCACAGTGTAGAATAAAAGTGGGGGTAAGGGGCATCTTTGTCTGGTTCCCTATTCAGTGGAAATGTTTTCAGCTGTCCTCCATTGAGCGCAATATTGGCTATTGGTTTTTGTGTATGGCTTTTGTTGTATTGGGGATTTTCCCTTATCGTCAAATCTTCTTCAGAGCTTTTATTAGGAATGAGTGTTGGATGTTATTACCTAAACGTTTTTCTGCACCAATTGATATGATCATATGGTTCTTATCCTTTTCCTTGTTAATGCGGTGGATTATGTTCATTGTTTTCAGATGTTGAACCATGCTTGCATCCCTGGTATGAATCACACTTGGTCACAATGTATTATTATTTTTTGATATGCTGTGGATTCGATTGGGCAAGATTTTGTTGAAGATTTTAGCATCTACATTCATGAGAGATAGCTCTGTAATTCTCTATCCTTGTGGGTCCTTTGTCTGGTTTCACTATCAGGCTTATGCTGGCTTCCTAGAATGAGTTTGGGAGTTTGTGGTCCCTTTCTGTGTTCTGGAAGAGTTTGTGTAGTACTGGTGTACTGGTGTTAGCTCTTCTCTGAATACTTGGTAGAATTCTCCTGTGAAGCCATCTGGACCATGGCTTTTTTCAGTTGTGAAAAAATAGATAAGGTCCCCAAGAAACTCTCAACTAAAAAAAGCCCAGGTCTCGATGAAAGTTTCTTGATGACCTTATCTATTTCTTCTTTTGCTATGGGTCTGTTCAAATACTTAATATCCATATGCATTAATTGGGGTAGAGAGGAATTTATTTAGGTATTTGTCCATATCCTCCAAATTACTGAATTTATTGGAATATAGTCTTTTATAGGACTAATTATTAATCTTTTTATTTCATTAGGATCAGGTGTGACTTCCCTTCTTTCATCCCCAATTCCTAATATTGATGTCTGCTCTTTATTTTCCTTTTAAAATTTGCTAGTGGTTTCTCAATTTTGTTGATCCTTTGCAAGTACCAACTTCTACTATGTTGAGTTTTTCCATTTTTTTTGGTTTTGTTTTGCGATTCATTTCTGCTATAATTTTTATAATTTCTTTGCTTTTACTGTTGGAATGATTATGTTGTTGACTCTGTTCTCATGGCTGGAGGTGTGTTAAGGTGCTGATATGGTTCTCTCCTCTTTTTTCATGTGTGCATTTATTGTAATAAAGTGGCATCTGATTACTGCCTTTGCTGCATCCCATAGGTTTTGGTATGTTGTGTTGTCATTCTCATTAGTTTCTAGGAACTTCCTAATTTCCTCTCTTATTTGGGCTTTTAGCCATTGTTTTTAGAGAAGTGTGTTGTTGAGTTTCCACGTGTTTGTCTTTTTGTTGTTGTTATTTCTATTGTTGATTTCTACATTTATGGCATTGTGGTCAGAGAAAATAATTTGAATGATCTCTATGTGTTTGAATTTTCTCAAGCTTGCCTTATATCTTCCCATGTGGTCTATTTTAGAGCATGAACTGTGTGCATTGGAGAGGAGTGTGTATTTTTGCTGTTAGATGAAGCACACTGAGGATATCTAAAATGTTGTTCAGCTCTTGTTTGTCTTTATGGAGTTTCTTACCAATCTTTCTTTGAGAATGGTTTTCTGAAACCATCTGTTATAATTGATGATCTGGTGTTTTACTTTTATCTCTTTGAAGATTTGGTTAATGAATTTCAAAGGTCTTTCATTGTGACATATATCTTTAGTATGTGTATGGGTCTTGGTCTATTGATCCCCTAAGCATTATGTAATCAACCCATTTTATCTCTCATTATATCCTATACCTTGAGGTCTATTTTGTCACAGATTAATATTACAACCCATGATTATTTTTAGTTGTCATTCACTTTTTAAATTTTTCACCATCCTTGACTCTAAATCTGTTTTTGTCTGTGAGTTTGAGATGTGTCTCCTGAAGACAGTAGATTGATGGATTTTGTTATTTAATCTAGTCTGTTATTCTTTCTCTTTTAATTGGTGCATTTAGACCATTAACATTCATTGTAATTAAATCTAAATGTAAAGTATTTACTCTCCTCTGGTTTTAATTGTTTTTAATATTTTCATTTCTTTCCCTTTCATGGGGTGGTGTGTGTGTGTGTATGTGTAATTTATTCTAGTCTTTGTTTCTCCACTAGATTTGTCATGTTTGGGGTAATTTTTTCAGTGTGTTGGATTCTGGGTGGTGTGACACCCTGTGGTGGTCTCATATTTGTGTAATGCAGTTGTTTTTCTGCCAATAAAGAACTGGAAAGCAATTTTCGTATTGCTGGTTTTGCTTTTATGTAACCTCTAATTGTCTCCTTATTTGAAACAAACAAACAAAAACCACTTTTATTTCTCCTTCAAATTTGATGGAGAGATTTGCAGAGCAGAGGATTCTTGGATTGTAATTGCTGTCTTTCAATTTTCAGAATATGTTGCTCCAATTTCTTCTTTCTTGTAGGGTGTCTGTAGAGAGGTCTGAGCTTATTCTTATTTGCTTATCTTTATATGTGACTGATTTTTTTCTCTAGCTGCTCTCATGATTCTCTCCTTTTCCTTGAACTTGGAGAATTGACTACTATATAACTTGATGGTGTTTTGTGTGTGTGCTTGCTTTTAGATTAAGTGGGGGAGAGAGGTTAACCTCATTGGTGTTTGCTCTTCTTCCTGTGTGGTTATCATCTCCTTCTCTGAGGTATTGCAGACATTTTCTTCCAAGAATTCTCTTACTATTTGAATGGTAGGCTTATTTGTTTCTTCCTGTTCAGTTAACCAATAATTTGTATTTCACTTCACAATATCCCACATAATTCTCAGACTTTCTATGATTCTATTATTTTTTTGTTTGATTGTTTCTCATTTGCTGAATTCTGCTTGGTTATCTTTGAGTTTCCTGATTTGATTTTTCATTTTTTTCCATTGTATTGGTCAGATCTTACACCCAGTTCTTTATTTCTCCAGCATCATTCCTTAATTCCTGGATTTCCCTTGGATGTGAGGATTCTAGTATCTCCATTTTTTCATCTATTTTCAGAATTGATCCCCTAATTTTTTATAAGACCCCAAGCACCATTATCTTGTGTTCTCTATCTGCCAATTTAAGGCCTCTTCTTCTGTTTAATCCATTGAGTTTGTGTAGTCTTCAATAATTGACTTTGTTTCTCTTGATATTTGTGATAGCTGCTGATGTTAGTTTTGCCTCATGGTGGTTGAGCTGAAGGTGGTGCATGGGTTTCTGAGATGTGTAGGGTGGGGAAGGCCTGGTTCCTTAGGTTAGTTAAGGATCAGACAGGTACTGGAAAATATTTGTGTATAGATGGTCAGGAGTGGGTAAGTAGGAGGAATAGGATATAGGTACTCGGTTGTAGGTCTTCAGTGGTGGTGTTATTCATAGGAAGCCTTCCTGTTAAGTATAGTAATTTTTGATGAGCTAGAGAAGATGATTATGGGACATGTGATTTTACTTGTCAAGTTAAAGGAGAGTGTGTGCTACTGAGATTGAGGAAGCAGGTTCTTAGAGGTTCAGCTGGTTAGAGTAATTGTATTAAATCTATAAGAGTCACTTATTGACCCTATATATTATGTAGGGAGAATACCATCCTTCCTTTATTGTGTGTGATAGGCCAGATTGACTAGATATACCAATCCAGGGACAGTCATGTATGTATAAGAAAGAGTTTTATATCAAAGAGAAATTATATATTAAGAAACCATCCCTGCTCAGTCCAGATTAAGTCAATAAATCAGATATTAGCCCATAAATCCCAAACTAATACATAAATTCCACTTCAGACTAACGCAAAACATGTAATGATGCAAAATATAGGAATATTGCAGGGCAGTGGAATCAAAGTCTTGTGGATCCAGTAGTTGTGGAAGCATCTTCAAGGCTCTTATAACTCTCCATGTGGTTCCACATGGCTTGTTAATGAGGTGAAGCAGAGAGAGAGTGTGACCCACCTCTAGGAAGAAAGAGAGGAAGTTCTCAGAATCATTATATGAAGGTCATACCCAAAAGGAGGCATCATCAGGTTATGACTTGATTGGCAAGCTAGACTCTATCCCTACACTTATTTATCAAATTGACGTGAAATGATGTAACTGCCACAGACCACACCTTGTCAACTTGACACTTGTACACAACTCTTTAGCCATATATAATTTTTAAAACAAGGGCAAGAGTAAAATCAGATTTATACCTAACAGAATTAAACTAAATGCATACAATTATAAATATGCCTCCTTTAAAGGTTCTGTTGAATAAGTAAACAAAAGAAGAATATTCTATGTCGAACAATGTTAAGTGAACACATTCACCATAATCCTATACTCCCATGAACATATATGCCAAAGTTTGCAAGCCAGCCACTTCATGCCTTTATCTTCATTTGGTTGGGTTCTGGTCAACTCACTGTGGGCTGCCTTGCGTGATCTCACCAGGCTGCCCATTGGCTGCCTAGCCTTTCAACCTTGGGCCCCATCACAAATTCTATATAATCCTAATGCCCTTGGGCTAGGTCATGAAGTTCAAACTAGCCAACCCACTCTCAATGTCTCTGCTAGTCCCTGTGTCCAGAGCATTAAAATCACTGGGTGATGTTTATATTTTCAGAGCCTCATTGCAGGCATGGCCTACCCCCATTTAAATATCCAATTTAATGTTTGAAGGCAAGTATACTTACAAACTTGATTTTTACTTCCCACTAACCATTTCTATCACCTATTATATCAGTAAAAATAGGCAGAGGAAAGCAGTATAAATCTAGTACAGCTATATTATAAATTCAATTTTTAAAAGTCAAATTCAATCCTTATATAAACTCTCTCATTCATAAGCAATATGGCCTTATGTCTTTGACTGCATCAAGCCAGGGTGGGGAATTCTCTCAGCCACTTTTGACCTACTGTCATCCATTTTGACTAAGAAGCCTGGTCTCAGAGGAGAAATTCAAGGGGCCATTTTGCCCGCTGAGCTCAAAATACACATTAATCACATTCATTTCCACCATTTCAGACAGGATTAACCAAAGACAACAACCAAAGAAATTAATCAAAACTTTAACTTCCCATGTTCATGTGAGAAGACAATTGATTAACAGTGTGGCTATATCTGACCTCTCTAACTAGACAAAGAAAACCTGCCATGAGGCAGAAGTCAAACAAGCATCCACTTTCCATCTTCATGATTGGTTTCTCTAGTCCCCAACTCTCAAGATACCATAATATGTTAGGCCGGCTTAACCAGAGAAACAAATACATGGATATTCATATATGTATACAAAAGAACATTATATCAAAGAGTAATCGTACCTTAAGAATACATCCCAGCCCTGTCCAGATTAAGTCTGTAAGTCCAACATTAGCCTATAAGTCCCATACTATTCCATAAATTCCTCTCCATACTCACACAGCAAAAGCAATGATGCAAAATGTAGAACATCACAACTCTGTGGGTGCAAAGTCTTGTGGACCCAGTAGATGTGGAAGCAACTCCAAAGCTCATGCAGGTCTCCGTGTGGCTCCATGTGGCTCGGCAACAGGAGGGTGAAGAAGAGAGAGAGTGTTATCTGCCTCCAGGGAGAAAGAGAGGAAGTTCCCAGAATCTTCATGAGAAGGCCATGCCCACAAGGAGACATTATCAAGTAGCGATCTGATTGACAGGCTAGACTCCATCCCTACACTTATTTATCAAGTTGATATGAAATAATATAACTACCGCCTTGTGTTTATAACAGAAGGTCCTTTTATACTGGATTTCTGTACAACTCAGAACTGTGTTTTCCTAGGGTAGAAGGAGGCTATTGTAGTGGTAATCGGGGAGGAGATGCTTCCTATCTGAAGGCAATCTAGCTACGGACAGTGGGTCCCTGTGTCTGCAGGCTACCTAGCCAGGGGAATGCCATGGAGAAACCCAGAAAGGTTGGGTTCTGTTTCCTCTGGAAAGGCATTTTATGTTTCCTTTGTCAAAAGAAATGAAGAACAAATCTAACAATTTCTTAGAGCCTGCTGTGCTGTGGGCTCGAACTACATTTCTATTGCTCTTGGACCAGAACTTTCTCTAGATAGCTGGGTTCATATATCTGGAGAGGATAGTTGTGCCTTTACTATTAGGGGGAGTGAACGGGGCCTCAATAAGGGATTATCTCAGTGGGTATTCTGTTCTGCCAGCCACTACTAATTCCAGCATCTGAGGCCTCCAGAAATCCCTGCGGGTGTTCGTGGGATGTCCTTGAGGGGCAGACTGTCTTGGGCTACTTCTCCATGCGGGTGAGTCACCAAAGCGGGGTGGGTGGGTGGACAACAGAGCCTGGGAGTTGCTGCCCCACTGACAAGGGAAGTAAGGCATTATGAAAAGGGAATGAGCATGGAGCGAGCACAGCTCCGTGACAGCTGATCCCAAACCCCCAGTTGGCCTCCTCACCTGTAAATCTTGGATCTCCAGGAGGGTGATTCTATCTACATCGGTGCCATCTTCCCAGAAGTCATGTTCTGATTTCTTGACTGCTGCTCCCGTGAGAATTCCCTGCGAATCCAAATAAAATGAAAACCTTCACAACTGCCAACTTTTCTCTATATATCATGAGATTGTGTATTGGTCCAGTTGGGAGAAATTTTGTTTTCCTCACATTGCCGTGTAATTCATACTGAAGCCTGCGTTCTTTGATCTTCATCAGTAACTTTCAGCAAGAAGGGTAACATGTGTTAGCTTTATTTTGCTGGTTGTTATCGTCTTCCGACAAACCTGATGCGTGTTCTTCTTGATACAGTTCAGCTCCTGGTTTCACTTGCTTAGCATACAGATTGAATAAATGCACTGACATGATACCACTCTGATGCAGACCGTTCCTGATTTTAAATGATTCCATATCCCCCAATTTGTTTGATGGGCAGCCACTTGGTATTTGTACAGGTTCCACCTGAGTAAAATGACATATTCTGGAATTCCCTCTTTTTGAAATGTTATCCATAGACTCTATGATCCATACAGTTTAATATCTTAGCCTCATAAATAAAGTCTATTTAATTTTTATATGGAGGTATACAAACCTGTGCATGACATGCCCATTGCAATGAATCTAGTAAGGGAGCTACTGCACATATTTGAGATAAAAGTGGCATCAATTAATGGAAATTAAAAGGTAAAATGAACTGAGAATTAATAAAGCTTATCAGAAGAACACGATATGGAGAAGATATCATGTGAGTTGAATCTTAGGAAGAAAATAGAATTTTGACAAAATTCAAGGAGTGTATGAATGTGAAGGGGCAAATGGAATTAAAACATTCTAGGTAAAGAAAAGAACTGGTTGGGTTTGATAACATGACAAAAGAAAAAATCCTGTTCATCAGGAAATAAAAAGCAAAAAGTCATGTGAATTGATGTATAGATAAATTCTGTGATGGCGACAGAGATAGAAAAACAGAGAAAGGGCACATGCTCATTACTTTCATTCTTGTGGCTTTTCATGAACTCTATTGGGTTGGGCTGTAAATGCTACACGTTTACAACAAATTCTCATCTTCAATCTCTAAGTGATTCTATCCTTACACGGATATATTTCCAATTATTTCAGCAGATTGGGCCTATATTATCAATATCTTTCTTAATTATATCCTTGAAGTTCATAAATTTTAAGTTCTACATAACATATTAGTAAATTTTATCAATAATTTAAAATAACATTGTACAGGAGAATGCTCTAGAAACTTTATTCTGACACATCTAAATATTATAAAAATGGACACTACTGGAAATAAGTACAAATTTTCAAATTTTATATAGAATTGTATTTAAGCTTGTGCATAAGGGTGTTGTTGGGTACTGTCCAGTAGATTTCACCTCATGCTGACCCCACATGAAAGAGTAAAATTGGCCCATCATATTTTTTATGCTATCATCTTTGTCGGCAAAAATAATCCCTTAGCCTACTGGCTCTTGTGTTAGTCTAGATAGACTAGAGACACAAATCCACTGAGACTCAAATGTGTGTAAGAGAGAACTTTACATCAAAGAGTTATTGTACATTAAGAAAACATTCCAGCCCAGTCCAGATCAAGTTCATAAGTCTGTTATTAGCCCAAATGTCCAATACCAATCTATAAATTTCTCTTCAGACTCGTACAACACATGGGAAGAGGCTGAATGCAGGAAGATCACACATCTGTTGGTGGAAACTCTTGTGGTTCCAATGGCAGTGGAAGCATCTCAGAGCTGTCAGGGGTCTCCATGTGGCTCCTTCAGCTCCAGGACTCTATCTTAGCTCCATGTGTCTTGTCCACAGGAATGTCTTGCTGGGAGTGAGTGTTTCTGGCCTCCAGTGAGCTATTTATCTCCTTCAGCCTCCAAATGAAGTCATCGAGCTGTGACCTGATTGACAGACTAGACTCCACCCCTTTGCAAGTTGACAGGAGATTATGTAACTGCCATGGTCCTACATTCCCAAGTTAAGCCAATAACTCTAACAATTTGTTACAGCCATCTGAACAATGGCCTTTTCTTTTTCTGAGCAGAGCTGGTAGCAGATGAGCACTTAATCCTTGCATGAACAGACTAATTTTAAGCAGAAGTATCTCCTGCCATATATACCACATGCCATTTTTGCAACTTTGGTTGGAATTTGTGTACCTATGTGTACATAGGAGGCACAAAACACATATTTTGACAGTGTTCTCTACCCAAAAGTAAGAGCACTTAAAAACATTTAGAACAAACAAACCAGCAAAATTTATTAAATTGCTATGGAACTGAAATTGCTAAAAATATAATAAAGAAGCATTGACCATCATTGGCAATTGAAACACAAAAGTTGGACAAAAGAGGAAGGAACATCAGTTGCAAAATATTGACTTGATGATAGAAGGGAAGCTGGAGATTGCATGACAGAGTTTTACAAAACCTACGGTTCTTCATTGAAATTACTTCTTTTTCAACAGCAAAAGCATCAACTAAAAACGAGAGTTCCATGAGATGAAATCAAATAAGGAATATATGCTGCTCAAGATGTATTTGAAGTCTTGAAGAACAAAGATGGCGCTTTAAGGATTAATGTTGGACTGACTGAAGCCATGGCATTTTCAATTGCTTCATATGTAAGTGAAAACTGGACAATGAATAAATTGGACAAGTGAAAACTGGGCTGCAGAAGAATTGATGCATTTTGAGTATGGTATTAGTGAAGAATATTGAAAGTATCATGGGCTGCCAGAAAAATAAGCACGTTTTCTTGAAACCAAATAACCAGAATGAGCCATAGAAGTGAGGATGGAGAAATATTGCTTCAGATATTTTGGACATGTTATCAGAAGGGACCAGTACCTGGAAAAGATATAATGGGTGGGCAAGTAGAAGGTCAACAAAAAGAGGAATGTTTCAAAGAGGTGTATTGACTTAGTGACAGGATTGATGGGCTCAGAGGTAACAATTGTAAGGAGGGTACAGGACCAAGAACTGTATGTTCTGTTGTACACAGAGTCAATAGGAGCTAGAAGCAAATGGACACCACCCCCAACAAACTTAATTGAATTTGAATTTCATAGTTTCACGATATACTTATTTACACATGTTTCTTTCAATTTCAGAAACAGGGAATCATAATTTTTAAGTAAAAGTGGGGTAGTTTATTAACATTACTTCTGCAAATATACACACCACACAAAAAGTTCACGCCCACTCGTATTGAGTCAATCCCACACATAGCAACCTTTTATAGGGTTTCTGAGATTGTAAGCCTTTGTAGGAGTATCTTTCCTCCATGGAGCTGTTATTCGGTTTGAAGTGCAAGCCTTGAAACACACAGACACACACACGCACACGCACACGCACACACTCATTTCTGAATTTCTTCTGATTTAATTAGCTCCAAATTAGCAAATATTTTACCCTCGTTATTCAGATGGTTGTACCTAAATGAGGAGCGTCATTGGTTTAGTTTTGTAGGTCTGGAGAAAAGGACACTGGAATAAAGCATACAGCTGTGACTTCTAAATATATATGTATAAAATAACATGTCTTTGTGTATATATATGTATATACATATGCATATATATACACACACACATGCACTTTATTTTAATAGCCTTTTTCCTCCACACCTGCACTCAAAAGCTAAACCAATAAGTTCATAATTATATATCTATATAATTACAGATATTAAAATTATATAAATACTCAATATTTAGCTACTATTTTATTAGGACCATGGACAAGCATGGGGATATTTTCTTGATTGATAACCACAAAATAATAAAACTAATGAATGAGTGACCTAAAGTAATCATTTTAAAGCCTAAGAATTTATTATTCTCTAAGAAAAAAATATTTACAGGTTTATATCCTCCTGAGAAAATGGATTTTTGACACAAAAGAGGGTATATTATTTAGGATATTGACTCTTATGGGGACATGAAATGCTTATTTATCATGAATTAAAAAATTCAACTGTGGAAATTGATTACGGATTTTTAATTTAAAGTGTTTATGTAGATGCTATGAAATTTGGAAAGGATAAAAGATATATGATTAATTACTTTATTTACGAATATTCCAGAGTAAGTTCAGAAAAGTCGTTGAGAGGAGGTATAAAGGACTCTGATGCTTCTGTCTCCGTGAGTCAGAATTGACCCACCACCAATTCGTGTGGTTTTGAATTTTGTAACTGCATTTACACAAATGGTACAGGTTTTTCTTTGTTTGTTTTTTAATAGAAACTCTTTAAATCTTCACAATTTCTTATTAATGACAACCAACAACCCCCCAAATCAAACTCACCTTCCATTGAATCTATTTTGATGCATAGAGACCCTTTGGGTTGGGTTGAACTTCTCCGTTGGAGTTCTGAGATTGTAACTCTTTAAGGGAGCAGAAAGCCATATCTTTCACCCATGAAACAACTGGTGGTTTAAACTACAAACCTTCCGGTTAACAGGCCAATGTGTAACACTTCTATTATTAGGGCTGATAGTCATGACTAAGTGAATACTGTTCTTCAAACTGCTTTAATATTCCAATTGTTTTCATCGCATCTCTCTATATTAATAGCATCTCCAATGGAACCTTACAAAGAGCATCCTCATATTCTAAACCACTAAATCTTTAACTACAACATATATATATATATATATATATATATATATATATATATATATATATATATATATATATTAGGACTATATGAATGCAGCCCAAATGAAAAAAATCATGTTAAATTTTGAAGACTTATTTAGGATTATTACAGCAGGGGTAATAGTTAAAACCCATTGGATTTGTAAGGACAGCTCTCACGTGAATCAATATAAATAACCCAGAGTTTCCTAGGCCTCTTTTCCCAATGGATTCATCCTACTTTGGGTCTATAAAGTTTCATTACACAACCACTGAAGAGAATGAGTCCCTCATAATGAATCTAAGTGCCCTCATTTATAAAATTGAGATAATGGTACCTAATTCCACCTGGAATTAATTTCATTATACATAAGACATATTTTGGCACATAGGATCTGCTCAATTTATGGTGATTTCAGCACTTGTAATTAATCTAAAATGAGTAAAAACTTTTTTTTAGTAAAACTTTTCACTAACATTCTCCATCTTGGAGTTAATTCCCCCCCCCTCCCATTTTTAACACAGTAGATAATCATTAAGTATTTTTACTGTCATATTTACCAAGTTTGAAAAATTGGCATAATTAATAAAATCTGTCATTTTCCTTGGAATCTGTTACAATGCCGGATGATTCCAAGTGTGCAGAGCAGAGCTGCTCCACAGGCAGATTACCAGCCCACAATGCCTGTTGGTGGACTCAAACTACAAATGTTTCACTTTGTGGTTGGACATGTAGCCTTGTATGTCATTCAAGAACCCTCAAAGTTTTTGTAATTAACTTAAAAATGCAATGGATAAATATGATATACACACACCATATATGTGTATGTCTATATCTATCTATATATTACACATATTATATAATTCTATAGCTATATAATATCTACACATCAATATATATTATACATGTACATATCTGTTTATATGTGTAGATATGTTATAATATAGATTATACTCATCATATTATAATTATATCATAATATAGATATTATATCTCTATATGCAGATATATGCATGTAATTATATAGAATAGATGCATCATATCAACATATGGATATATAGTTACATACATACATATGTAATGTACTTTGGAGGTTACAGAAATAATCAACATTTGAATATTTTAAAAATATAATGTACTGACTGCAGTCTATGTGAAGAGTGATGTTGTCGGGTGCTATCAAGTCAATTTTGACTCCTGTTTGACCCCATGTAACAGGATCTTCTAGGCTATAGTCTTTATGAGAGCAGACTGCCAGGCCTTTCTCAGATAGAGACTCTTGGAGGTTCAAACCACCAATCTTGTGGTTAGCAGTTATCACTTCATATTGTGCCAGTGAGTAAGCAAGTAGAAAAGATATCCCCTAATGTTAAGGAGAATGTGTGCTGTGCTGGAAGTGTTGGACTGCTTGGCTCAAACCCAGCAGGCACTCTGAGGGGGAAATTGAGGCTGTCTGCTCCGATAAGGATTTATAGCCTCAGAACCCTCCTGAGGGAGAATTAACTCAATGGCAGTGGGTGGTGGGAATCTCAAGGAAAGGATCCCAAGGACTGAAAGAAATACTTGAGGAAATGTTTAGTATTTTGAACGCTTTCAGATCACAGAAGTTGAACTCTTGTCTATATTATTTTTAGGTCTATAGTACTGACCTATCATGAGAACCACATTGACGTTTACGTGTAAAATATAGTTGTTTGATGTTCTTAGAGAGAAAAGACCTGAGTGTATGTGGTCAGTTTTATTGTTCATGCGTCTTATTTACATTACAGAATTAAAAAAAGATCAAAATATGAAGCCATCGTTTCTTGATATATCCTCCACATCCTGAATATACTTGTAAAGGAAATATTTCCATCTCTTCCATCTTTTCTTGAAGAATTCTGCACTCTACCTATGATTTACCTCCCATCAAAATGACAGTTTTGACATTATTGAGGGACTCAAATTGTGTTCCTTTCCACGTCTGCATTTTGGAAACAAAAAGAAGTCTGAAGGGCCAAGATCAGGGCAGGAGGATGGGTATTCTTACAATGGGATTCTTGTAAGTCAGCCCTTGTTACTCTCAAAGAAGTAGCCAGGTACAGTGTTGTGTGGGGGGAAAAAAGTATTCAGCCAAAATGTCCACATCTTTTTCTCACCAAGTTTTCAGTTCTTTTTAAAACTTCTTCATAATAAGCATTTGTGATGATCCTGTGTTCCCTAAGAAACGTTATCAAGATCACCCATTTGGAACCTCAACAATCAGTTGCCGTAGCTTGGGAACTAACTTCTCTGCCTAGAATTTAACTTCCCCGAAGGTCCCCTTTGGAGGGACTGTTTTGATTGGGCCTTGTGCTAGGTTCTATTGGCAAATCTAAAGTGTGTGCTCTATCATGATGTTATTCTTTAAAGTCATATTCATCAGTTTAATTTTGCTTAAAAAACGGATGGAAAAAACTGTTCCTTGAGCTAAATGATCTCCATGTAACACTTTGGGCACTAATAAAGCCAAAAGCTTGCTGAAGGAAAATGTTCGCTTAAAGTTGTATCATATAAAATTCCATCTTTAGGGACTCTCCTAGCAATGGGAATTCTGTGGTCTTCTCACACAGGTTTCTGGATTTCAATCAGAGTTCCTCAATTTGTAAAGTTGATGGTATTCTCTCTCTTGGGTTATCTTTGAGGTCTTCTCAAACTTCTTGACTGATCCATCAAACACCTTGTTTTTATGAAGAGCAGTATCATTTCCAAAATATATTTGTTGTGAAGCTTCAATCAGTTGAGAATTTGCCCACTTGAGTTTTGTTTAAAAATTTAATATTAGCTCTGATCTAAAATCTAAAAATTTCCATGACACAAAAGTATCTTCTTTTTCTTAAAAGGCACCTTAAGGAGACCAAAACAAAACAAAACGAAACAGAAAACAAACAGCAACACAAAAGAAATGTGGTGTGTTACTGAGAGAACACGCCGGTAAAGATATACTGATGCAGAGACCTATGTGAGCACATTCTGTCTGGAATGAGCTTGTGCAGGTGTAGACTGCATTCCTAGTAGTCATCGTCTTTGACTCATATTCATCCTTCTTTTCCTCACACAAGATCGAAACAAACCAAATCAGTCGCTGTTGAGTCGATTCCAACATGTGGTAAACATATATCTCTTAGGGTAGAACAGGTCTCCACAGTTTTTTAATTTAATTTTAATTTTTTAATTATTATTTTTAATCATTTATTAGGGGCTCATAAACTCTTATCACAATCCATACATACATTAATTGTGTCCAGCACATTCGTACATATGTTGCCATCATCATTTCTACTGAGCCCTTGGCATCTGTGCCTCATTTTTTCCCCTCCCTCCCCGTCACCCCTCCCCCATGAACCCTTGATAATTTATGAATTATTATTATTTTGTCATATCTCACACCATCCAACGTCTCCCTCACCCACTTCTCCGCTGTCCGTCCCCCGGGGAGGAGGTTATATGTAGACCTTTGTAATCTGTTCCCCCTTTCTACCTCAACTTCCCTCCACCTTCCCGATATCGCCACGCTCATCACTGGTTCTGAGGGGTTCATCTGTCCTGGATTCCCCGTGTTTCCTGTTCCTATCCAGTGAACATCCTCTGGTCCAGTCGGATATGTAAGGTAGAATTGGGATCATGATAGTGGGGGGAGGAAGCATTGAAGAACTAGAGGGAAATTGCATATTTCATCGTTGCTACACTGCACCCTGACTGGCTCGTCTTCTTCCCGCAGCCCTTCTGCAAGGGGATGTCCAATTTCCTACAGATGGGGCCTGGGTCCCCACTCTGCACTCCCCCTCATTCACAATGCTATGCTTATTTTTGGTCTTTGATGCCTGATACCTGATCCCTTTGACCCCTTGTGTTCTGACAGGCTGGTGTACTTCTTCCATGTGGGCTTTGATGTTAATGAATGTGACCTTTGGGGAAGTGGAGCATCAAGCCTTTCTTCTGAGGCACCTCTGTGCACGTTTGAACTACCAGCCTTTTGGTTAATAGCCAAACATTTATATATTTGTACCACCCAGGGATTACTCACATGCTATATGTGTGCAATACATTTTTGTTCACCTAAGAAAAAAGACTTTTGAAACAAAGGAGCTAAAATAGAAACTGCCTCATCTCTAATTCGTAGTTGCATGTGCAATTTCTTTTTCTTGCAGCTCCAAGACATTGAAAAAAATAAATGGTCAAGGAAACAAATAATTTCTTAAGTTTTGGAACCTCAGTTATGAGCATTATTTACACCAGCAGCCCTTCTTAATTTCCTTTGTCAATTTTAATGACCACCTTTTTCTGCCATTGTCCAATCACAAGCATTCTCTGAATATCTGACTCCTGGACAACTCATAATGTTACAAAAAATGACTTTAACTTTTAAACAATTGACCCAACTTTTATTTTCAACAAATTCTTATTTAGTCACCTTCACTTGGCATGCTGGCAGGCTTTCAATCACCCTTTTGAACTACCAGCCTTTTGGTTAATAGCCAAACATTTATATATTTGTACCACCCAGGGATTACTCACATGCTATATGTGTGCAATACATTTTTGTATTGAGCTAAAGTAATTCTAAATAAGAACTGCATGCACTTGTTACAACTTACAACTAATTCATAAAGAAATGGTTAGGAACGGATCTTGTTCATAAGAAAGGGACTGTCCATCGTCCTTTCCCATTGCATTCCAGTGTAATGTACACAGACCTGAATAACAATAGTTATGTTACAGAATTATTTATTGAGTTAGATGACAATTATTGTACCTTATTAATGCCTGTGTTCCTCAAGAAAAATTAAGAATTTGTAATTTCCAGGAAATCATTTAACAGGGAGTGTTCTCTTCAAAAGCCTTCCTGTCATTTGCCAGTGAAAATGTTTTGAATAATTTATTGCCAACACTCCCTCTCAGAAAACTACTAGGAGCGCTGGTGGTGTAGTGGCTATGCATTGGGCTATGATCTGCATCGTCAGCAGTTCAAAAACCTCAGCAGCAACTTGGGAGAAAGACTGGGTTTTTTACTCCCATGAGGAGTTGCAGTCTTGCAAACCCACAGGGGGTTGCTAGGAGTCAGCATTGACTCCATGGCCATGAGTTTGAATTTATAGTTCAAGTTACCTTTTTCAATAGAAACAAGAAACCAAAGCCTTTAAACTATGCAGTGAGTGATATTCAAGAAGCTTTTATTAACATCTTCCCTCTAGTTAGGTATCACATGCCACCCACTGCCCCACTGGCCACCGGCCTTGCCTGCAACCCCTGGCCACCACCAGCCATGAGAGGTGGGTAGACCAGCACTGAGTGGGGATTTAGTCTACACTGATTTAAATAAATTCCCTTAGATTTTGAGTGCTGGCTGAAATAGGGAAAATATTGTTCGGGATTAACTAAGCACGGGATCTCATCCAATATATACAGGAAAATATAGGTTATCCCATATATGGCTGGATTTGAGTTGTCAGATATTGGATTAGACATATAAATGTAGACACTATCCATGTTATTACAGGATCTATAATACTCTGCCTGCTATAACTTCTATAGAATGTTTTTAAATATGGAAAGTTAAGAGATTGAATGGATAAATGAATGAAATCTAGTTTGGACAATAGATTTTTCTTCAGAAAAGTCACCATCATGGTCAATTAAATTTACTTTCTTAAAAATTATTTTCTAGAATTCATATTAAAGCACTTACACAAAATTCAATTTTATGTTGTTGTGAGGTCCCATCGAGTCAGTTCTGGCTCATTGGGACTTTTAAGTACAACAAAACAGAGCAAAACACAGCTTGGCCCTGTGCCATCCTCAAAATTGCTATAATGTTTGAGACCATTGTTGCAGGTACTCTGTCACTCCATCTCACTGAGAGTCTTCCTCCTTTTCACTAGCCCTCTTCTCTACAAAAGGACAAGCCTGCTGTCCTTTTCCAAGGACCAGTTTCTCCTGAAAATATGTCCAAAACATGTGCGATGTTCTGTCATCTCTAATTCTCAGAAGTACCCTAGCTGCACTTCTTCCAAGACAGATGGGCAGTGTGTGTGACATTCCTTACTCTTCCCTGACACCATCATTCAAATACATTATTATTCTTTGGTCTCCCTTGTTTATTGTCCAAGTTTCACATGAATATGAAGTGAATGAAAAACCAAGGCTTTGGTCAGGTGCACCTTCCTCCTCTAAGTGACGTCTTTGGTCTTTAATACTTTAAAGAGGTCTCGTCTCGGACAGCATATTTGCCCAAAGCTATAAATCATGCTATTTCTTGACTGCTGCTTGTATGCGCATTGATGGTGCACACAAGTGAAATGAAATCCTTGGCAATGCCAATCTTCTCTCTGTTTATCAAGTTTTTTATTGGTCCAGTGTGAGGACTTTTTTGTTTTGTTTTCTATACATTTAGCTGTAATCCATATTGAAGGATACAATTCTTGATCTCCATTAGCAAGTGCAAGTCCACATCACTTTCAGTAAGCAAGATTCTCTCATCTGCATATCCCAGATTGTTAATAAGACTTCTTCAACCCTGATGTCATGTTCTTCTTTGTACAGTCCAACTTCTTGGATTATATACTCAGTATAAAGATTGAATAGGTATGGTGAAAAGATACAAACTTGAATTTAAACCATACCCTTGTTCCGCTCAAATGATTGTCCCTTGTCTATGGACGGACTCTGCAAGAGAACAAACAAGGTTTTCTGGAATTCTAGTTTGAGTTAGTTAATTGTGGCAGCCTGGCCGATAATCACATGTGGTGCTGGTTGAAAGGCAGAGGGATAAATGGGTGGTGAGCCTCGCCTTTCTAGTTCTCGG
>NW_022111372.1:20812658-20821593 GCF_000313985.2 Echinops telfairi
TGTTTTCGTGATGCACATTTTCTTTGCATAAAACTCTCTCTTATACATGAGTTGCTGTGGATTTGTTTCTCCAAAGTACCCAGACTAATACATCGTTCTTCTCAATGTTACCCAGAGTGTGTTATGATCCCACAATCAAATATCTTTGCTTCGTCAATACAGCACAAGTAAACAGCTTTCTGGTATTTTCTGCTTTCAGTCAAGACACATCTAACATCAGTAAGGATACTCTTTGGCCATGTCCTCTTCTGAATTCAGCTTGAATTACTGACATATCTCTGTCCAACCATAGATGACTACAAATGTTTATTTGAATCATTCTTTTAAAATGTTTTCAATACATGAGTAATGCATGAAAGTATTTTTATTTATTGAATTCAAACCACATATATATGGATAAATTAGCACTTATACCTTCTTGCTAACTACACTCACTGTTTCTGTAATTTCCACTGAGTTAATTCCAACTCATGACAAGCATATTTGGACAGAGTAAAATTGCTGCATGTGGTTTCCATGGCTATAGTAACAGATACACAGGTTTATCTCCTAAGGCACTTCTGGGTGTATTCAACTGCCAACCTTTGTACTAGATAGAGCTTTAAATCATTTGCATGACACATTTCTCCCCAAATCCTGATTTCTTTGAAGAAAACTGATTGCTAACTTCTTGTGAATCATAATTCCAGATTTTTAAAATATTAATATGTATTTTATATCCTTATGAATTTTCATAAAGCAATCAATATTTGTGCTTTACTCCTCTTTTTCCTTTTCCCTTTTCTTCATATATATTTGTGTATGTGTGTGTATGCGTGTGTTTGAGTGAAATATCCCTTTTCTGAATCCAACGTGTTCTGAATCTGGCCTGATCCTCTGCTACTGCCCTGTCAATGTATTGTTTCAACTGTTGTTGGATGTTCTTCAGCAAATAATTTACTTCCTTGTAATATTAATTATATTGTCCTATAATTTCAATTGTGTTACCTGTCTTTGAAATGAGTATAAATATGAATCTCTTCCAGTCAGTTGGCCAAGTGACAGTTTTCCAAATTTCTTGGTATACTGGTAAATGCTTTCAGACCTTCATCAGCTTGCTGAAATATTTCAGTTGGTACTCCATCAATTTCTGGAGCCTTATTTTTGGCTAATATTTTCAGTGCAGCTTGAACTTTTTCTTTCAATACCATTGGGTTTGGATCATGTGCTACCTTTTGAAATGTTTGAATGTTGACCAGTTCTCTTTGGTATAGTGACTCTTTGCATTGTTTTCATCTTCTTGTAATGTTTCTTACATCGTGTAATATGGTTCAGTTTAGAGACATCCTTTTCTTTTTATTGGAGTTCTTCTTAAATCATCTTCAGGGAGCATAAAGTTATTCTAGTGATAGTAACATTATTTTAGTCAATTGTACAGCATTTAAAATGGTGTTTAGAAAAGGAATTTATACATATTTAGGACATTTTATTAGGCTTTAATACATGAATTGTTAACTTGTACAGCTTTCAAATTTAGGTGAGTGGGCACTAGTTGCACAAAACATGAGGGTTGGAGATATGGAAATACGTTCAGTAGCACTCATTTTCCAATGCAGAAACATAAGTACAGAGAATGTGAAAACATCAAATATATGCTGGTCTCGTTCACCATTTGTTAACCACCCCTGAAGCAGTAGGTCTGAACTAAACCAACGATTACTTATTCCTTAACTTGGGATAAAGATCATCTGCTTCTTCTCCCATCGGGTCATTTCAGCGGTAAAGTCAAGGGAGTATTTCAGTTCTGAAGCTCTGCTAAAAATGAGATTAATGTGGTTTCCAACTTAGGTCCTTTTGACGTGGTCTATGAAGGCTGTCGTGCACCTCAAAAGAACTGAGCTTAATGCACCAGTTCTACAGCACCTTATCTGGATCACCAGGTCCTGATTAGAACCTAGGTTAAAATTGCCATTAAAAACATAATACCACGTATATTTTCCCCTTGGGATATATAAGTTAAGTTAAGCATTCTTCTCAATGATGAGGTGCCCCATCAGTTTAGCCCCATCAATTGATTGATCACCCTCTTGCCACAACATGGGAAACTGACTGTATCTGAAATGAGGCCATTTCTCTTGAAGTGGTTTTTAAGATGGTCAAATATGGGACTGTTAGCTGAGTTAGGGGAACTAAGCAGGCACACTGCCTCATTGCTTGGGGCCTAGATTAAAAGATTAGCATACATTTCACCTTTAGATTCAAAGAAGTATTTCAGTTTCTTAGCTCTGCTACAAGGGAGTTTAAGGTAAAGTCCAATTCACTTAGTGGGCTTTTCACATAGAATCCTTCAGGCGTGGCCTATGAAGGATGCTTTGCAGCTTGAAAGGACAGAGTCTAAAGTCCCAGTAGTCTATAGCACATGGCTGGTTACTAAAGGCTGGATAACAACTAAGTCGAAAGTTTCCAAATAGGAATATAGTGCCAGGCTATTTTCCCCTTGGAGTCTATATACTAAATATTGTTAAGCATTTTTTCCTGATGAAAGCTTGCTCTGCCCAGTTTACCCACCAACGGCGACGTAACCACCTATACTACATACATACAGACTCCTCTCTGCACGTCTTAACTTGCAGTAAGGTGCGCTTATCACTGTTCGCTTGATTTGTCGGTTGTGTTGGAGTGATCTTAGCACAGTGATGTACGGCAGTTAATGAATGGCCTTCTTCCTCTCCTCACGTCATGGAAAATGGACCGCATCTGAGATGAGATCTGCTCTGCCTACATGGTTTTTAAGATGTGCATATAAAGGGGTGAGATATCGTTCATAGGTTATAGGCAGGCTCCATACTTTGTTGCTTAAGAGACTGGATTAAAAGATTACACGTCCTAAGAGCAGAATCCTGAATTCGTGTTGGGTTTCATCCTTAGAGTAGTGGACTCATGCAGTATTTATCCTTGGTCATTGACTGACTTCATTCAGGTTTCCAGGCGCATCCATGTCATGAGATGTTTCATGGTTCCAGCAACTGTTTTTTTAGGCATGCATCGTATTCTGGTGAGTGTGTGTGTGTGTTTGTGTGCGCACGCGCGTGTGCGCGCGTGCCAGAGTTGCTCTGTGCATTTTTCTACTGATAAGCATTTAGGTTGTTTCCAGCTTCTTGTTATGGTGAACTGTGCTGCCATAAGTATAAGTATACTTCTGTTTATATTCTATTTCTTTGGCGTATATGCCTAGCAGGGTATTCCTGGGTTGTATGGTATTTTTCTTCCCAGTGTTTCAGGAAACACCATATTGCTTTCTACAGTGATTATTCTTGTTTACAATCCCACCAGCAGTATATAAGAGTTCGAATCTCTTATATGCTCTAGCATTTGTTGTTCCCTGCTTGCTTATTTATGTGAATTTCCTATCTTTGGGAGTGTAAGGTGACATCTCTTTATTGCTTTTGTTTATGACCTATGTTTTGTTTTGATTGTTTGATTATTTTTAATACTTCATAACCATTGCTTTTGAAACAGACTTCTTTTATTCCAAAGTAATGTTTTAATTACATAGAAAGGAATTCTTTGTAGTATGCTTCCATTCTGAAACTTATCCAAAAGTGATTTATAAGGGAACATCCAGAAGTTCCAGGAAAGGACTTCCAGCAATATAGCAGACTAGGTAAACATGCTATACAAAGACAGCAACAAAGGCAGAAGAGACTAAATGAAACAGATACAGATGATAACCTTGAACCACAAGCTTCAAAAGAAAGGATGGAGAAATGAATTAAATGCCAACTAGGGGAAGGCGTTGAACAAAAGCTGACAGGGAGGAAATAGAGATACCCATGGGAAATGTCAGATCCTCCTTTGACATCCACACCTTGCTGGTGACCAGAGGAGTGACCAGCGCCACCCTCACCTGCCCAGTAACCTGTAATACCATGGCTTTATAGCCTCTGCTCTGCTTGATGTCAGAGCTGCATTCTTGTGAATACAGCTCCAGATACACTATCCTCACATCTGGAGGTGTGTAAGATCTGCTTCATCAGAATAATAGAAAGTGCAATATTGGAAAGCCAAGGCATCCACCACCCCAGGTGGACAAGAATTCTTTCCGTGAGAAGTCACCGTGTCCACAGACATTCTCACGATCTCAGAGTTCCTTTTAGGAATGAGTACCCTGACATCTGAGCCTACATGAGCAGTTTCCGGATTAGATTCCTAACCTCAGTTAGCAGCTTGGCTGGCAGGAATGCCATCTAAGACCAAGCTTCCCATTGCCTTGCCACCCTTCTTTTTCCCTATGAGTTCCTTGGCTGACAGATGGTATAGATCCATACTGGGTACACTGCCCTGCACAGGACCAATTCCGTAGAAGCTAACAACACAATGATTTAATAGACATTTTCTAAAGTGGAAAATATGTGGCATGGACACACAGAATTAGTATAGAACAGCGTGGAACCATTGTATGATGGTTTTTAATTTTCTCTCTAAATTGTAAACTTATTGTTCAATATATATTCAGATTTTTGATACTCAGGCTAAAAATATAAAAACTACTTTTCCCTTTTGTCAGTTGTTCTCTGTTAGGTTCTTCCATTAGGGGGCACTAGAAAGTCACAAGCAGATCTGTCTTGAAAGGAGGATAACCCAAAGGCTCCTTAGAGGCAAGACTGTCCAGATTTGTCTCATGTGCTTTGGACAGGCTGTCAGGAGAGACCAATCCCTGGAGAAGGGCATCAGTCTTGTTAGAGTAGAAGTCCAGCGAAAGAGAGGAGGGCCCTTAAGATGGATTGACACAGTGGCTGCAGGAATGGGCTCAGACAGGACAACAACAAAAGGACTCGGTGTGGAAGTTGAATAACAAATGGGGCCCTCCATCAAAACTACCTAAAAGCTTTGACTTAAGACTGAAACACCCTGATGGGAGAGGATGCAGGAGATGGCCACCCCAAGACTGTGGAAATAGCAGTCACTGGACCTTGTGTTGGTCTCTGACTTAGTGGATGTCCCATGAAAGGTGGCCCAGAACCACCATATATTTGGCGCTACAGTCTCACCTTGCATGAATATGGCAAGTTTGGTCTTGAGAGGTAAGGGTCTGCTCTTGTCAGAGATGATGCAGGAAATTTTCCTCTGGCACCAACCCCATGCTCAATGTAAACAGTTCTCAATCAATTAAGAAATCAATCTGCACAACGCAACAACTCTTGCATGGATTGCAGTGACCAGTTAGACTATACTCACATAAACTCCTCATATCAACAGTACCTTAAATTCCATATCATTTGATAAATTACTGATGTTATCAATGTAATCACCTTATGCTCTACAGGGATCATTGACAATGATTTTCTTTTTTGTTTCTTTTTTTATGTTTGTTTTTCTGTTGATCTTGTTGGTTCTGGTTTTATTTATTGATTTTGTCGTAATACAGCTGCCAAGGTAAACCAGTCATTGATAACCCAATGACAAGCAGATGAGTTCTGGGCTCCCGGGTAATTCTAGGGCCATGGCAAGAACAGTTAGTTCTTATAACATGGCCCTACATGACACCCGCTTTCTTTCTTTCTTTTTTTTTTTTTTTTTGCTTTAAAAAATTGTTATTATTTTAAATCATTTTATTATGGGCTCATACACTCATCACAATACATACATACATCAATTGTGTAAAGCACATTTGTACATTCATTGCCCTCATCATTCTCAAAACATTTGCTCTCCACTTAAGCCCCTGGCATCAGCTCCTCATTTTATCCCCTCCCTCCCCGCTCCCCACTCCCTTATGAACCCTTGATAATTTATAAATTATTATTATTTTGTCATATCTTGCACTGTCCGACATCTCCCTTCACCTACTTTCTTGTTTTCCGCCCCCTAAGGAGGAGGTTATATGTAGATCCTTGTAATTGGTTCCCCCTTTCCAATCCACCTTGCCAGTATCACCAATCACACCACTTGTCCTGAAGGGATCATCTGTCCTGGATTCCCTGTATTTCCAGTTCCTATCTGTACCAGTGTACATCCTCTCGTCTAGACAGATTTTTAAGGTAGATTTGGGATCATGATAGTGGGGGGAGAGGAAGCATTTAGGGACTAGAGGAAAGTTGTATGTTTCATCATTGCTACAATGGACCCTGACTGGCTTGTCTCCTCCCTGAGACCCCTCTGCAAGGGGATCTCCAGTGGCCTATAAATGGGCTTTGGGTCTCCACTCCTCACTCCATTCCCCCCTCATTCACTATGGTAAGATTTTTTGTTCTGATGATGCCTGATACCTGATCCCTTCGACAGCTCTTGATCGCACAGGCTGCTGTGCTTCTTCCATGTGGGCTTTGTTGCTTCTGAGCTAAATGGCCGCTTGTTTAACTTCAAGCCTTTAAGACCACAGACACTATATATCTTTTGATAGTCTGGCACCATCAGCATTCTTTGCCACATTTGCTTATTTACCCATTTGTCTTCAGCAATCCTATCATGGAGGTGAGCACAAAATGATATGATTTTTTTGTTCTTTGATGCCTGATACCTCATCCCTTAAGCACCTAGTGATCACACAGGTTGGTAATTGTTTCTCAGCTATATTATTTTACAATAAATCCTTCCTCCAGGCAAGAATCACTCTGGAAAATGAATGAAACAAGCAAACAAACAAACAAAAAGGATGACTTGTTCCTGATTTACATTGAAACCGCATTCCTCAGAGTGACTCAGCAGCCAGAACTGCCCCACCAATTTGAAAACCAAATAAAAATCCTCCACCTTGCTGATGCTTTCCCACAGAAGATTGCCCTGCTGAAAGATCATCTGCTCCTGGAGCCTCCCTCTGCACTTCAGTGTGCTCAATGATCGGGTGGGGCTGCTGGTACCTGCCTACAATCAGCTTTGAATCCTTAGGCTTCGTTGAGTTTCTAAGTAGGGCTATTGCACCTCTCAGAATGCCAATCCTTTCCTTGTTTGTGCATTCCTTTTAGTTCATGCATTTAAAAATAAAGTCATGCAAACAGAAGCTCAACATCCCCTAAGAATGGACATAAATATTATGACGAGTGTTGGAATGGCAAATGCTTTGCTACCTTGATAGTTACCATTAAATGCACACACACACACACACACACACACACACACACACACACACATATCTTCACAGAAAGCAAGAAAAAAGCATCCTTTTTATGCCGACTGCCAGACGAATTCTGATCCCAGACCAACGGAACACAAATTAATATGCTGCTTGGGGGGAAAAAAGTCATCCTTTTAAAAATTTTTATCTTTCAAAAGGTTAATAAACTGGAGAGATTAAATGATCAGCATTAGTGTGTACCTTATGATTACCTTATTATGACATTAGTGCTTTCAGTTGGGAAATGGAATATGTCAGACATCCAGGGCTGATGTCTAGTGAAAAGTTTTAATGATCCGTCCTGGGGGCCTAAGCTAGTCTTACTAGTGACTTTGGTGCCTGTGTTTTACAGGAGAGGCGGAGTCTCGGAATTGAAATGACTGCAGTTTGCAGCCTCTTTCAGGAAATTAGCTCAGGAGGGGAATTCGGAATGTCTACAGGCACTTCCTTTGCTTTTCTCCTTCTTCCTTTCCAAGGATGAAAATCTTCACAGAATTAGACTGCTACCCCCTCATTCTTCCAAGGAGTGGTTGTTGGGTTGGAAATGCTATCAAAGGGGACCCTCTTCTCTCAGATCTTCTTCTTTTTTTTAATCTTCTCTATATTTATTTCTTTCCTCAAAAAAATCATTTTATTGGGGTCTTGTAAAACTCTTATCACTATCCATACATCCATCCATTGCATCAAGCACATTTGTTGCCATCATCATTCTCAAAGCATTTTCTTTCTACTTGAGCCTTTGGTATCAGCTCCTCGTTTTTTTTCCCTTCCCTCCATGCCACCCTCCCTCATGAACCCTTGATAATTTATAAATTATTATTGTTTTGTCTTGTCTTACACTGTCAAATATCTCCTTTCAACCACTTTTCTGTTGTCCATCCTCCAGGGAGGGGTTTAGATGTAGATTCTTGTAATTGGTTCCCCCTTTCTACCACACCTTCCATCCACGCTCCCGGTATCACCACTCTCACCACAGATCCTGAGGGGTTCATCTGTCCTGGATTCCCTGTGTTTCCAGTTCCGATCTGTACCAGTGTACATCCTGTGGTCTAGCTGGATTTGTAAGGTATAATTGGGATCATGATAGTGTGTGTGTGTGGGCGGGGTGGGGGGGGAAAGAATCATTAAATAACTACAGGAAATTTATATGCTTCATTGTTGCTGCATTGCACCCTGACTGGCTTCTCTCCTCTCCACGATCCTTCTGTAAGGGGGTGTCCAGTTGCCTACAGTTGGGCTTTGGGTCTCCAACTCTCACTCCCCCTCATTCAGAATGATATGATTTTTGGTTCTTTGATGCCTGATACCTGATCCCATGGACACCTCATGATCACACAGGCTGGTGTTCTTCTTCCATATGGACTTTGTTGCTTCTCAGCTGGATGGCTGCTTGTTTATCATCAAGACCTTAAAATCCCCAGATGCAATATCTTTTGATAGCCTGGCATCATCAGCTTTCTTCACCACATTTGCTTATGCACCTGCTTCATATTCAGTGATCGTGTTGGTAAGGTGAGCATCATGAGTCCTATCTCAATTCTTATCACACTTATAAGAAAATTTTCGGATGAGAGATAGCCAAGGATTCAAGTGGAACAAATCAGTGAACAAATAATTTTGTTCCACACTATTATGGGCACCTCACTCAGCTAGTCTGAGAGTAAGCCTCTGGATGGAAAATTTTAAAATTGTATACTGCTTGTCTCAGTCTATATATACCCTTTACTTCCTCTTTCTCTTCTTGAAAACTCCAGGTAAGAAAATGGGTCTTCTCTGCCCCTCACCTCCTTTGTCCTGGGAAGCAATTGATAAAGACAATGTGTCTTCGCCTCCCTGTGTGCT
>NW_022111372.1:20821941-20910150 GCF_000313985.2 Echinops telfairi
GGACGTGAGTTGCACTAAGCCGTTTATAGTGCTTCTAATTTAACTGTTTATTTCTTGTGTATTTATCTGTATATGATTGTATATTTATGTGTATATGATTTAAGATTGTATATTTATCTGTATATGATTTAACATTTCCTTTCTCGTTATATATCTAATTATCTTTATGATTTAACATTTCATTTTTGTTATATATTAATTACCTTTATAAATAAATATATTATATTATCAAGAATTTGGTTTTATCTCTCTAGAGAACCCTGTCTAACACAGAACTCTTCCCAATTTCCCCCTTCCTTGTTGTCTAGCTAGCCTAGCTATCAGAACCTTTAACCATTTGGTTCGTAGCTGAGCAAGTGACCACTGCTTCATTGGGAAGAGCATAAATGAAATGGGTTGATGGAGATGATGGCAAATGGCCATGCAGTGTTTTGTGTTGTTGTCCATGGGGTCACTAGGAGTCAGAAAACAACAACAATGGAGTTATTTAAGATATAAAGTTTACATTGGTAGCCCTTGGCAATTTGTAATGAGGGTGTACCCAAACTAAATGCATCTCTCATGATTTAATGGTTTGTTATATGCAATCAAAATGCACATGCCTCATTAAAAGATATGACTGGGCTTGGGTGGCTCCTGGTAAGCACTTTGAGGAGAGAATATACAGACGGGAAGCATAGTCAAACATCTTAAAAGATTTTAAGAGGTAAACCAGTGGCCATCTAGCTCAGAAGCAACAAAGCCCACATGGAAGAAGCACACCAGCCTGTGCGATTACAAGGTGTCGAAGGGATCAGGTATCAGGCATCATCAGAACAAAAAAGGAGCAGTGCAGAGTGGAGACCCAAAGTCTATCTGTAGGCAATTGGACATCCCCTTACTGAAGGGTTGCGGGTAGGAGACGAGCCAGTAGGGTGCAGTGTAGCAATGATGAAACACAACTTTCTCTAGTTCCTAAATGCTTCGTTCCCCCTGCTACCCCCTAACCTCCACCGCCACTATCACGATCCCAATTCTACCTTACAAATATGGCTAGCTAGACCAGAGGATGTACACTGGTACAGATGGGAACTGGAAGCACAGGGAATCTAGGGAGGAATGATCCCTTCAGGACCAGTGGTGAGAGTGGAGGGAGGGTAGGGTGGAAAGGGGGAACCAATTACATGTATCTACATATAACCTCCTCCCTGGGGGATGGACAATGGAGAGGTGGGTGAAGGGAGACGTCGGACAGTGTAAGATATGACAAAATAATAATTTATAAAGTATCGAGGGTTCATGAGGGAGGGGCAAAAATGAGGAGCTGATGCCAGGGGCTTATGTGGAGAGCAAATGTTTTGAGAATGATGAGGGCAATGAATGTACAAATGTGCTTTACACAATTGATGTATGGATTGTGATAGGAGTTGTATAAGCCCCTAATAAAATGATTTAAAAACAAAACAAAACCAAAAAAAGTGAGTTAGTGCTCATGTTGGAAGAAACCTGTAAAGTTTAAATTGCCTGTTCTGCACATTTGAAGGATAAACAATTAAATAGTTGGAAAAAAAGATGGTAAGATAGGTTATCGCTAAGATTATAAATATTATGGCATCTTAGAGATATAAAGCTTCATTACTTTCAACTAGTAGGGAAACTGAGCGAGGCCCAGAGAGAGAAATGTCCTTTCATCTAGGTCATACAACCCTTCCGTGGCAAAATGAAAAGAAGAGCATGACTAAGCCCAGTGCCCATGTATGTTCTTTGCTCGTTCCCTTGTCCCCAATCTTCTCTCCAACTTTGCTGGAGTGACAGTTCCCACTATCTGCATTGCATGCATCCCACCGTCCATCAGGCACCCGGCCAAACACTGTCTTTACTTTCTATACAGAAAAAATGGAAGAACTCTTGACTTACAACAATGAATTGGTTTTGAATTTCAAAGACACGGACATAAATGACTTTTATTGAATTGGGTTATTTATGTATTTATTTGGTTTCATACTCTCAGACAACAAAAAGGACAGTCAGTCCCATGATCAGATTCAGATGTTTTAAAATTAACTCATATCTTCACAAATGTACTCACTGATATCCACACCCTTTTGGCTGGGGCAGTGATCAGGCAAACTATAATTGATAGACTAAGTTGCAGCACACTGCCGCAACATTCTAAAATTCTTTACCTGTAAATAATAGTGAGGCCACAAATTTTATTATAAATGAAAGGGCTTCAAAATTTTGTGGAAAAGGGAATTAGAAGGTAATGCAATTTTTCTGTGAATTTTTGGACGTCTCCTTGTAATACAACTATTAAAGCTGTTAAATATATGTTAATTCATGAAATGTTGTTTTGTAGCCATTTGAAATGACAGAATTTCAGACGTTGGCACTCTGGAGTTGAAGTCTACTTATTTTCTTGGGCATTGTGGAGTCCCTAGTTGGTAGAAGCAGACGGATGGTAAATGTGCTTGGCTTCTAACCAAAGGGTAGAAGTCTGAGTTTATCCAGTGGCAACGGCAAAAAGGCCTGGTGACCTACTTAAAAATCAGCAATTGTGAACCTGATGGATGGAGCACACGTCCATTCTAAGATAGATGAGGTGAGTTGATGTCAACGTCATTTTGATGCCTTTTTTCTAAAGGTCTCATTCAGTGCAGTATTTGGACCTACAGTGGGGTTAAAAGAATAAGCTTGGATCTTCTATTTAGAATATAGACGAAGGACTTTGGCTGATTCTGTGTCTGGTTTACCTGTCTCTTGAAACCCTTATTTTGGTGTGTCTTCCTGTATGTGTTGCTCTCCAGAATGGAGCTTGGGCTTCTCTTGTGTTTTATAGCTGTGGTTGAGACCCCTCTGTTGTGTTTTCTCTTTCAGACAGAGCCTGCCTGGATTAAGAAATCCATGCTTCTTCTGCAATGAGCAGAGAAAGCATGTTTGAGAACTACCACACTTATTTCTACCTGTCATACCAGTTCAGTGGAATATTGTGCTTTTTATTTTGCTTCTTTTAATATTTCATACAGTGTTATATTTTACCTGGAAGAAATGAGAAAGGTAGATGTTCTATGCCTCAGGCTGGATTGTTCTGTTATGCTTTAGAATCTCCATCACATACAACTTTCAAAAGAGACAAGAGAAAGAAAAGGAAAACTGTCCCAGCTAAGCTCTCTCTTCTTTATCAACAGTTTCTTAAGTTATAGAATTGACATATGTATTGATTATTTTGATCAAGTCTTCAGCATGTATTTAAAATAGAATAAATAGTAAATAGATGTTTTGAAAAGCAGAAGAACTAACATGCATAAATAATAAAATTTTTAAAATAGTGGCCCCACTCACTAATACTCCTAGTGATCCACTTGCAGCATTTTTGCTTCCTGTACCAGCAACCCTGTGTTCCTCAGGCCTGGAGGTCCTGGTACCGAAGGAAGGAACTCTCCCACCCGGAAACACAGCACAGATTCTACTGAACTGGAAGCTGAGAATGCCCCCTGGCCACTTTGGGCTTCTTATGCCTTTGGATCAACAGGTCAGGAAGGGTGTCACTGTATTAAGTGGTGTGATTGATCCTGATTACCAAGGAGAAATTGGACTGGTGTTACATAATGGAGGTAAAGAAGAACATGTCTGGAATCCAGGAGATCCAATAGGCCGACTCTTAGTGCTACCATGCCCTGTGATTAAAGTAAATGGTAAATTACAGCAACCCAATCCTGACAGGACGTCTAATGACCCAAACCCCTCAGGAATGAAGGTCTGGGTCACCCCACCAGGTAAAAAACCACAGCCAGCTGAGGTGCTTGCTGAGGGCAAAGGTAATACAGAATAGGTAGTAGTAGAAAGTAGTTCTACCTATCAATTATGACCACGTGATCACTTGCAAAATCAAGGTTTGTAATTGTCCATGTATTTTCTTTTTATGTGTTTATTGCATATATTTCCTTCATTCAGGTATGGTATATCAGATACAATTGGACTGTGTTTTCATTTATATGTATGATAGATGATTGATGATAAGTATATATGGCTAAAGAATTGTGTACAGATGCCAGGTTGGCAAGGGGTGGATTGATATAGTTTATTATGCCATCCTGGCCAATAAATACAAGTAGGATTAACTGAAGGACGGAGAGATAATGGCTAGGTGAGCCTCACCTTTCTTGTCTCTTGCTCTTTGTCATCGGGCCAGTGTGCGGCTGCCTTGCTTGTTCTTTGCCTCAATTTATTGGCTACACTACCTGTGGGACGCCTAGCCTGTGGACTGTGTCTCTGTAACTTGAGGTCCCTTTAAGACATCTCTGGAGCTGGGGATTGGCAGTTGGGACTGGTGGTTAGTTGACAGTTGGTGATCTGCCTTGTGATTGGCTGCTGTGCAGAGATAGCCTCACTCTCTCTGTAAATAGAGGGAGATCTGGTAGCAGAGAGACTAGAAGGACTGCTAGTCTCTCACAACTCTGAGCCATTTGTAGTGCTTATAATTTAACTGTTCATTTTTTATATATTTATCTGTATATAATTTAACAGTTCATTTCTTGTTATATATCTAATTATCTTTATAAATAAATATATTTAATTATCAGCAATTTGGTTTTATCTCTCTAGAGAACCCTGTCTAACACAATAGCAAACATCATTTTTATGTTTACATATATACGTTCATGTAGTTCATCACATTCATAAAGTTGACATAGTTAGTATATGTATCACTGATTCCAGGATAATTTTCAAAGAATATGTTGACCCAAGTAGGAACTAAATGATTTATTGTCTACAATATTACCTGGTAAGAACTCGAATTCTGAGTTACATGTGGCCTGCTTTGATAAGGCATCTCCCAGCACGAGGAGACTTTCCAGTGTCCTGTTTGGGAGCCTCACTGGTTTGTGGAGAAGTCCTTGCACAATGAAAGTGCTGAAGCACTCCACTACTCATGTTGATGTTGGCTGTTTTCACCCTCCCAGAGACTCCTTGGAAGACATGCAAACAAGCTGAGAAAAACGTTTCAGCAAAGTCTTCACTAGTTCCATTTCCTTTCATTTCTTCTCTTTTCTTTGATCGACTTCCCCTTGTTTTCTTCCCATCCACTTCCGTTGATGCTGACGGAAGTGACCTATGCTGTGTGTTCCAGTCCAGAAGTGAAAGAACAGAAAAAACAAAACTCGACTCAAGTGATTGTCTGAAATTTTTATTCACATTTCAGTCTCTTATTTCCTTCAGCTCCATAGCAGATCAAATTTGACCTGAAATGTTTCCTTCTCTTTTGTATCTAATTTTAAAATAATTTTCTCCTGTAACTATTTCCACATTTCATTCCTACCCATGACCTGACTTTCTCTAAGTGTTATGAACTGTCAATACATGTCCTTTGGTACCTCAGGGCAATGTTCTGGCTTAGTGTGAAATATTACGTACACTTGACACTTAGTGATCTCAACACTTTTGCTTTTAATTTCTTACTTCAGGGCACGGCGTGAAATGCAGACGGGACAGCCACCTGAAGGACCATTGTTGTTAGGCTTGTGCTAATTTTACTGGATCTACAAGAGTAATATTTTTCTCACAAAATTCATATTCTATTGTGTTTCTTCTTCTGTTCTCCATAATATTAGAATAAACAACTACAAGGGAACCTGAATTCTATCAAATAAATAATTTCCAATTTCAAGTTCAATTAGTGTAGCATATTTGACAACCACAATGGGAAAAATGTATAATGGAATGCAGAGCTGGTCTCTAAATTATGAACTCTGTTTTTAAAAGCTGCAACCATGTTGCATTCCATAATACACATCTCTATTAATTGAATATTACTTATGGTATGGATCATCTTCCTGTTTTAGGAAGCACTATATTGGGATTCTGAAAGATTATCCCTTGTTATGAACTGGCTACTGAATGTGGCAAATATTTAAAAACAAACAAGTACTGGCAGAGAGCTTACATGTCAACCTTATTTTGATAGAAGCCACATTGTAGAATAAAGTGGCCAGATTATAGAATTCAGTCTGTTAAAAAAATGGAATTGCTACACTGAAACCTAAAATTAGACATATTTATCCACATCAAAAGGAACCCCGGTTGTGCAACAGTTAAGTACTTGGCTGCCATCCCAAAGGTTAGCAGCTAGAACACACCCAGCCCCTTCTTTGGAAAAAGAACTGGTTGTCGGGTCTCGTAAATATCATAACCTGGAAAACCACACAGGAGGTTCTACTCAGTCACAAGATGTCAGTATGAGTCAGAATCTACCAGTTAGCATCTAACAACATCAAAACCCAGCAGCACGTTACAGTGAGTAGTATGAATAGTTAACACGCTCACCTGCAAACTTAAAGGTAGGAGAGCACACTTGTGGACTCACCAAGATTCAAGTGAATGCCACGGCCGTTTTTTTCTTATTTATTTATTTTACACAGATCAGGGCAGCAGATACTCTGATTCGGATGGCTTCTCAAGATGTGAATGCATGAGATAATGGCTTGTCATCCCCACTTAAAAGAATCACTCTGCCTATATCTCTGCCAACATAGATTTATTTGTTCTTCTGGCAGCTTATTATAGATACTCTCAATATTCTTCAGCAACACCAACATCCAAATGCACCAACTATTCTCTGATCTTTCTTATTACTTGTTTATCATTCACGTACATATGAGGTGATTGAAAATACTTGGGCTTGGGTTAGGTACACCGCAGTCTTCAAAGTGGCACCTTTGTTTTTCACAACTTGCCAAAAAGCCTTTTAAGCAGATTTACTCAAGGCAGTGAATTATTTGATTTCTTGACTGCTATGCCATGGATATTGATTGTGTATTCAAACAAGATAAAATCCTTGACAATGTTGAACTTTTCTCTATCGTGATCCTGTCTTTTGGTCCAATTGTAAGGATTTTATTTTTTAAATTGAGGCATAGCCCATACAGAAGGCTGGAGTCTTTGACCTTGATCAGTAAGTGTTTCACGTCCTCTTCATTTTCAGCAGGCAAAGTTGCATGAGTTGCATATGGTAGATTATTAACAGACTATCCTTCACTCCCTATTATTTGTTTGGCATAAAGATTGAATAAGTATATTAAAATGATGTTCCCCTTATGCACATGTTTCCTGAATTTAAAAAATTTCAGATAATATTTAAATGGGCTGTTGTCGAAAGGTCATAGAGTAAATTAAATCCTTACTTTGAAATTACAACATAAATTACTCAGTGACATTGGTTAGATGTCACAATATGTAAACCTTCCCCTTAATTCTGTTCTGGCATTTCATTTCCAGAAATATAGTTTTCCTGTATCCTTATACTTTTTTCTTTACTTTCGTGTAATTATTAACCATTTGGTTTCTTTCTTTTTTTCCCAGAAACCATTTTATTGGGAGCTCATACAGATATCATATCATCTATGGTTCATTCGTATCAAGCAGTGTTGTACAATCGCTACCACAATCAGCTTGGAAACATTATCGTCCTTCTTGAACCTCTTGATGAACTCCTTAGTCCCCAACTCCCCCACTTTCCTGATTTTAAACCATTCAGCATATCTTCATTCTTTTCAAACAACTGTCTCTTGATCTGTTAAAAAACAATAACATGGAAACAAAATTGTAAATGTTCAAAGCATACAAATGCATGTCAGTGACTCTAAATTGTCATTGAGTATGTTTTGCATTAAGTATATAAAGACTTCTTGTCCCCCTTCCCAACCTCTCTCCAATGGAATGTTATGTTGACACCCAAGACAGTCAAATACTCCCACAATTCAACACACCACTGTTTTCTGGTTGTACCAAAAAATAAGCAACCAGGAAAATGATTTAATGTCTTAAAAAAGTATTGACTTTTCAAAAATGGGATGAAGTTGGCTTTCATCTTTCTTAAAAATGTTTTAGAGCTATTAAAAAACTTGCATTTAAAAATAGTTGATAAAAAATATTCCTCTGGATTGTACAAGAAGGGCAATAACAGGGCCAACTGATAAGACATGGTAGCTAAACATTAATCAGACTTGGTTTCTTTTACTCCTGCTTCATCAGAGACTGGACGCCCTTCGATTTTCATTTCTCCATTTTTGGCAGGTAAATCTTCTTTCCTTTCTTGGTTAACTACTTCAGACTATTTTCCTTTTATTTGGACCTTTTTGACTGAAGCTTGATCCTCTCCTGCTGCCTTTTTTGGCTTCGTCTCCACTTTTGCAAGTTTCCACACAAAACTTCCCAGATCTCCTCTTGGGCTCCTCCTTCACTGCTGTGTCAGCCAAACTGATCTTCCTTTTGCACATCTTGGCCTAGAGGAAGGCGACTGCCTGATGTCTGTGGACCACGAGGCACTGAGAGCTTTCTTGAAGGTGGACTGCCTGGCCCCTGCCCACTCTGCTCTCTGCCTAAGTTGCTAGAACCCACCGAGAACAGAGTAGGAGAACCCTAAGGAGCTGGATTGGGATTCTGCTCCATCCACCCTGCCCACATTCCATTCCCCAAGACTGTAACTCTTTATGGAAATAGAAAGCTTCCTCTTTCTCCTGCTCCAACTGTTCTTAAAGGGATCACATTAGAGGATATTGGGTAGCGTAGACTAGAAATGTAGAACAGAAATCCAAATCATAAAGATTAGGCTTGGTTTTGTTAGTCTAGAGAAAAAAATTCATTGACATTCATGGGTGTAAGAGAGAGCTTGATATCAAAGAGCAATTGTATATTGAGAAAACATCCTAGTCCAGTCCAAATCAAATCTATAAATCTGATATTAGCCCATATGTCTGGTACTAGTTCATAAATTCTTCTTAGGCTCACACAGCACATGCCATGATGCCAAATACAGGAAGACCACAGGCCGGTGAGTGTAAAGTCTTGTGGAACCAGTGGCAGTGGGGGCATCTCAGCCCTGCTGTGGGTCTCCACATTGCTCCTCCAGCTCCAACGCTCTGGATGCTATCAGTGTGGCTCCGTGTGGCTTGTCAAGACGAGTGTGAAGCAGAGAGAGAATGTAGCCTTCCTCCAGGGAGAAAGAGAATCCTCATGGTCTCGTCCACACGGAGGCATCAGGCTATGAGGTGATTGACAAGTTAGACACCACCCTTCACTTGTAATATCCTCAATTTGAAATGAGATTATCTAATTACCCCATTGTTTGATAGACTGGTGAAACCATTGAAACTCTTCTAGATTGTAACTGAACACAGCCCTCTGAGGGGGAAAAAAAAAAGGAAAAAATCTATAAGGAACACTAATGAGTCATGCAGTGCTTAGAATAAACAACCGTTTGAGGTAAAAAAGGCAGCATTTTCCCAGGGCTGGGTTTCAGAAAGGAAGAGGAAGGAAGAATTGGGAGCAAGAAACACAAGTGTGGTAGTTATATAATCTCTTGTCAATTTGAGAAGATTATGAGTGGAGGGGTGGAGCTTAGGCTCTCCATCAGGTGGCAGCTTGATGACCTCAACTGGAGGATCTAAGGAGAAAAATTCCTCCCTGCATGGGGAGACACTTTCTCTCTCTGCTCACTCCCTGCAAGACATACCTGTGGAGAAAACACATGGAATTACACTAGTGCCCTGAGCTGGAGAAGCCATGTGGAGACTCCTGTCAGCCCTGAGATGCTTACAACACCCGTGATGAACAAGACTTCCCACCCACTGGCCTGTGATCTTCCTGAATTCGGCATCATTGCATGTGTTTACTGAGTCTGAATATGAATGTATAGATTGGTACAGGATATATGGGCTAACATTGGATTTATGGACTTGATCTGGACTGAGCTGGAATGTTTCCTCAATATTCAATTGTTCTTGTATATAAACCTCTTTCTTGTACACATATGGGTGTCTGTGAATTTTTTTCTCTAGCTTACCCAGACTAACACAACAAGTGAGAAATAGGATATGTTTTTGCATTATAGGGATTGCAGTCTGTGATGTGAGCCAGGGTGTGTGAGAGTGCTTTAGTGCAGGACTGGTTTGTTCTGTAGACTTTCACCCAAATCACAGCAAAGGGTTGGAAAGAAAGAAAGAAAAATAGTTTAGATTTAAAATATCTCATGTAATTATATTTTATGTTGTTTTATTAGGTGTTGACCAGTTGATTCCAAGTCATAGTGATAGAGCAGGACTGTCCCGTACAGTTTCCAAGGCTGTAATCTATATGGAAGCAGATTGCCAGAGCTTTTCTCTCTCAGAGGCAGGGGGAGAATTCCAAATGTTCATCTTTCAGTTAGCAGTCAAGTGCCTAACCATTGTGTCACAAGGACTCCTTTTTATCTCAGATAATAGAATTTAAATGCAAATTCACACGTCATATGTTTCCAATTTGTAAAAAATGTAAGATAACACTTTTCAGGTTTTGAATAATAATTCTCTTTAAATACATGGCTCCCTCTGAGAGAGAAGTCAATAGGAGCATCACTAAAGTTGTCTGCCCTCCAGACTGTGAGGCACAGAAAACTCCAGCAAGTACTGGGCTTCGGTTCTCTTTTGTTCAGTCAATGACCTGGTGACAAATACACAGCTCAGTGATTTCCTGAGACCCTAATGTCAATCAGATTAAAATGATAGATATGAAGAACAAGGGCAGGGAGGAGTTGAAGGCAAAAAATAATTTGTTAGTTCTGAGGAAAAATTCAGGCAGATTTGATTAAAAAAATACTACTTCTCTTCTGATTCACTTCGATCCTCAAAAGTAAATCCCATTGCCACTGCGTTGCCTCTGAGTCATGGTGACACTAAGTGCATTAGTATTCCTTAGGGTTTTCAATGTCTGGCTTTTCTTTTACTATTTTTTTTCCAGAAATATATTACCAGGTTTCCCCTCCCACCCTCACCCCCAGGTGTTTCTAGTTGGACACAAAGCACCACAATTTTAGTAAATATATTAACTGTTTGTTCTACTTAGCAATTAGGAAGCATATTTTCAGTAGGTGCTAGAATTGGTGGTTATGAATAAATGTAGAACAACTCCATTTAATATTTGCTCACAATATTGGAAGTGACAATATGGCTAATTGCTAGTTGAATTATCAGGTAAAATCATTGTTCTGACGGTAGGTGGGATGACTTTTCCTTTATTGCTGTATGTATTAGGGAACTAATGTGAAGTTGAGAAGTTTGATAGACCTTAAAATACATGATACAATTAAGAAACTGGATGTGACAAAAAGTTGAAAAGCTGATTAAAATTTAAACTGGGTTTAGATATTCTGTGGATTTAATATCGCAAAAACCAAACTGACTGCCATTGAGTCAATTGTGTCTCACAGCAACCCTATGGGTAGGGTAGAACTGCTCCTATGGCCTTCCAAGCTTGTACCTCTTTACAAAAGTAGAGAACCTCTTCTTTCTTCCAAGGAGTGCCTGGAGGTTTGTAACTGCTGATCTTGGTGCCAGCAGCCAAACATGTGACCCATTATACCACCCAGGATTCTAGATTTAATAGAGCAATTGAAGAATACAGTCAATAGCAAAGTTTCATGATACCACACAAAAACAAACATGAAAATTGTGCAGTATATCAAGACCTTTGATAACATACCAAATTTAGTGGCCTTGTCAACTCTGAATTTTAATGTTAAGTAAAATTTTAGCCACCTACACATAAACTATCAAGTAGTAAGTTAAAAGAGACTTTAATCTCCCTTAAATAGAATGAGCACTAAACAAATTCTAGAGTAGAGTTCTGTTCTAGTTATAGCATTTAGGACAGTAGATGTGTATATGGATTCATTTTTCTGTTTCTGTGTGCTGTGTATATATAAAAAAGGAGAGCAAAACATATGTAAGCCTTGAATTTTTTCTTTAGATTTTTTTTTACAGCTATAGAATATATACTGCCAACAACACATTTGGTAATTCATACCTACCAGCACCTTCTTGGAAGAAAGATGTGGGTGCCTATACCCATTAAGATTTACCGTCTCGATAAACTAAGGCAACTCTTCACACCCAATGGGGGGAGCTACTTTCCACCCTTGGCGACACTACACACGACTGGGGAAATCCTGCCCTCCCTTTACAGTGCTTTTGTGGCTGGGGGATCCCTTCCATCTCTTCCACAGCCCTGCACATGACGGAGAACGTCTTCCCGCCTGCTTCAGTGCTGCATAAGGCACAAGGCAGGTACACCAGTCATCTCCAGTGCTCCACACTTCTGCAGGAACCTCTGCCTGACCTCTGCTGCAATCTTGCCGATCAGGATAGTTCTGCCCAGGATTCGTGGGACTCTACATCGAAGTGGGCACACTCAACCACCACCTAGGGGGAGGTTTTAAACCCTTCCAGTCCCACGGTCAGGAGATCAGGGCTCAGCTATCAACTTACTTTTAATTTTTTTCTTCTCTCTCCCTTCTCTACCACCACATTCAGTCTCAGTGAGCCCAAGTGTGTTTTCTTGTTTCTCATTCTTTTCTCTCTCTCTCTCTCTCTCTTTCTTTCTTTCTTTCTTCCTTTCTCTCTTTTTCTTTTTCTTTCCCTCTCTTTCCTTTCACATAGTGGTTTACAGGCCACTACCCTCCACCTAGGACATCTCTGCCCACCCAGCGGGAGGAGCCCCAGCCTTCTCTCTGTGGCAGTGTTGCACATGGCACAAGGAAGCTACACCAGCCCTCTCCAATGCTCCACTCTGCTGCAGAAAACTCCGCCTGGCCTCTGTGCTGATCTTTCTGATTAGGGCAATTCCAACCAGCATCCACGGGCTCTTTACCAAAGTAGGCACACCCAACCTGACACCTTTAAGCAGGATTTAAACCCCTCCAGACCCACAGTCAGGCAATTGGGGCTCAGCTATCTCTTTTCTTCTTTTTTCTTCTATCTCTTCCCTCTTTCCCGACACAGTATCAGCAGGCTCAGTTTTTCCTTCTTTTTGTCTTTGTTATTTTGTTTGCTTGTTTGTGTCTTTCACCCTTTCTATCTTTTTCTTCTCTTCCCCCTATCCTCCCTTTCACATGCCACTAATGGCCCCCGGGCAACTACCTTCCACCTAGGGCAACTCTGCCCACCCAGTTCGGGGGAGATCCTGTCCATACTCAGTGGCCTTTCAAGTGCCTTGGAAAATCCTGCCTCCACTAAACCCCAAACGGATGTGGAATCTCCCCCTTTTAATAGCTGGGGGAACTCTCACCTACCCCCCAAGACCCTATAAGAGGCTGGGAGAACTGCCAGCCCTTTGTGGTGCTCCATGCTGATGCAGGAATATCTGACAAATCTTTGCGGTGATATCCCTGACTAGGGTAATTCTGTATGCCATCCACAGTGCTCTACACCAAGGCAGGTATACCCACCAGCCCTCCATGGCACTCCCATTTCAGCAGACACCACTCTATATCATCTGAAGTGCTCCAAGCAGCTGTGGGCCACACCACCATGGCTTCCTGGGAGATCAGCCAGTGAAGCGACATCCTCACTGGCCCACAACCACCCATCCAGCATTGGATGGAGAAGACCATCCAACTCACCCTCCAAATAATGTAATACTGGTTGGCTAGGGTAAAAGTGAAACCATGGGAGGATAAAGTGGTAGCTCGACCACCCAGTGAAGTTAACTGCAGGTAGTGCGAAGAACCACTCCTATAAGTCTCCCAAAGAAAAAGCCCAGTGCTCTTTGGCTCCCTGGAAGATGGCGCCGGGCTCCTCTAACACAACACATATATAGCAACCAGCCCCAAGAGCTTCAACTAAAAAGCAGGAGAAACAAAAAACAATGCCAGAAGTCATGAACCTAACAACGTTCATAGAAGCAGACATTGACCTGCCACAGAAAGAAATCTTCAGAATGCTGCTTTGAGTCATACAGGATATGAGGGATGCAATAGAGCTAAAGCATGAAATGATGGAGGAGTTAAAGGCCACTCACCAAAGGGAAATACAAGACCTAAGGGATGACATAACAAAATCCAGTAGCAAATTAACAGATTTTACCAATAAACTTGAGGAGGCATAGAATTGCACTAGTGACCTAGAGGATAACAAGGGAGACTTCAACAAATGGGAAAGGCAGGGAAATAAAATAATCAGAGAAACTGAAGCAAACCTGAGCCATATCTGATGCCTTGAAGAGGAACAATATTAGAATAATTGGAATGCCAGAACAAGACACAACGAAGAAGTCAATGGCAAAATAGTGAGGGAATTGTTAGAGGAAAACTTTCCCAGCTGTATAAATGAAAATCAGGCAACCATTCAGGAGTTTGAAAGAATACCAGATAGACTAAATCCCAAGAAGAAGTCACCAAGACACATTATAGTTAAATTATCCAACTCTGAGGAAAAGGAGAAAATCATAGAAGCAGCTAGGGAAAAGCAAGCCATCACTTATAAAGGTATGCAAATAAGACTATGTCCACACTGATCAGCGGACACAATGAAGAAGAGGAAGGAGTGGAGTAACATATTCCAAAAATTGAAGGAAAATATCAAACCCAAGGATACTATATCCAGCAAAATTATCGATTAAGATAGATGGACAAGTAAGAGTCTTCCCAGACAAGAAAAACTCAAAGAATACATAAAGAGAATCCCAGCCTTCAAAAGATCCTTTCCAGCCTAGTATGGGCAGAAGACTAACACTCACTGAGCACAAATAAGAGACTTTCACAAGAAGGCAACAAAGAGAAACTGCCCCCAAGATATCATTAGCTCAATGGTGGAAAGAAGGAAATAATGAACCACACACAGAACACATATTGAGAAGATAGGGATGTAGGAAAACACCCAACACAAAAGGTATAAGATGACATCACAGATTCCACAGGTGGATGTAATAACACTGAATATCAATGGACTGAATTCAGGCATTAAAAGGCAGAAGCTATCAGATCGACTTAGGAAACATAGCTCATCGATCTGCTGCCTACAGGAAAAACATCTCAAGATTACAGGGGGGAAAAACCTGCCCGAGAATAATAGTCTGGAGAAAAATATACCAAGCAAATGGCAATTCAAAAGACAAAACTGATCTCAAGGTGCAAGGACAAAACTGATCTCAAGGTGCAAGCCATAAGAGACAAGGAGGTGCACTATATAATGCTCAAGGGAACAGTAGACCCAGAACCAGTGAGCATTATAAATATATGTGCACCCAATGAGAGACCCATGAAATTCGTAAATCTAACACTCCAAAAGATGAAAAAGAAATCACAGGCTCAACAATTATCGTAGGTTACTTTAATACACCACTGTGTGAAAAAGACAGATCCCAGGGAAAGAAATTTAACAAGGAGGCTACAGAAATAAACAATACAATTGGATGACTTAACCTGATAGATATTTTCAGAGCTCTCCATCCAAATGCAAAAAAAAAATCACATTCGTTTCAAGCCAACATGGCACATACTCAAAGATAGACTACATGCTGGGTTGGGACACAAGCCAAATCTGTGTAAATTCAAGCCCATAGAGATCATACAGACTTCTCTCTTGGACCACTATGCCTTTAGGCTGGAATTCAACAAAAGGACAATTAAGAAAACAAGGGCAAACAATTGGAGGATGAATAATTCTCTATTGCAAAAGGAGTGGGTCTTGGTCTAGATCAGAGATGAAATCAGGAAATTTCTAGAAACAAACGAGAAGGAAAATACAACATACCAAAACCTTTGGAACACAGCAAAGGCATTTAGCAGAGGAAGTTGGATAGCAACATTTGCACACATGAAAAAGGAAGAGAGACTTAGCCAATCACAAAAGGACAATTACTGTATGAGCCCACCACTATAAGGATAAAAACCAAGACAAAGACATGCTTTGGTTCCCAAGCATATAGTCATATAATCTGGTCCGCCCAAAGTCATGAGGTAATATGCCTACCTAGTTCCCATAAACTATATATTACCCCCTCATTAGAACATCTTAAAAACCACCTCCAATAGTATCGCTTTCCTATGTTCTGGGGCAAAAGAGAAGAACAATTAATTCTGTCCATATGGCAGTGTTCTTCAGTCACCCCAAAGCAAAAGACAATCCTACAAGAGTAATTAGTAAATATTACTGGGAGATCAGAACAAGAAGAGGGAGGGTCATGGCTGTATTGGAGAGGGCAATTGCATTTCTGATGATATTTGAGTTGGGTGGGGCACACTGCCATTGTTTAAGATTGCTTATAGAGACCCCAAGGGAAAGTATCCCCAGTATTATGTTTCTAACTGGGCACTTTTGACCTGGTTTCTAACCATGTCCTGGTGACCAAGACAATGTGCTATAGAAAACTGGGATATTAGACTCTGTCCCAACAAGATCCACAAAACTTGTAATAGACCACACCAGAAGGACCTGAATTGAAAACCTCATTAAGGAAACTGGACTTTACCTTAAATTCTTTTGTAGTGGAAGTAAGGAGCTGAAGTACTCTCTTGAACTTAAAGTGGAAATGCCCTAGTGGAAGAAGACGCAGATGATTGATATCCCAAGGTTATGGAACTGGTGGTCATTGGACTTTGGGTGGGTTCAGGCCTATTGCTATGAGAACTCAGTCATCAAGTCAATATTGACTCATAGGGCCCCTCACCTCCTGTGACTTTCAAAGACTGTAACTGTTTATGGGAGTAGAAAGTCTTGTCTTTCTCTCCAGGAACTGCTGGTTGTTTCAAACTGCCAACCATGAGGATTGCAGCCCAACATAACCACTACTGCACCATCAGGGTGCCCAACATATCATGACTTGAAACCAATATATATTTAGTTTCCATACTCTGTTTGCTTTTTCGTGACAAGTATTATTCTACCAAAAATGGTTCTCCCTTCTTGTAAATAAGTGTTACTAAAAGAACTGCCATATCTCCAGCCAGAGTCCTCCTTAAGGAAGGATGGCTAGAATTCATCTTACATATTTTCAATATGTTGTCAAGAGAGAGCAGTTCATGGAGAAAAACATCATGCTTGGTAAAGTAGAGAGGCATAAAAAAAATAGTCCTTAATGAGACAAATTGACACAGTGGCTGCAAGAACACAACAATTGTGAGGACGACGCAGGACCAGATAGTGTTTCATTGAGTTTTGCACAAGATTGTTATAAGTTAGGACCAACTGGATGGCATATAACAACAACAGGAGTGAAAAAAAATGATGTAGGCAGGCAGCATAAAATGAAGGTCAAAATAATTCACTGTGTCATTTAAATAAGAAAAAGTATTGGCTCATGTAGAAATATTTCAGGAGGTAGTAGAAGTTCAAGATGGTTTTGAAGAAGTCAAAGTTGCACTGAAATTGTTGTTAAAAAATGCATGTTTGGGGATTGAAAGAATGCCAAAAGATAGACTGCAAGATGAGTACAATGCTGGCGAACTCACTCATCTCTGCTCAGACATTTGAAAGGTAATTACCACACAAGCTGACCAGAAAAGATCGCATATGTATCTATACTAAAGAAACATGATTTAATAGAATCAGTATCTTAACAAATAATTTTATTAATACTACAAGCAAAAAAAATGGATTAAGATAATTCAAAATGGTTCCAGCAGCACATCAACTGCTGCAAGTAACTGCCAAAAATTCAAGTTAGATTCAGAAGAAGTCTTAGAATAATGGATATCGTTGATGATATCACAGTGGTCTTGGCTGAAAACAAAGAACACTAAAAAGATGTTTACTTGTATTTTATTGACTATGCAAGGCATGTGTGTAAATCATACTAAATTGTAGATGGCATTACAATGAATGAGGATTCCAGAACGTGTAATTGTGTTCATGTAGAACCTGCACATAGACCCAGAGGGAGTCCTTCAAACAGAACAGAGGATACTGTATGGTTCAAAATCAGGGTTGTATCTTTTCACTGTACTTATTCAACCTATATGATCCATAAATTAGTCAAGAAGCTGAACTATATAAAAAAAAACATAAAAATTGGGGGAGGGTTTATTAGCAATGTGTGATATGCAAATAAAACACCTTATCTGCTAAAAGTCAATAGGGCATTATTTACATATTGATGAAAATCAAAGACTACAGTCTTACGATTTTGGGACAATCAAATTGTGTGTGAAGAGAAGCTGATTTCTCAGAGTAGACTTGACCTTGGATACTTGAGTCCAGTAAAGCCTGTTGGAGTGGAACCTTCACGATCTTCATTTGCTGATGGGGCCCCACTTAATGCAAAGACAAACAGCTGTACAAAACTGCTAATGATTGGAACTTGGAATGCATTGATAGTTGGACTGGACAAAATATGAATCTAGGAAAATTGGAAACCCTCCAAAATGAAATGGAAGGCATAAAGATCAATATTGTGGGCATTAGTGAGCTGAAACAGACTGGTATTGGAAATTTTGAATCAGAAAATCATATGATTTGCTGTGCCTGAAATAACACAATTAAGAGGAATAGCGTGGCATTCATTCTCAGAAAGGATCTTGTTAAATCCATCATGAAGTACAATTCTGCCTATGATAAGATTATATCTATCTACCGTTAAGGAAACATAATCAATACAACTATTATTCACATTGTTATGCACTAACCACAAAAGCCAGTGACGAAGAAATTAGAACATTCTATCAAGGAGTTCAATCCGAAATTGATTAAACATACAATCAAGATGCATTGATAGTTATTGGTGATTGGAATGCAAAATGGACTTGGTGATGGCAATGAAGCTGGAGGTGCCATGACAGATTTTTGAAAAACCAACAGCTTGTTCAAAGCAAATACCTTTGTTGTCAGTAACACAAAGGGAGACTCTACTCACGGACTTTCCCACATGGAGTAAATAGAAATAAAATCGATTACATATGTGGGATGACACAATGGAAAAGCTCAATATCCTTATCTAAAACCAGACTAAGGACTGGTTGTGCAACAGACCATCAATTGCTCACATGTAATTTCAGGAAAAAGCTGAAAAAAAATTAAAAATCCACAAGAGCTAAAAGATGAACTTGAGTCTGTCATACTTGAATTTTGAGAACATTTGAAGAACAGATTTGAAGCATTCAGCATTAATGAAAGAAGATCTGATTAGTTGTCAGAAGACATCTCATGAAGAAAGCAAAAGGTCATTGAAAAGACCGGAAAGAACGCTTTTTCTGCATCTATTGATATTATCATGTGGTTGTTATATTTCTTCGTTTCAATGTGACAAATAATAATTATGGTCTTTTGTATGTTGAACCATCCCTGCATCCCCGGTATGAATCCCACTTGGTCATGGTGAATTATTTATTTTATATGTTTTTGTGTTCTCTTGGCTAGTATTTTGTTAAGGATTTTTGCATCGATATTCATGAGGGAAATTGGTCTGTAGTTCTCAATTCTTGTGGAATTCTTGCCCGGTTTAGGTATTCATAGAAGGAATTTGGAAGTTTGCCATCTTTTTCTATGTTCTGGAAGCGTTTGTGAAGGATTGGTGTCAGTTCTTCCCGGAATGCTTGATAAAATTCACCCGTGAATCCATCTGATCCTGGAGTTTTTTTTTTTTTGTTTTTTTTTAATGTTTGCAGTAGGCATTGTCCTCTTTAAAAAAAAAAATCATTTTATCAGGGGCTCATACAACTCTTATCACAATCCATATATACATCAATTGTATAAAGCGCATTTGTACATTCATTGCCCTCATCATTCTCAAAACATTTCCTCTCCACTTAAGCCCCCTGCATTAGTTCCTCATTTTTCCCCTCCCTCCCCGCTCCCCCCTCCCTCATGAGCCCTTGATAATTTATAAATTATTATTTTGTCATATCTTGCCCTGCCTGACGTTTTTGATAGCCTTGTCTATTTCTTCTACTGAAAAGGGTCTGCTGAGGTTTTTCATGGCCATTGGGGATAATCTAGGGAGTATGAGCCCCTAATAAAATGATTACTATTAAAATAACACATTAAAGCAACATATTTGGTCAATGCAGTTAAAAAAAAGGAAAGAAAGAAAAGATAAAAGTGGATGTCAGAAGAGACGCAGAACTTGCTCTTAATCAGAGTTTGTAAAGCAAATGGAAGAAATGATGAAGTCAAGAATCTGAAGAGAAAATCTCAAAGAGCAGCTCAAGCAGACAAAGCCAAACATTAAAATAAAATGTGCAAGGACCTAGAATCAGAAAATAAATAGGAAAGAACATGCTCAGCATACGAGAGGGTACCCAAGAAACACATGATTTTTTTTTTCAAAGTTCTGTATTTACATTTTTATGAAACAACCTTATCACCTTCAAAGTACTCTCCATTACACTTAATATATTTGTCAAATCTGTGACTCCATTCTTGGAAACTTTTTCAACACATCTTTTTGGATGGATGACATTTTTCAAACTCATCCATTTGGATGGATCCCTCGCTTTTTTCTTCACATCTTCTATGTTGTTAAATCACTGTTCTTTCATGTCCCCCTTCATTCACAAAAGCAAAAAGAATTCATACCAAGTGGGGCCAGGTGAGTAAGGTGCATGGGGCAAGAGAGGCATATTTTGCCCAAAACTGGTGCACTGACATAGCTGCATGAGCAGATGCTTTGTTGTGGTGGCTAAATAAGTCCCCCATTGGTCACAAATCAGGCCTTTTTTGTCACACACTGTTATGCCATCTTTTCAGAACCTTTAAATAGAAAATTTGATTAGTAGTCTGGCCTGGTGGAATGAACTTAAAATGCACTATTCCCCTCACATTAAAAAAAAACCACACAAATGAGCATTGTTCTGATCTTTGATTTCACTTGAAGACCTTTCTTGGGGGCAAGGTGATGATAGCATCTTTCACTGGATTTATTGATGTTTGCTTTCAGAGTTGTGTGAATATCACCATGTCTTGTCAACAGTAATGGCCTTAGGGAAAATGTCTTGGTCCCTTCAGTGTTGTTTTTTGAAAGCATTGCATGCTTCCACTAGACACTCCTTTTCCTGGTCAGTCAGAAGCGGAGGCACACATTTTGCAGCAACTGTTCTCATTTATGAATTTTAATCTTCCATTAAAAATCACTGAGCCAAGCTCCAAGATCTGAGTCCAGGCAACTTCCCCATTTCTTCAATGGTCCGTTGTCAGTCTTTGAGCACAAGTGCACAAATTTGTCGACATTTTCATCTGTTCTGGAAATTGAACATCCCGAATAAAATTTGTCCTCAATTGATATTTCACCTTTTTTGAAATGATAAAACCACTCGTATACTTGAGTTTTTCCCATAGTGCTGTCCTTATAAGCTGTGTTCAACATCACAACAGTTTCTGAAGCATTATTTTCTGAGCAGGAAACAAAATTTCCCAGCTGCATGCTGTTCTCTTAAATTGGCCATCACAAAAAATGAGGTTTGAGAGAAAATTATTTTATGAAAAAATTCACTGCGACCGAGAGAACCTTCCAGACGACACCACTCGATGCACTAACTCCGAGTGAGTTGTTCGATGCTTGTCTATAGGAAAAACTGAGTACTATGAAAGCTCTACCCAGCAGAACTTTGCCCGGTTGTTTTTTTTTTTGGGGGGGGGGGGGTGCTACCCCTTAATGTCTGAAATTGAGAGACCTGAAGAAAAAAAATCAAGCCTCACATTGCAAGTTTGAAGGATTTTATAGGCAAAATACTGACTGATGCATGACCCATCAAGGGAAGAGGACAAGAATTCACAGAATCACTATGCCAAAAAGAACTAGTCAACTTTTAATGATTTCAGGAGGGAGCACATGAACAAGAATCAGTGGTGCCGAAGGAAGAAGTTCAAACTGTATGGAATTCATTAGCCACAAACAAAGTTCCAGGAATTGATGGAATTCCCTTAGAAATGTTTCAGCAAACTGAAGAAGCACTGGGAACACTCACTCATCTATGCCTAGAGATTTGGAGGGCAGTTACTTGGCCAACTGACTGGGAGGGATCCATATTTGTGCCAATTCCAAGGAAAAATGACTCAAGGAAAAAATGACTCAACATAATGGTCAAACTGTAGAATAACGGATATTGCATGCAAGAAAAATTTTCTTGAAGATCATCCAACAATGACTGTGGCAGTACATTGACAGGGAATTACCAGAAGTTGAGGCCACCTTCAGAAGAGGGCAGCAAACAAGAGAGAGAATTGCTGAGGTCAGTTGGATCTTAGCTGAAAGCAGAGATTCCAGAAAGATGCTCACTTATGTCTTCTGGACTTTGCAAAGACATTGGAATTTGTGGACTATGGGTATGGGTATGGGTAACCTTGAGAAGTATGGAAATTCCATAACACATTGCACTCATGAGGAACTTGAATGTGGATTCAGAGGAAGTATGAGAACAGAAGAAGGGAATACTGCATGGTTTAAAATCAGGAAAGGTGTGTGGCAAGGTTGCACCCTTTCATTATTCATGTTCAATCTGTATACTGAGCCTTGTTAGTAACCTTGGATATGCAGATGACACAACCTTGCTTGCTGAAAGTAAGGACTTGAAGCACATGCTAATGAAGATCCAGGATTACAGATTTTAGTATGGATTATGATTTAATGCAAAAATGATTAGAATACTCAAAACTGAACCAATAGGTAACATCATGATAAAGGGAGAAAAAGTTTAAGTTTAGAAGGATTTTGTCTTGCGTGGCTTTGCAGTCAATATTCATGGAAGCAGCCATCAAGAGAGTAAATGATGCATTGAGTTAAGTATATCTAAAGACCTCTTTAGAGTATTTAAAAGCAAGGATGTTACTTTGAGGACTAATGTGCCCCTGATCCAATCTGTGATATTTTAATTTGCTTCATATGAATCTTAATTTGGATATCAAATAAGGAAGACTGAAGAATAGTTGATGTATTTGAATTATGGTTCTGATGAAGAATATTGAAAATACCATAGACAAATAAAAGGACAACCTGATCTGTCTTGGAAGAAATATGACCAGAGTGCTCTTTAGAGGCAAAGATGGCAAGACATTGTCTTACATATTTTGGACATATTGTCAGGAGAGACCTCTCTTTTGAGAAGGGTAATTTTCTTATGAAAGTCGAGGTGCCATGACAAGAGGAAGGCCCTCAATGAGGTAGATTGACCCCGGTTTGCAACAATGGGGTCAGGCATAGGAATAATGCAGGACTGTGCAGTGTTTATCTCTGTTGTGCATTGAGTTGCTATGGCTCAGAGCATACTTAATGAAACTGATAAAAACAAGCATTGACACATATGAATTACAGTGTTTGTGAAGAATATTGAGTATAGTATGGACTTGTAGAAGACAAAGCAAGTCTGTGTTTTAAGAAGTACAACCAAAATGCTACTTAGAGGTAAGGATTGCCAGATTTTGTCTTATGTACTTTGGTCATGTTATTAGCAGTCCCAGGATCAGTCCCAAGAGCAGGACATTATTCTTGATAAATGAGTTAGTCTGGGTACTTTAAAGAAACAAATCCACAGAAACTCAGGCATAAGAGAGAGTTTTCTGTAAACGTTAAGTGTGCATCAAGAAAACATCACAACCCAGTGCTGCCCAAGCCCACAAGTCCAACATTAACCCATTAACCCATAAGTCCAACACCAATCCACAAAGTCCGCCTCCTTCTCACAAAACAGACACAACAATGCCGACTGCAGGAGGAAAGATGAGTCAGCGAATGTGTAAGCGTCTCAGCGCTGGCAGGGGTCTCCACACAGCTGCCCCAGCACCCAGGGCTGCATCTGGGTAGGTCCATGTGGCTTCTCCTCAGGGTTGTCTTGCAGGAAGTGAGCCTTGCCAGCTAAAGCAGGGAACTGGCTAAGGCAGCTTCACCCTGGTACGACCATCAGAAAGCCAGAGACCCAAGAACTAGAAAGGCAAGGCTCACTGAGACATTTATCCCTCCGACCTTCAATTAACCCCACATGTGTTATTAACCCCACTGAAAAAAAATTTTTCAGGTTGGCACAATATTTAACTACCTCAGTAAACTAGAAGCTCAGCGTAAAGGATATAGACCCTTCGTGGCATGCATTGATGGAGGTTGCAACAATGAGTTCAAACATAGCAACATTTATGCGGTTGGCACACTTTTTTCTTAAGGGGGTTGCTATGTACTGGGAATGATTCAATAGCACCTAGCAACAACCAACAGCAGAACAACAAATTATTGAATAGAAAACCTGTTTGGTTGCATTGGAGTACTTGTATATCTCTTTTGCTCAATTGCCTACTCAGATTCATCTTTCTACTGAATCCTTTGTGTCTTCTTTTTTTCTTTTAATTAGTAGCCATTCTCATAATGTCACGTCCAATTTTGTCACACATGTTACATAAGTTTTCTATATGTCTTCTTTTGTTTTTAATTTCTTCACAAGATGTATACAATTATCAGAATCTTTTTAATGTAAAATTATATTCATAAATCTTTCATTTCGTAGCTGTTGCTTTTTGGGGTACATTTCTTATTTCAAAAGTCCCCCCTAGCCTAGATTTTTACTATAATGTCCTATATGTGTTGCAGCATTTTTCTTCACTGCAGATTTTGTGTTAACTTTTGTTTATTTTACTTTATACAGGTCAGAAGGCCTGGAGACATAGTGTGTTACATGTTGGGTTGCTAATCACAAGGTTCACAGTTCAACTGGCCAGGAACTCCGCTGGAGAAACACAAGGCTTTCTACTCCCCTAAAGATTTACAATCTCAGAAACTTGCATGGGTGGTTAGATTTGATGGAAACTTGTGGTGGTGGTAGTAGTAGTACTAGTAGTAGTACTACTAGTAATAGTAGTAGTAGTAGTAATGGCAATAGTAGTAGCAGTTATTCAAGTCAAACTGAAAAATATACTTCTTTTTAAATTATTTATCATCCCTGTTCCTATTCCCATCTTAGCATATTCATATTCAAGTTCTCCTATCATTCAGAATCACTCAATTGCTATTTTTCCCACTAAGCATTTTCTTATTCTTCTGGTTACAAATAACCTAATTTCCTCCCTGTGAATTTCCTATATTATGCTTAAAATAGTTGGGAAAATATGTATGAGTATGTTTCTTCTCTGTATAATTATTGAGAAAAGGTCTATAAATCTTTATATCCCAAAGGGTTTTAATCAATGTCTCAAAGAATGGGTTTTCCACTAATGTTTATCAAGTGAGAGAATGCAGGTTTAGTTTGGACAGCCAAATGCTCTTAGAATACACTGTAATTATTTGAACATGCTTAAACCTTTGTCCTATGTTAGAGCGCTTAACCTGATGCATGATCATAAAGACAATTATATATTCAGGCCGCCTCTGGCTGACAACAGTTCACGTAGCCACAGCTTGGATCTTATCCTCACTTTGACAGAATTGTTTCAGCACAAATCCTCTGCCACAGTCACCTTCGCTTGTTTCGTGTTGTTTTATAATGACTGAGAAGGATTTGAACTTTTTTCTTGCACTAATATAAGACTAATTGTATGCACCTGCCTTAAATGATCTACAAATTTGATTCTAAGACACAGTTAGGGATGAAGTTTTATTCTAATTGTGGAACTGTCTGTATATAATTTTTTTTTTCAACAAATACAACCCTCTGACATTTCAGTGGAGTGACTTGGTTGTCCCCAGCCAAGATCAAAAAGGATCACTGAATTAATATTCCTTTTATGTTACATTCATTTACAAAATAGGATTATTGAACACAAAACAAAATGCTATCCACATTCTATGTTCCAAAAGTATTATTTTTACATACTGTCTATTGATATTGAACATTTATTTCAACCTTGTTAACTTCTCCTTAAAACCGTCTTTGGAGGCCATTTCCTTTTATTTTAATTAGCATTTATGTACAGCTTCTATAACAGTTCGGATGAATGTTATCATTCACACAAAGATAGTTTTGGGGTTTCAGATGAGACCTTTATAAAGGTTAAATCACTCTCTTGCTGGCTGACTATTAAGTGACTTTAAAGTCGAATCTTTATGTATAAATCCAATCAGTGAATGCACTGTATAAGAAAATATACATATGTTTAATATTTATATACTTTTTATTATGTTGACTTTAAAAATATTTTCCTGAAATATCCCTATATAAATTTCAACCACATGACCTCAAAGAAAGAATTTTCAATGTGTTAAAAGAAGAACAAAACAAATAAAGCTCCCATAATTTTGTGTTCTGCATTCTTTACATTTTAAAATTATACTATAAACCAAACAGCAAGAAACTTACCTTTGGACAATGCTTTCCATATGGCCATGACACTGATCATTTTTTAGATCCATGAAATAACACTTAATGAAACTATAAATTGCAGATAAAATCTGTTTATTAATTATGAACTGGAAGGTTTTTCAGAAAGCAACAATTCATCAGAGAAAAGTTTTGCAAAGATCCTGAACAAATAATATTTCTAATCATAGAGTACATAAAAAACATTTTTTGATTCTTCCAACAAATAATTTCTCTACTCCTGCTACTTCCCACCCTGCTACTTCCTACTCCTAAATACTAAGTAGCAGTCCATTGCATTTTTTAAGGTTTCTTTGGAAGACAAGGTTTGCTGAAGGTCTTCTGCTTTGAGCTAGTCAGTCCTTGATGGTTCCATGTCCAGATAAGCAGTCACCAGAGCAAAGAGGGAATGGCTCCACTCAGTATATTTAAATAAAGCTACTTCTTAGTTCATCAGCGAGATGCCAGTTAGGTGATCCACAAATGTATTCCAAAGCCATATGAAAGATCATGCTGGAAGCAAGAGTTGCTACAGTTCATCAAGGAAAGACAGGTTATACTTGTGCTGGTAGACAAGAGACAATGACGGCTACATAGAAAAGATGGTGATCATTGTGTTTGGTAGATAATCTTTTCAGTGCGTCCATTTTAGACAATTTCAGAAAAAAATCATATTATCTTCGGAATTGGCCTTCGACATAAATTAACAGCGACAAGAAGAAAGGAAAAACAAAACAAAGTCCTACAGGCCATAGCATTTGTAGTGAATAAACCCTGGAATTGTGTTTGAAGTTAATCTAACAGCAGTCTTAAGGAATATAAAGTGGTTCTACAGAAAGTTGAGGAAGCTAACTAGCACTATCTGCCTCTTTGGGCAATTTGAAGCTAGCATAAATGTTCAGGTGATCAATACTAATTCCAAGGTCTGATACTACTGCACAAATACCTCAAAGGAGGGAAGGTACTGGGTATACCGCTCAGAGACCTGCACATTCCAGGAACGTATCTCAGAGGTCGGCAGCTGATAGGCCTGGAACTCAGGTATTGGCAATTTCTTGTTAAATAACTTTGAGGCCGGCAGCTGCTGGCAATATAACAAGATGGTGAAAAGCCACTGGGGCTTAAGCCAAGACTTTGGAAGCTTCTATACCCAAAGCTGCCTGGGCTGCAGTAGCTTATGGGTCGGTAGCTCTTGGATACGTTGTTAAATTGAACAAAGCACTTGGAATCATTGCGAAGGGTCTGGCAGGTTTTCGATGGATGTTGGATGGGTGTGGAGTAATTGGATACATACCCCATTGTCTGAGGGCATGGGCTGCAGCTGGGGCTGGATCTGATGCTCGTAGTTTCACAGGCACTTCGCACTTTTCCCAGGGACGGAGAGTTGCACGGCACACAGATGACTGAGGGTTCACAACGCGATGCGCAGGTCTGCGGCTCACAGCTCAGAGATTCACAGCTCAGGACTTCCCCGTAGGACTCTTGGCAGTTATCCAGGAGCCAGAGATTTCCTTGGTAGCGACTGGGTAAGCAGAGTCCACAGGTGGGATTTTCATCTCTCGAGCAAACAGCCACAGAAGGAGTCACAGGGATGTAACAGTGAGTGCTGCAGGGCGTGGCATCACACACCCCAGAATAGCCAAGAACAGACATGAATCCTTAGTGTATACTATTTGGTGTTCAATGGTGTCACGAAGGCAGAAGACTGACGACTTTATATACCTTCACTGGTGGGTGTCAAAATAGTCTCCAGACTCTCTTCCTTCTCATTTCCCGGAACAATAATGGTTCAACAGCTCATTAGGGTGTTGTTTAGCCACAGCTCCTGATGTCTCCACACTCATAAAAATAAGTTTGTTTTGATTCTTCAAAGTATCTATTATCGCCACTTAGACCAGCACCCACCATTCCTCAGCTGTAGACCATAACATCAGTGAATAGTGATTTTAGGGTTAATAGGCAAACTCTCACCTGCCAATCAATGGTTAACAAGAATGCAGGTGTCTACGGGCTTCTACAGTGTGCTTATTAAAGGGGTAACAAGGATTCAAGGGAAGCTTACAACCTGTACTTTTCTGTTCTTCAAACCCAAAACAAAGCAGTTGCCATAGAGCCAATATTTGCACAGGACTTTGAAGACTGCAATCTTTGGTAGCAGATATGCTTCGGCCTTTCATCTAGGGTGCCTGGAGGTGGACTTGAACTGTCAACTTATTAGTTAGAAGTTGGAAGCATCACTGAACTATCTAGACTCCCTCTATTCTTTTTATTTTTAATTAATCATTTTTTGTGGGGAGGACACTCTGACAAATCTGATGACAACCCATCATTCGATTGTATTAAGCACACTTGTACATATGTTGCTATCAACATTTCCAAAACATTTTCTTTCTACTTGAGCCCTTGGTATCAGCTCCTCAGTTTTCCCCACCCTCCCACCCTTATGAATCCTTAATCAATGATATATTGTTGTTGTTATGTCCTGTCTTACACTGTCTGCTGTCTCCCTTCACCATATTTCTGTTCTTTAGACTTCTGCAAAGCACTACAGGGCTTGATCATTACAAGAAGCCTGTGAATCATAACATATGATGAACTACACTTAGAACCATAGTTTTTACTTTTTATCTTTAGTAAGTAATATATACTAATAAATGTTAAAATATATCTTTAAGTTTGTGTGTAGTATTCTTCAACCCCAAAGAAGATCAGATTTATTAAAATACTGATAATAAAAGGCAATAATGATGAAAAGTAAAAGCAAAGGAGTATTAGACTTACAACTTACATCAAAACCTATTACAATGGAATAATCAGAATGGAGCTCCATTGCAAATAAGAAATTATCTGTATATTGAAATAAGCTAAGTGACTTGGCTATCTTAATATTATTGGTCAAAGGAAGCAAGGCATTAGATTATTAAAAGAATGATTTGGTTCCCAGTGATGGATGCTATGTGACCTATACCAGGACACTTGCTTATGAAAAGTTCTCATATGGCCTGTTTGGGCATTCTGAATGGAAAACTCATAGAAATCCCGGTGAGACTTGGTGATCTGCAGGGATAAAGATAAAGTTGTCTCCGTTGGCCCATGCTTATTAAGGAACTAAGACTTCTCTGGAACCTCATTTGTAGAGTTTCTGTGATGTATATTATCAAAGAAGGCATGTTTTTAAAGAAAATATGGTAGTCTAGGTGGACTAGAGAAACAAATTCATAGACACTCATATGTATATAAGAAAGAGCTTTATATAAGAATAATTGAATATTAAGGAAACATCCCAGCCCAGTCCAGATCAAGTACATAAGTCCGATTTTAGCCAATATATCTGATACCAATCTATAAAGTCCTCTTCAGACTCAAAAAACATGTAATGATGCTGAATGGAGGCATATCACAGGCCAGTGGGTGGGAAGTCTTGTGGATCCAGTGGCGGTGTAAGCATCTCAGCTTACAGGGGTCTCCAGGGTCTCCATGTGGCTCCTTCAGCTCGAGGGGCTCTAGTGTAGTTCCATGTGTCTTGTCCACAGGAATGTCTCCCAGGGAGTGAGTTGGTGTCCTGCCTCCAATGAGCTATGTATCTCCTTAGCACCTCTAAATGAGGTCATCAAGCTTCAACCTGATTGACAAGATAAACTCCCACCCTTTATTCTTGAATCACAAATTGACAACAGATTATGCAACTAACATGATAATAAATACTTTTCTAATTGAATATGATTATACATTCTATTGCCTTGCTGAAAATTCCATTTGCTGTCAAATCTATAACCTTTCCCCTCTGCCCCCCCAAAGAAGTATTACTTGGTCTTGATTTGCTTTCTTTTGTGCGTAGATGTTATTTCAATGCTGTATTAAAGAATATTGTTATTTTTGGTTTATGTTCATAAAAAAGGATCATGTTTAAAATGTATTTAAATAGTCTATAGTTGCTATAGGTTCAGTATATGTTTAATAACATATTTCAATTTTATTGATGAAGGTGAGAGGATTTTTTAAAGATATTTTAATTTGAATCAAAGAATTAACATTTGCTCTTGAAATTTTGAAGTGTGATTTTACTTAAGCATTATGGAATTGGAAATAGCCATTGAATGAAAACTGCCGTGCACTTAGTAACAAAGATTGTCTTAGACAGGACAGGGGTGGTCGAATTAGCTACGGGGATAGTTTTTTAAAGTCACTTCTCTCACAGAAGACAAATAGATGTTTCTCTACATCTCTGAAAAACGCACTCTGATTTAAGGCTACAATCTCCAAACATTTCTTTATGTAAGTTTTCTACAAACTTCCCAGTAATTATTCTATAAAAATCACAACAAACAACTCTTTATTCAACACATTTTGGTATTTTGTGGGGTTTTTGCTTGGGTGAAAGGGTCAGGATCAGGGAAACATGTCTTTAGGGAACCGTTTGGGTTCCTGGGATTTTTCACAGAAAGTCACCTTTGAAGTCACCAAGATAGAGAATATCCATAAGGCAGATGATGGCCAACTTCTCACTACGTTGATGGCTCCTCATGATCTGCAGAAAGCTCCATAGTTAGAAGAGGCCTCCTTTTTTGCATCCATCAACTCTTAACCTCTAGTGCTTATGTCTTAGACTTCATTGTAGTCCACTCAAGAGAGGGAGAAAAAACAGTCAGACAATCAACTGTGAAGTCCTCTAGTTCCTTCTCCCTCAGCATTAAATACAGGGATATTTTCAATCAATGTCCTTCCCACTAGTGTGGATGCTGTTATGTGGTGCCACGTTTATGTTTTACTCATTGTGATCCCAGATGACAGAGTGGAACTGCCCCACAGGGCTTCCGTGGCTTAAATCTTTATGGAAACAGATTACAGTTCTTTCTGCCATCAATCAGGTGGGTGCATTCAAACTGTCAACCTTTCAGTTAGCAGCCAAGCTTTTAAAGAGTTGTGCAAGGGCTCCTAGTTTATATCCAACAAAATAAATGTAGAACATCATATAAACTAAGAAATGTTGAAATCATGAGAATGTATAACATACATACATACTCATAAGGCATTTTGGTTTGATAAGATTCTGAACAATTAGACTCGGATTTGCAAAGACGGTGTGAGCTCATTTTATCTTATTTGTATTTATGTCTTACCTTCCCACGCAGTCAGATGCAGCCGTCATCCAGTTATCTGATGCATGTGATGCAGAGGAAGTGACACCCTCCTCTACTCCAGGCTTCGTCCTGGCAGGCCACAGAGCAGACGGAACCTGCAGCAGAGTAAGTATTACATTCATAACGATGCTGCCAGCTTAAAGGGAACATAGGCAGGTCTCATGGGTATGCCATTGTCTTCTGGAGCTTACTCTAGTTCCATGTGATGATAGAATAATTAGTTTTCCTGGTTTTGTATTTGCTATATATGCTACACTGAATAATGGTCACCATGAGTCAGAATCAACTCACTGACCATGAGTGGTTTTTGTTTTGTAATATATTACCTGGGCCCTGTTAACATGTTCAGATATGCATGTGTAACTGTTGATTGCAAGGCCAGTAGGCCCAGCTACCAACCTCTCACCTGGAGAAAATTGAGGCTATCTGCTCCTATGAATTTGATAAAATTTCAAACAGACTCAGTACTAGTGGGTTAATATTTTACCTTATATGGGACTTTGCAGATAGTATTAAGGTGAGGATCATGAATTAAATTATCTGATGAATTTTGCTACCCATTGCCATTGAGTTGATTTTGATCTATAATAATCCTATAAGGCAGAGCAGAGGGATCCCTGGTGGCATAGGGTGTTACATATTGGTCTCCTAAACCCTAAGTCAATAGTGCATACAAACCAATCACTCTATGGGAGAAACATGAGATTTCATGCTCTCAAAAATATTTACAACTCTCAAAACCTAGAGGAAAATTCTACTCTCTCCCATGGGGCACTTATGAGTTGGGATGGACTTTATGAGAGTGGAATTTGGTTTTATAAAAGGGAAGGAATCTTGGTGAGATAAATATTGAGATACTAACCACAAAGTGAGAGATTAAAATCCACTATTCGGTCTTAAATAAAAAGACGACACTGACTACTCTCTTAAAGACTTACCATGACAGTAACTGTATAAATAGTTCTTGGGGGCATTTCAGGGCAGGTTGGAGAGAAATTAGGAGTTCATGACATGAGTTCAAGAAAAAATAAAATGTTCTAAAACTGGTTGTGGTTATTTTATTGCGCAACTCTTTTTGATGTGCATCATATGGAAATAGAACAGTTTAAAGAGATATATGTATATAATTTACAGTATCAGAACCCAAAGGTGCAGTTTTATTCTGACCCTGGGTGTCAAGAGATCAGAAAGATAGGGAGAGAATTCAATGTGGCACCAGAAGCCTAGCTTGGAGTGATATAATTATAGGCTTCAAAATGCTAGTAGCCCTTAGAAACTATATATAATTCCCTGCCATTGAGTTGAAACCAACTCATAGAGACCTTATAGGACAGGGTGGAACTGCCTCTGTGGGTTTCCAAGGCTGTAACTCTTTGTGGGAATAGAAGGCCCTATCTTTCTTTCACCGAGCAGTTGGTGGTTTTGAACTGTTGACCTTTCTGTTAGCAGTCCAACACAAAAACACTATGCTATGAGGGCTCATGAACTATATATGACAGGGGGAAATTATCTCCCCTAAATCCTCCAAGAGGAGTTAAATATGACTGGTTGTAGACTTGTGGCCTCAAGAACTATAAGAGAAATGTGTATTGTTTTAAAGTTCAAGTTTGTGGCAATTTGTTACAGCAACCACAAAAAAACGAATAATCTATGTCAGAAAGAAACAGGTAACTATAATAGATAGTCTTTACCTAGTTTGAACTATTTGAACTCTGTAAAAGACAAAGTTTAACAACCAAGTAAGGACCTTTGTAGCCATGAGATAATTTAGAGATGTGCTTATGTCTTCTGAAAAATAACTAAAAACCCTCCTCTGTTTAATAAGCTAGAAGATTCCTGCAACTCATTAAAAAAGAGTTATGGAACTGTTTCCCAATTTTATTCAAAGGTTAAAAATCCTTTTGGGTAAACACAGAAGATCAAAGAAAGCTAAATTTTCCAGTAAATGGCCCTTAAATAAAATAATGGGGGTGACCTTCAGGCCTTTTAGGTCTTGATGAAATTTTCATTTTTCCTTTTGCCACTGTATATATATTAATGTTCTAATTCTGCTTGACAGTGTTCTTAAATGATGCAAAATTGATCCCAGGATTGAAAACGCAAAATAAATGCAACTCCTTACTTACATAGTAATTGAATTTTGAAGATTGAACTTAAAAAGTATTTAATTTACCAGTGGAAACTTAACATAATGGCAACCTGGCTGCATTTAAGTTGCTGGCACAATAGATCGTTAGTAGTTTTAAAAGCAGAAGCAAAGATGAGCAGAATAAAAGTTGGGGGCAACAAATGTAAATGAAAGCAAGGTATTTAAAATGTCATGCCACACTGACTGTAAAGGCAGGGAAACGAGTTCGATTTGTGCTCACCTTGTCAGGAATGCTCCCTCAGGAAGACAAGGGGAGACAGCTGGGGTAAGGCTTCACCATTTTGAGGAGAGTAGAGACTGTGCCTCAATAAGTTATCAATCACCCTCCCACGGAGCACCATTGAAAAATACTTATTAGCGTGTAACCCTGGGAAAGTGCTTCCTCTCAGGACTTCTGGGTGCTGACCTTGAAACCCAGAGCTAACAGCACCTAGTTGGCAGCACTGCTAGGAGCATGAAACGAGGCAATAACGGTGACCGGACATAGGAAAGGGCATATCAAATAGTAGATGCTAATTAAATGCTGCTTTCCTTTCTAAGTTTCGGATTTAAGAATTTCCAGCAACCAGTTAGGTCAAAGAAAAACTGTTGTTTCTAACTTCCTTTAAGGTTGCAAACACGCAGCCCTGCAATGACTATATTCCTCCTCTAAAAGACCCTGCCAAACATTAGCAGCTCCATTGCCACCACGGTTCAGCACACAGCTTCTAACTGAAAGACTGGTTCATGAAACCCACCGATGATACATCATAGGAGAAAGTCTGACAAGAGGCTTTCGTAAAGATTCCAAAGCAGCCAAACCTACTGCCATGGAGTCAATTCCCACACATAGCAACCCTACCGCGCCGAGTAGAACGCCACTTTCACGCGCTGTAAACGTTTAAAGAAGCCATTTGCTTCATCTTCTTATTGTAGAGCAACGGATGGATTCAAACTGCTGACCAGTGCTGCCCTCACCATGCCACTAGGGGGCGCCCTGTCAAGATTGTAGCCTAGAAGACTAGGAAGCTTTCCTCCTTCACACAGCAGCTCTGTGAGTTGGAATCAACTGGAGGACAAGAACAAACATTTTACACAGGTAAAAAAAAAAATTCTTGTTCTAGAGTGTCATGTGTCATCAACTAGTTCCTGAGAGGCCAGGTATATATCAGTTAAGCATAAGGACTGATTATTAAAATTTCTGGGGTTTTAATCCTATTTTCTGATGCTTGCTTGAAGTGTCAGTTAAATGCCAAATATTGCTATAACTGAATTTTCTCATCTCTTAAATGAAATTAATAAAATATCATTTTATCCACAGATGTCTAAGTTTGTAAAGCACAGGGCTTACAATTTATATAGCCAATATTGGCATTTATTATTGTCATCAGCCTATAATCTTTGTTATTATTATCATTTTCATTATAGGAGCTCATTTTTTAAAGTTTAATTAAGAGAAATACTGTTGTATTTTTATTGTTCTGAAATGTAAATGCAGATAACCTTTTGTAGTTAATTTCAAAAGGCATTGCGTCTACTAGAACTTGTGTAAAACTCCATTATCTTTCAACTTTCCCACAAATGTTCTGAAGGCAGCTGATAGTGGAAGATACTGCACTGGCCAGGGATTCTTCATTCTCTCTTTCCTCTGCCTCTACTGGAAAGATTACAGAGATGAAGATGGTTTTGCACTTGGGTCCCAGAGTCAACACGATTTTATAGCTGGAATAATGAATGGGCAGTACAAATAACAAGTAAACCATGACATAGTTAAGCGTTGGAATAAAGGAGTTGTTTGTTAGTGTAGCAAAATCTAGCTTACTCTGACTAAAGTACATCCATACTTTCCTTTTAAAAAATACCAAACGCATGTATATGGGTGTGGCTCAGATAACATGTAGCATTTAATCAGAAAGAAGACAGTATCTATATTCTTACTTTTCTCAGCAACTTAAAAAAATACACAGAAATTGAATTGACTACATATATGCGAAGACACTCTGGAAAAGCTCCATATCAACAGCTAAAACCAGAACAGGGGTGACTGATGAAGAGATCAATTGCTCAGATTTAACATCAAGATAAATTTAAAGAAAATTAAAAGAAGTTGACAAGAGTCAAAATATGACCTTAAGTCTATCCTACTTGAATTTTAAGAACATTTCAAGAACAGATTTAAAGCATTCAACACTAATGACAGAAGACTTGAGGAGCTGTGGGAGGACATCAAGACCATCATTCATGACGAAAGCAGGTCATTAAAAAGATAGGAAAGAAAGAAAAGATAAAAATGAATGTCAGAAGAGACTCAGAACTCCCTCTTAATCATGGAGTATTTAAAACAAATGAAAAAAAAAGATGACTTCAATAATCTGAAGAGAAAATCTCAAAGGGCAGCTTGAGCAGACAAAGTCAAATATAATGAAATGTGCAAGGACCTAGGACTAGAAAACAAAAAGAGGAGAACATATTTGAAACTGAAAGATGAAGAAAAAAAATCATGCCTCAACTTGCAATCTTGAAAGTTCCTATCGGCAAAATGTTGACTGATGCAGGAATCATCAAGGAAAGATGACAAGAATATAGTCACTATGCCAAAAAGAGCTAGTTGGCATTCTACCATTTCAGGAGGGAGCATGTGAACAAGCACCAAAGGCGCTGAATGAAGAAGTTCAAACTGCTTTGAAGGCCTTAGCCAAAAAGAACGTTCCAGGGATTGCTGGAATTCCCATAGAAATGTTTCAGCAAACCGCAGAAGCACTGGGAACACTCACTCATCGATGCTTAGAGATTTGGAGGGCAGTAACTTGGCCAACTGACTGGAAGGGACCCATATTTTTGCCAATTCCAAGGAAAGATGACTCAACATAATAGTCAAACTGTAGAATAACTTCAATACTTCATGCAAGTAAAGCTTTGCTTTAGATCATCCAATAATGTATCCATTTTTTGCTTTAGATACTTTTTTTTTGCTTAGGCTACATTCAACAATGTATCAATACATTGACAAGGAACTGCCAGATGTTCAGGCTGGATTCAGAAGAGGACATGAAACCAGGGTATCATTGCTAATGTTAGATGGATGTTGGCTCAAAGCAGATAATACCAGAATGAGGTTTACTTGTGTTTTATTGACCATGCAACGGAAATTGACTGTGTGGACCATAAAAAGCGATGGATAATCTTGAGAAGGGCAATTCCAGAACACTTCGCTATGCTCACTTCGAACTTGTGCATGTATCAAGAGGCAGTGTATGAACAGAACGAGGGAATACTACAGGGTTTTTCATCAGGAAAGTTTGCATCAAAATTGTATCCTTTCCCCACACTTATTCATTCAGCACGCTTAGCAATCATAAGAGCAGCGGGATTATATGATGGAGAATGTAGTGTCAGGCTTGAAGGAGGCTCATCAACAACTTCTGATATGAAGATGAAAGTGAGGAGAAATTGGAGCACTTGCAACTCAATGTAAGTAAGACTGAAATTCTCACAACTGGACCAATAGGCAATAACCTGGAGAAAAGGTGAAGTTGTAAAGGATTTTCTTTCTTTCTTTCTTTTGATTATTTTATTGGGTGCTCATACAGCTCTTATCACAATACATACATGCATTCATTGTGTCAAGCATATTTGTACATTTGTTACCATCATCATTTTCAAAACATTTTCTTTCTACTTGAGTTCTTGGTATCAGCTCCTCATTTTTCCCCTCCCTCCCCAGCTTACCTCCCTCACGAGCCCTAGATAATTAATAAATTATTATTTTTTCATGTTTTACAACTGACCAATTCCTCCTTCCACTCACTCTTCTGTTGTCCATTCCCCTGGGAGGGAGTTAAGAGGAGGAGATGGGGGAAAGGAAGTGGGTGTTAACAAATCCAGGGAGAAAGGAAGAACAAGTGATCTAAAATAGATAGTGAGGAAGGCATAAGATGCCTGGTAGGGCTTGATCAAGGGCAATGTTACCGAGAGGAATTACTGAAACCCAAGTGAAGGTTGAACATGTTAGTGAGACAAGAGGACAGTAAAAGGAAATAGAGTAAAGAAGTAGGAGACAAAGGGCCTTTATAGAGGCCTAAATGCAGGCATGTACAGGTAGGGAAATAGATCTGTGTACATATTTTTATATGTTAAGTATCAAGGTAGCAGACAGTCATTGGGCCTCTACTCAATGCAAGAACACTTTTTTCTAATGACCTGGCATTCCGTGATGCTTACCTTGCCAATACGATCGCTGAAGACAAAATGGGTGCATAGCAAATGTGGTGAAGAAAACTGTCAAAAGATATAGCATCTGGGGTCTTTAAGGCTTGAAGATGAACAAGTGGCCCTCTAGCTGAGAAGCAACGAAGTCCACATGATACAAGTACACCAGCCTGTGTGATCATGAGTCACCGATGGGATCAGGTATCAGGCATCAAAGACCCAGAATAAAAAAAGCATATCAATGCAAATGAGGGGGAGTGCAGAGTGAAGACCCAAAGCTCATCTGTAGATATCCCCTTACAGAAGGGTTACAAGGAAGAGAAGGGCCAATCAGGGTGCAGTAAAGCACAGTTGAAACATACAACTGTCTTCCCTGCCACTATCATGGCCCTAATTCTACCTTACAAATCCAGCTAGACCTGAGCATGTACATAAGTACAGATAAGAGCAGGACACACAGGGAATCCAGAACAGATAAACCCCTCAGGACCAATAATGAGAGTGGCGATATCAGGGGGGTTAGGGGAAGGTGGGGGGAAGAAAGGAATATTTTTTTTCCTTGCTTGGATCCTCAGTCAATGCTTATGGGAACAGTAGTCAAGATATCAAAAGACATATTGCATTGGGTAAATCCACAAAATCTCTTTAGAATATTGAAAAACAAGGATGGAGGACTAAAAAACTAGGAATAAGGTGCCCCTGACCCATGCCATGATACTCTCCATTGCATCATATATATGTGAAAGTTAGACCCTGAATAAGGGAGACCTTGAATAAGGGAATACGAATTGTTGCATTTGAACTGTAGTGCTGCAGAATATTGAAAGTATTAAAATATTAAAAAGATAAACAGATCTTTATAAAAAGAAGTCTGACCAGAGTGCTCTTTAGAGGCATGGATGGCAAAACTTTGTCTTAGATACTTTGGATATATTATCAGGAGAAATTAGACACTGGAGAAGGACATCATTCTTGGTAAAGTGGAAGGGAAGGGGAATAAAAGAAGTCCCACAGGACATGGATTGATACAGTTGCTCTATCTGTGGGTTTAGGCAGAGGAACCATTGTGAGAATGGCACAGGGAAGTGCAGGGTTTTGCTCTCTTGTGCATAGGGTCTCTATGTCTCAGAGCTGACTTCTTGACACTTAGCAAGAACAAAAGGAAAACAAGATGATCAGAATCTGCTATACATGTAGGGAAAGGAATTTACTAAATGTGTAGTTGGGAGCTCTGAAGCTACTGGGAACAGAACAGAAAGACTGAAAGGTATAAGATAGATAACTCAAAGGTTAGCAGGAGCTGGACACAAAACCCAGTGATCAGTGATCATAAAAAATAAAATACAATAAATGATATCTGTAGGAGATATGTTTCTGAGGTGAGTAACTAGTAAACAGATAGCACTGAGGTCTGTTAAATATTGATAAGGTCTGTTATATATTGATAGTTGGCAGGAGCAACTTTAACATTATAATTACGTTATCCTGCAATTACCATTATCTCCTCTTAAAATCAGTGTCAAAATTTAACAATAGTTTTACTGGCCTGTGCTAGACAGGGTTCTCTAGAGGAAAAATAAAAAAGGACACATAATTACTTACATAGATAGATGATAGATAGATAGATAGATAGATAGATAGATAGATAGATATACATCTATATATCTATATAGATAGCTATATATGGATAGATATATACAACATGACCAAATCAACAGCTAATTAGTCCACAAAGCAGTACAGAGGGCTCAGTTAAACTCACTTCCATGAGACAGTTAATATACTGGCAGTCCTTCAACTCATGAGGGCTGCTGGGTGCAAGTCAAGGAAGCAGAGAGCTGAGTCTTCTGTAGAGCAATACAGGCAGTCCTGCCACAGGCAATAAACAGCAGGGGAGGTCACCAACAGTCAGCCAGATGACCTATCATATGGCCCAAGCTAGGTAAGCATTCGGTTTCTAATTAAAAGGTTGGCGTATGGAACGGATGGTCAGAGACTAAGAATTGATAGGCAAACAGCCAGTTGCTTGGCAGGGCCTGAAGACACAGTATATAATAGAAGGGTAGCAGGAAGTTTCAAAGATGATAGGTATACAGCTGATTGGTTGGCATCTGGAAGGGTCACTATATGTCTCTGGGCAGTAGCATACAAGTCAAGTACGGCATTGGCTTCCACGGTATCACCACAATTTACTCCAATAGAGTAGTGCATTGTAGGAGAAACAGGGACATGGCAGTAGCTCCCCAAAGAGCAAGAGCTCTAGTTTCCAGAATAGAAAATGTTGGATGAAATGGTGCTGTTGGAAGTAAGAGCTTTGGATGGTCTCTGTCTGACACTTGATCAAATTACTTATTTATCTTGTTGGCTACAAACATGCACTCACACCCTCCCCTCATTTAGATAATTTTGCATCAGAACATTTTTAAAATTATTTTATTAGGGGCGCATACAACTCTTATCACAACCCAGACATACATCAACTGTGTAAAGCACATTTGTACATTGATTGCCCTCATCATTCTCAAAATATTTGCTCTCCACTTAAGCCCTTGGCATCAGGTCCTCATTTTTTCCCCTCCCTCTCCACTCCCTCATGAACCCTTAATAATGTATAAATTAGTATTTTGTCATATCTTGCCCTATCCGACATCTCCCTTCATCCACTTTCTGTTGTCCATCCCCCAGGGAGGAGGTCACATGTAGATCCTTGTAATTGGTTCCCCCTTTCCAACCTACTCTCCCTCTACCCTCCCAGTATTGCCACTCACACCACTGGTCCTGAAGGGATCATCCGCCCCGGATTCCCTCTGTTTCCAATTCCTATCTGTACCAGTGTACAACCTCTGGTCTAGCCTGACTTGCAAGGTAGAATTCGGATCATGATAGTGGGGGGTGGGGGTGGTGGAGGGAGGAAGCATTTAAGAACTAGAGGAAAGTTGTATTTTTCATCATTGCTACATTACACCCTGAATGGCTCATCGCCTCTCCAAGACCCCTCTTCAAGGGGCTCTCCAGTGGCCTACAAATGGGCTTTGGGTCTCCACTCTGCACTGCCCCCTCATTCACTATGGTAAAATTTTTTTGTTCTGATGATGCCTTATACCCAATCCCTTCAACACCCGCGTGATCACACAAGCTGGTGTGCTTTTTCCATGTGGGCTTTGTTGTTTCTGAGCTAGATGGCTGCTTGTTTACCTTCAAGTCTTTAAGACCCCAGGCGCTATACCTTTTGATAGCTGGGCACCATCAGTTTTCTTCGCAACATTTGCTTATGCACCCATTTGTCTTCAGCGGTCATATCATGGAGGTGAGCACACAATGATATGATTTTTTGTTCTTTGATGCCTGATAACTGGTCCCTTCAGCACCTTGTGATCACACAGGCTGGTGTGTCTTCCATGGGGTTAGTATTAAGGTAGCAGAAGGACATTGGGCCTCCACTCAAGTACTCCCTCAATGCAAAAATAATTTCTTCTATTAAATTGGCATTCTATGATGCTCAACTTCCTGACACAACAGCTGAAGACAAAGCAGGTGAATAAGCAAATGTGGTGAAGAAAGGTGATGGTGCCCGGCTATCAAAAGGTATAGCATCTGGCGTCTTAAAAGCTTGAAGGTAAACGAGTGGCCATCTATCTCAGAAGCAACAAAGCCTGCATCAGAACATCTTATTAGCATATTGTTTTGAAAATATGAAGATGACGTCCCACTCATGCATAAAATAAACCTAGCTTGCAGCTTCGGCATATCAAGCATCCCAGTCTTTCTCACTATTCATCAGGCTTGATCATGTGTGATATCATCATCTTGTGTTTTATCTGTTTTGCTGCCATTGCATCTCCTCAATTATGTTTAATTAAAGTGAGTCCATTTAAATGAATGTTTATTCTAGTCATTATCCACAGTAATAATGGAGTTAAGAAGACATAGTCCTCATTTAGAAGAGCCTTGATATTGCAGTACTTGAAGGAAGTATTGTCATCCTGAAATATCTCCTATATATAAAAATATATTGGATTTTCCATATAGGAAACTCCATACTCTTCTTGAGTTTTACGTCTTGACTGAAGATCTAACTGTGTGGGATTGCTTCCTACATATATCTCCTGGAAAGTAGTCAATGTTATATACAAATCTTCGAGTGTATTTTTAACAGAAGTACCCTGACAGCTTAATATTCTTCATATTTAAAAGTTAACTTTGATTTTTAATGATTTTAGTCAATACATGCAATTTTTAACAGGGTGACATAGGCGACAAGCTTGCTGATAGTTGTGAAGTTTTCATCTATTTAGACCGGTGGCATTCATTGCTAGGACTAAACATGATGCCAATAGCCGTCCGTTTAAGCTCGTCAAAGCAAATGGGTATCTTCACCGAGACAATTCCCTGAAGTGCCCTGGTCTTTATACAATCGAGCTGAGCAAGCATCAAGCACGTCTTCATTTCAGATGAAGGAAGCTATCTGAAGAATGCTTAATTTTTCATGAAGGAACAATCTCTGAATCTTACTTTGCATGCTTACTCAAAAGTACAAGTATGCATTTATCTTTACAGATATCAATTTCCTGAAATTAGTAACCTGTTAAATCTAGATAAATCTGTACTATGCCTGATAAATCTAGAAAAGTCCCTTCAAAAAAATTAAAGATGCAAATTGAGGAAAGTAAACTAATGCAAGCAACTGCTTGACATGTTAGAATACCACCACTGCTGCTTTAGGTGGATCATTTTTTATTACCCATTGTCCTGGTTACTTTGGAAGCATGGTTTTAGTAACATCAGTAGCCACGAATTCATTCTCCCTGTGCAGAGGCTGGATTCTAGCCATGTAACCCTGCATTGGTCATTGGAGAGTGTTGTATACTGATGTAATTTTTCTCAGAAAATATACTGAAAAGTGTATGTAACATTTTTCAGAAAAAAATGGGGATATTTATAAACTCTTAAAAATCTACAGATAGAAATATTGAGAGAGAGAGAGAGAGAAGAAGAAGAAGATATGAGGTAATGGAAAAAACTGATTATTTAAGAGAGAGAAAGAGGGTCAGTTGTATTACATATACATTTTACATTGTATATGTATTTCGTATTATCTATACAATTTGGTCAAATGGAATACAGGTCATTTATCTGAATTCCACCTTTTTTAGACTTGTTTTGTTTCAGACTATGGAAGAAAACTATTTGACATTTCATGTTGTGACTTTTCAAAGTCAATATATCACTTTCTTTCTCAAAGGCAGCCTCAGATTACTTCTCTGTAGCTTCTGTTATTGATAGAAAACAAAGGAGGAATTTAGAGTCATTGAGGATTGAGAGATATTTGAGGAGTCTGTTTGACAATTTTCCAACTCCTCTAAGAAGATGAAATTCTCCAGATAGAAATCTCTCAAATCATTACATGCTTCCAGAAGACATGCCTATTCTCACGTTGATAAAACCCCATTTAAATGGTATTATTGTGTATGTGTGTTGCTGTTGTTATTGTGTTGATTTGGTAATTCACCTACATTTTTCATGATAATTTCTTTTCATTCTTCTTTATAAAGCTGAAAACAAGGGATACCCAACTATTTTATAAAATTTCTTTATCAACCTCTAGGGTTTTTTATTTGTGGAGTTTCAAAAAGAAGACTAAGATATTTCTGTTTAGACTATAGGTTTGGTCGCTATGGAACTTCTATTGACATGTTTCTGGTAATTAGGCCACATTTGGGGTTAGAGTTTTCAAGCCAAATGTCTTTCAATTATTAATCATCAGTGACAAAGTGGGAGCTAGATTAAGTACTTTTAACTGAGACAGAAGCCTGATATCATTAGTCATTCTATCAGAGGTTGGTGACAAATGCAGAAGAGAGCCAACACACAAACTTGTCTGACATGTGGTCTAATCTATTATGTTTATTTGCATCTGTAATGCGTCCCCTAGTCTATAAATACCAAAGGCTCTGTAAATTTGACAGGTCTCCATATACTTGCTTGCTTTAATAACCTGATATCAAAAAGCCACTGAGAAGCTGTATCCCTTACCAGAGATGGTTGATTAAGGGTATAATAAAATTAACATAAGATCATGAAAATCACTTCTGAGAGTTCTTGATGTTTCCATTCTCACATAGTTCTTTCACATGCCAAACCTCATGTATGAGTACATATGTCTAAAATTTCTTCTATGTTACCATTAGAGTTCATTGAAAGCTCAGTGTGTGGTTACTTTTTACAACTCTCTATTGTCTATAGAATAATGTCCACCTTCTTCAATATCCGTCAAAATGTGTTACAAGACTCACTCAGTTACTCAGTGCCTTGAAGACCTATATTTCAGCTTCAATTTAAATATTTAACCTTTCTGAGAAGTGTCTGTGCTCTTTCAGTTTTAGAGATTTCATACAGCTACCTCTCTTCCTGGAATGTCCTTGCTTAGTGTGCATCCTGTCGACTACAGGATTCCGTACAAGTCAGACTTCACTAGACCCCTTTACTCATTTCCACGTGTGATTCCTCATGTGTGCCATTTGAAAATAGGATTTTTCAGGGTAACTATAAATAATTAACTTAGATAGCTTAGGTTTGGACATTGAACATGTCTTTAGAAGGTGGAAAGTTTCATAAAGCCAAGAGAAAAAGAATCAAGGATTGGCAAAAGAAAGGTGACACAGCATTTTTTTTAATCAAGGAAAATGAAATTTTCCTTGTGGCCAAAGTTTGTTGTTATTAGGTGCCACTGAGTCAGTTCTGACTCATAGTGACCTGTTCACCACAGAAGGGAACACTGCCCATGACCTATTCACCAGAGAAGGGAACACTGCCCATGACCTAGACACCACAGAAGGGAACACTGCCCATGAACTATACACCACAGAAGGGAACACTGCCCATGTCCTACACACCACAGAAGGGAACACTGCCCATGACCGAGACACCACAGAAGGGAACACTGCCCAGTCCTGAACCATCCTCATAATTATTGTCATGTTTGAGGTCATTGTTACAGCCACCCATTAATCCATCTTGTTGAAGGTCTTCCTGGTTTTCACTGCCCTCCTACTCTTTCACGCAGATGTCCCATTCCAGAGACTGGGTTCCCCTAACCAAATGTCCAAAGTAGGAGGTAAAGCATTTCATTTTCAAAATAGTTTTATATTTCTATGTTTTTAAAAGTTAAAATGTGCTCTTTACATTCATTATTTAATCACATTGTCTTCTGGTAGCTTGTATTTATACTTGTGAATGGAAGATAGCTTTCCAAAATGGAGGATAAAGTGAGTACCATAAATATTTGAGTATTAGCCAACCCAAATATCAGCCAAGGCACTTAATTATACCACAAAATCTGCATTAAAACTGTGCTGAAAAACTCTGCTTAAACATGAGTATGTACGGTATATGTTCTGTGATGACATACCAAGCTTATTATTCTTATAGACTATAAGCCATTCGTGGTAATTTTAATTATCAAATCTATTAAAATTTAAATATTTTCCTTTGTTCTTCTGTTTAGGAATAAGCAGAAGAATAAAAGAAATTCGTGGGTATATAAAACTTTGTCAACAGATTAATTTTAGCATTCAGATAAAAAAAGAAAGAAAGAATATTGTTTTATATCTAAATTTGGACCCTTGCACATGGGTACAGAGATTTTGAACAAGCAGCTTCATTAGTAAAATTGAGGAAATATTGATCACCGCAAACAGTAAGAAGGACTAGAATATATACCTATGAAATGTTTGGGATAGGAATGTGGGATGAATGGCATTTTCTTGGTATTATTTTCTTTGAGAACGTTCAGAGAGGAGATATGATCTATTTGGAAACCAAGTATGTGGTTTTCAAATAGAACATTAGTTAAAGGACAGGCAAATGTAGCCTTGAATTTTAACTGTGCTCTAAAACACACATACATACATAGTGTCGTAGGCACACTTAGAAATCTTATATGATTTTCTAACCCAAAGTCTTCCTCCTTTTAAAAGCATAATGATAATTTGCACACAAGATAATGGTCATGAAGATTAAATGTGACAATTTATATAAGGAGCTGACACAAAAATAGTTGTTTTTCATGTTCCCCTTCAATCAATAGCAAATAGTTATATTAGCATTGATCTTTTGATTAAGCCATATGCCAGTTTGTGGACATCAAATTGAATCGACAGAGTATTGTATTAATGTCACACAACAGTAGCTAGGTTCAGATAAGTAGCTGAGAAATTGAAATGTGAAAAAGCAGCAATTTTGAGAAATAGAAACTGCAGTTACAGTACAAATTGAAGAAAACAAATTACACCTAAATTGAGGTTTGCTGAATCAAAGGCAAGAACATCAAATATCTTTTACTCGACATATATTGAGTTATATTGTTCACAGTTGTAAGTAGTTCTTTAGATATGATGTAGAAATAGGTTGGAGTTTTCCTTTTCTGCATGATTTGGGCTCAGATTAGTTCCTATTGTGTAGATTCTTAGCTGTTTACTCAATGCCACTCCACACCCCCTTTTTTTCTCCAAGTACACAATTAACTATGCATATCAGCCTCCTGTATGGTATTTAAAGCCAGAAGACTGAGTTTCATACTTAACTGTAATGGAATGATATCCTCAAGGTTATCCTGCTAGCAACATTCTAAATAATCAGGTATGTTATCTAATCTCGGAAAGATGGCCCGGTAGAAAGCTGCCACATTGACTTTTTTTTTGCTCAGTTTTGTTGAAAGAAAAATGTTTCAATAATTGTACATTTGGGAGCTCGTTTCTCATGTCACTTTTCCCACTCGAACTACTAGAGTCCTTTTGTCCAAATGTGGACATCCATAAACAGCAGAGCTATTCTGACAGTCAAAAGTCTAATTGCTGTATGTTCTAAATGCATTTAGAAGTCAATCTCTCTCTAACTGCTTTTATTTATTGTGAATTCTGCAAAAGTTTCCAGACCAAATCATAGTTCCACATTCAATAATTTTATACAATCTAATTTAGCTTAGCCCCCTCAATGTATCAACACGTATTCCCATTTCCTCCTTGTGTTTCATGTTACCATCCACCTTTCTTTCCTAACCCTCTGAACTTTATCTTTGTATAAATGTGCCCTTTTGCTTAAAAGTGGAAACCTATTCTCTTTTATGACTTTGAGTTTTGCTCCACATTTTTCATCCAGTCTATCAAAACCAAACCAGGCTCACTGCCATCAAGTAAATGCTGACTCATAGCAACTCCCTAAGGGTCTCCTAGACTGTAACTTTTATGGGAGTAGAAATCCCAGTTTTGCAGATTGCAGCCGGACATGTAATCACTACTCCACCTGGGTTCTTCCACTCTACCCAGGGCCTTCTAATGTAAACTTTTCAGAGCAGTCGGTAATGGTAGCCATATACTTCTGGTGTCAGGATTGTGGATACCAATGTTTGTGTGTCCAGTGGACTAATTGTTTCCACGTTTCTTTTGATTGTCATCACGTTCTTTCTGATGGATGGGGAAAGACCAATAGTTGCATCTTGAATTTCTACTCATGAGCTCTCAAGACCCCACTTACTATACACCAAATTCACATGGCCTTTGTAAATTAAGTAATGCTCATTGTTACTTGAGACTCTCCTGATACCCAAGGCCCAGCAATTTGTTGTCTCAAGGTGTTTGGTTATGTCTAAGAAATTTTCATAATGTTGTCCCCTGTGCGCTCCACTACATTTTTGCATATATTTGTAGCAAAAGTAAATATGAATAGATAAATGTCCTCTGAATATTTGCAATAACCTCCATAATTAATTCAGAGACCAAAAAAGACCAATGTTGCAAAGAACAGTTGCCATAAATAAATAGATATAAAATAAGTTAGATATAAAATAGATAAAAAACATATGAATGATAACACACAAACAACATGATTTCTATGCTAATATGTGATTTTATGAGGAAGAAAACAGGAAATCAGAATTTAATCCAGGTTGAAAAACCTCAAACATTTTTTTTATAGAAGTAAGTGATAGGAACCCTTACCAGCAAAGAAAAGTCTGTGAGGGATACTTAGACCAGCTCCTGGTGACAAGATAACCCACATAGAATAAAAAGAGCTGCTGGTGTGATGCTGAGTGGTCTCTCAAAAAAAAAAAAAAATCAGGTTGTTTCCAGTTGTTCATGATGACCTTCCTTAATAAGAGTACTGTCAGCCACTCAGGAAAAAGAACATGGTTGCAAATGGCTGTATGTATATTCACAGGTCTGTAGCAGTCAGACTTGTAGCTAAGAGGTTGATATCCATAGGACAGGTAGTTCATGGGTTAATTGATTATCATAAGACAGATAGTTAAAGAGCTGATGGCCATAAGTAAGGTGACTGAGGGGGTAACCACTGTGGGATTGGTAACTTGAAAAGTGACAGCTCAGTGGTTGTTTTCAGGATGCTGGATGGTAGGATCTGGAGCCATGGACTGTGATGGGAAGATAGGCAGTTTCTTAATGTGGTCTGGGTACAGCTGAAGAAACGAGAGAACGTTGAGAGGTGCTGCAAGGACTATTGACACCCCTAGTTGGTTTGCAGCTGACTGGCTCACAGAAGGGCTCAGGGCAGTCTTATTGGGCTATGTTGCTGAGCAGACTGCTTGTAGGAGAGCAAGGGGCACCCCACAGCTCACCTCAGTGGACTAAAGAGCACTGGGCAGGTGACAAGCACATGGCCAGAATTCCCAAGGGAGTGAGAACGGTAGCTTCCGGAACTGCAGTTGTTGTAAGACATGGTGAGGAGGGAATCTAGGTGTTAAAGAAATTGCAAAGAGCAGTTTGCTGAAGTGTGATGGTCACTTGCTGGATCTACCTCTTATGTATTTTAGCTTTTGGGTGTTGGCTCCCTCTATAGCTGATCCTCTTTCTCATGGTTGGAATTATTTTATGCGATTTCGTTAGAGTGCTATTTAATTGCTTATCAAGCAGTCCTCCACCATACCCTATACAATTTATACGATCACTATCACATCTTTCAAATAACTGTCATTCCAAAGTCAGTCTCTTCTTTCCCACTCAATGTCCCTTCCATTGTCAATCAACTTCCCAATTAAGAATCATACCACTAATCATTTTCATCCCACAGTTCCTTCAAACTGCTAAGAACAAATCTGGCTAGACCAGAGGATGTACATTGGTAGAGACAGCAACTGGAAAAACAAGGAATACAGGACAGATGACTCCTTCAGGACCAGCGGTAAGAGTGGCGATACCTGGAGGGTGGAGGGAATGTGGGGTGGAAAGGGGGAACCAATTACAAGAATCTATGTATAACCTCCTCCCTGGAAGATGGCCCACAGAGAAGTGGGCTAGGGGACACGTCAGACAGTGTAAGATATGACAAAATAATAATAATTTATTAATTATGAAGGGTTCATGAGGGAGGCAGAATGGGGAGGGAGGGGAAAAATGAGGAGCTGATACCAAGGGCTCAAGTAGAAAGCAAATGTTTTGAGAATGATGATGGCAACAAATGTACAAATGTGCTTGACACAATGGATGGATATATGGATTGTGCTAAGAATTGTACGAGCCCCAATAAAATGATTAAAAAAAAGAATCCATAAATATATCTGCATATATGGCAGGAGAAGGCTTGATTCATGGCCATCATTCCCCCACAATAAAAAACAGAACAAAACACGTGTAATATAAATATTTTAAATGCTAAATGTTTTATTTTAAAAAGTGACAAATATTTAACATGTCCAGCTTGGGAGCTGAAACTTACTGTGCATTCTCTGGAGACACGACCTAACTCTGAAACTGCTGCTGGTTTCCCAGCAATGTGAGAGAGCTACCAGTGCCACCTGTGTTTTCACCAGTCACGAATGGTGACCTGGACACGTTCTTAACACCCAAACCAAGCGCTTTCTTTTATTAGTATGAAGTTGAAGATATAAGCACACATATTTTGTTTGAGGCTTTATTAAAAAATGTAGAAGTTCCTTCTCCTTGGATGATTAAGTGAATTTCAACTGGAATATTATATAGCAAAAGAAGGCATGTGTAGCTCATTTCCATGTTACTCTTTTTTTTTTCTTTTTAAAATCATTTTATTAGGGGCTCTTACAACTCATAATAATCCATACATACATACATTGTGTCGAGCACATTTGTACATTTGTTGCCATCATCATTCTCAAAACATTTTCTTACTACTTGAGCCCTTGGTATCAGCTCCTCATTTTTCCTCTCCCTCCCCGCACCCCTCCCTCGCGAATCCTTGATAATTTATAAATTACTAATATTTTATCATGTCTTAAACAGTCCGACTTCTCCCTTCACCCACTTTTCTGTTGTCCATCCCCCAGTGAGGGAGTTATATGTAGATCCTTGTGATTGGTTCCCCCTTTCTACCCCACCTTCTCCTACCCCTCCTGGCATCATTACTCTCATTATTGGTCCTGAGGGGTTTATCTGTCCTGGATTTCCTGTGCTTTCAAGGTCTTATCTGTAACAGTGTACATCCTCTGGTCTAGCCGGATTTGTAAGATAGAATTGGGATCATGGGAGGGAAGCATTAAAGAACTAGAGGAAAGTTGTATGTTTCTTCAGTGCTATACTGAACCCTCAATGGCTGGTCTTCTCCCTGTGATCCTTCTGTAAGGGGATGCCCAGTTGCCTACAGATGGGTTTTGGGTCTCCACTAGTCACACCCCCTCATTCACAATGATATTATTTTTTGTTATTTGATACCTGATCCCATAGACACCTTCTGATCACACAGGCTTGTGTGCTTCTTCCATGTGAGCTTTGTTGCTTCTCAGCTAGATGGCTACTTGTTTATCTTCAAGTCTTTAAGACCCCAGATTATATATCTTTTGATAGCCAGACACTATCCACTTTCTTTACCACATTTACTTATGCACCTCCTTTTGTCTTCAGTGATCATGTAGGGAAGGTGAGCATCATGGAATGCAAGTTTAATAGAATAAAATGTTCTTGAATTGAGTGAGTACTTGAGTAGAGGCCCAATGTACATCTGCTACCTTAATACTAAACCTATAAATATATGCACATAGATCTATTTCCCTATCATCATATGTAACTATATTTACATAAGTCTGTGCCTGTATTTAGACCTCTATAAATGCCCTTTGCCTTCTAGTTCTTCTTCTATTTCCTTTTGCTTTCCTCTTGTCCCACTATCATGCTCAGCCTTCATTTGGGTTTCAGTAACTCCTCTCGGTTACATTGTCCTTGATCAAGTCCTACCAGGCCTCCTACACCCTCCTCACCATGTTGTTATTGTTTTCTTTTCTTTTGTTGCTTTGTTTTGCTCTGTCTTGTTTTTTGTGCATATTATTATCTCTGAAGGTCTATCCAGATAAGATAGGCAGGGTTAAAAATCTGGAGGAGAAAACAACGGGACTGACGGTGCCAAGGGAACATGGGACAAGGGGAGGTGAAGGAAAGGAAGTAGGTGCTAACAAACCCAGGGACAAGGGAACAGCAAGTGATCCATAGTACTCTTTTCAATGAGTTACTTCCCTGATGTAAAAGCATTTCAAATAATTGACATTTACCCAATTATTTAAATAGTAAGAACAAATATGAATGAACAATTTAATATGTGATAGATTAATTTTCCAAAATTTTTACTTGTCTTTTGATCGTTTGAAATGTATAAGGTGTTTACTCACACAAGTGAAGTAGAAATTTCCATAGTAGCATGCATGCACCACAAAATTATTTTAGCTTCACAGTATGATGAATTCTTGAACACAATCTCTGCATTATTTGGACATTTTTTGTCATACACGAGTAGACTCATATAGGGAGAAAAATTATGTTACTATTGTGGCAGGAGCCATGCTTTTTTTGGTTGATATAGAGAACAAAAAAACATAGATCTCCTATAGAATAGTGTTCTTGTCCTCATATCTCAGAGGGGAAAATGTTTCTAAATGATAGAGAGGCAACACATAGCTTTTTTGCCTTAATCTATGAGTTGGCTACAATATAGTTATTATGTTGTCATATTCACATTCTTATTTACATCTACCTCTTTGCAAAATAGGTTCATTAAAAGTCATCTCAGTGGAATTGTCAGGACTTACTGGAAAAAAAATGCAAAATGCCCTGGCCACTTTCCAGGTGGTCTACCCTTAATGAAGTATAGTGAATTCCACCTGGTTGAGCCACTTAGACTCAGAGTTCATTGTCATTGAGTTAATTCTGACTCCAGGTGACCCTAAAGGACAAAGTAGAACTGCCCCTAAGGGTTTTCAAGAATGTAGTTCTTTATGAGAATAGAAAGTCGTAATTTTCCCCAAAAGACACAAAACTCATGGATGAGCTAGGTGGATTTGACAAAACTCATTTTAAAGATGGGATTTCTTAAGCTGTGGCTTCTGAGAAAAGCCAAATCTTCCCTCTCTAAAAGAAATATTTTTCTTAAAAGGTAGATAAAGAGCTAAACTTTTTGCTAGGAACTTTAACAATATCTCATGGCTTATGTATGCAAATTTAGAAATTAGATGTCTTATACTATGAGGCATAAGATATTCAAAAGTTTTTTATATGAAATTTTAAAAATATTGGTAGTACAAAAAATATCTTATGATCTATGCTTAAACTGAAAATGAGGTGAATCAAGTGGGGCAATTTGATTTATTGGGTAGGAGAGTGTCTGTTTTAATAGCTGAACATACTGTATCCTTTTTCTGTTAATGTTTGGAGAGTATGCTTTTTGAAATTAGAGAGAACTGGCAATTTATTCTTAAAGTTGGGTACCATGGGGTATTTAAAGAATAGATTTGATACACTGAACACCAATGAACAATAATCGATAAGTACAATTTTGCTGATAATCATTAAAATCATTGTAAATTTATAGGGAACAGTCAGAAATTCAAGCCAGATTCAGAAAAGGGTGTGGAATGAGGGATATCATCGCTGATGTCAGATATGTAGAGAACACCATCTTGCTTGCTGAAATAGAGGATGAATGGAAGTACTTAGTGATAAAGATGAAAGACTTAAGCCTTCAATACATTTCATCATAAATAAAATAAATATACTCACTGCATCCATAAGCAATATCATGATAAATATTGAAAATATTCCTTTTGTCAAAGAGTTGATTTTACATGGATCCAGATAAATGACTATGGAAGAAGTAGTATTTAGCAAACCTGCTGTAAAATATTTATTTAAAAACAATCATTTTATTGTGGCTCATACAACTCTTATCACAATCCATACATACATCGATTGTGTAAAGCACACTTGTACATCCGTTGCTCTCATCATTCTCAAAATCCGCTTTCCGCCTCAGTTCCTGGAATCAGCTCCTCATTTTCCTTTTCCCCCTCCCCCTCCCTTCCTGTTCCCCCCTCCCTCATGAACCCTTAATAATTTATAAATTATTATTTTATCTTATCGTACACTGCCTGGCGTTTCCCTTTACCCACTTTTCCATTGTCCACCCCCCAGGGAGGAGGTTAAAGAGCGTTAAAAAGTAAAGAGGCCACTTTGAAGTCTAAGTTGTTTCTGACTCAAGCCAATGTGTTTTCAATAGTGTCACTGCATGTTAAAGTTGGCAATGCATAATGAAGTCATCACAGAAGAATTGATGCATTTGAACTACGGTGTTTGGGTAGAATATTTAAATTACCACAGACTCCCAGAAAAACAAATCTATCTTGGAAGAAGTACAGTCAGAATATTCCTCAGAATTTCTTCACTGCATTTCCTTTGAACAGATCATCCGTTGGGATGGTTCTTGGAAAAGCTTGATAAACTGGAAAGTCAAGACCAAAGAGGTAGACAGTTAATGAGATAGGTTAACGACAGGTTCAAGTCTAACAACAAATGTGAGGATGACACAGGACCAGCATGGCTGTGTCCCCTTGCACACAGGGTCTCTGTGATTCAGAACAGACACCACGACAACTCGCTTCAACAATAGGCAGCACCTATTTATTTATTTTGGAAGGTAATACTCATGAATGGCAAGTGATGGTCATCAGGTCAAGTGTGATTCCCGTACACATGCAAAAGTTGAATGTCCCCATGATTCCTACTTCAGGGTGAATTTATCCTTCAACTGTATCAAGGACCAACAACAGCACTGTGTTATTACGTATTGGACTGAGGATATTATGGATATTATTCCCACAGTTAGATCTCCATCACCGAATGAATACAGCATAACAATGGTTCTTTTACACAAATAACATGTGTTATTTTCCCCCCAAACTTTTGGTGTCCTTGCATGTGAGTTTCCTATAAACAGTATCTATATATGATAGCACTATATTTATTATTACATAAGCTAGTTAAGCACACAAAAATATGGTGAGGGGCCACATTTTAAGTAAAAGATTGTTTTCTCTCATGTTATTTGGTACTTAAATGAGTCTACTTAGTGAAGTAAATAAAGGGGAAGGTCAATGTCCTTTGGGAGACATACCACTAATATACTATATGTAAAGGTTTCAAAAAGTCCCTGATAAAATGAAATGAAAAGGAATATTTCCATGTACTTTTTGAAGCCTCCCTTCTGTTTACAAGCATGTCTATTGATAATATGTTAACAGCAGCAAAAGAACAAAATGTTGCATTTTCTCACCTAAGATCACACAAATTAGAAAATAAGCCAACAAGTCACTAACTAGAAACAATTATTCCTAAGTTCATCTGCTCTTTAAGTAAGATAGGTTCCTTTACAGAAAAAATAATATATTTTTTAAGGCCATTGGTTTAGATACATAACTTTGAATGTAGGATTTGGAAGGGGCTGAATTTCATTGTAGATTGAAAAAATTGTAGATCTTGTAAAGTGGCTCCAAATGGGAGAAGATGGGGAAAGGTTAGTAGAGAAGATCCCATGAGAAAGAGATGTACAATTTCTATAATTACATTGTGCCCCATCCTTCAAAGACATATAAAGACCATATTTCTTTTGAACAGTGGGGAAAGGATTGAATATACCTGCTATTTGATGACAACAATAGGAGCAATGACCATAATCTCCAGAGAAGTAGGGGAAATGGTAGAAAGGATCTTCGCATTGTTGTCAGGTGTCACTGAGTTGGCTCCGACCCATAGTGAAGCTTTGTAAAACAGAACAAACCCTGAAAGGTTCTGTGCCAGCCTCTGCCCATCCATCGTCCCTGTGCCCAAGACCATTGATGTAACCACTGTGTCAATCCATCTCATTGAGGACTTTTCTCTTTTATGTCACCTGTCCACTTTACCAAACAGAATGTCTGATCCGTGGACTGATTGCTCCTGCCACTATGTCCAATGTATGTAAGACAAAGTCTGTCCATTCTTGCCTCTAAGGAGACGTCTGGCCTTCTTCCAGTATAGTTGAGTTTGTCCTTTTAGCAGTTCATGATACTTTCAATATTCTTCTCTAGCACAATTAAAATGCATAAATTCTTCTACGATCTTCCTTATCCAATGCCCAACTTTTGCATGCACACCTTAATCCTCAAATTAACATTCTTGCTCTTAAATACTCTAAAGAGGTAGCAGAATTAGCCAATGCAATATGTCTATTGATCTCCTGACTGAGCATTGATGGTGGATCCAAGTAAGACAACAGTATTGACAACCTTTTCTCCATTTACCATAATTTTACCCATTGGTCTAGTTGTATTTGTGTTTTATTTTCATTGAGTTATAATGCATACTGAAGGCTACAATACTTGATCTGCATCAACACGTGCTTCAACTCCTCCTGGCTTTCAGCAAACAATGTTGTGTCATATGCATGCCGCAGGTTGTTAATAAGCTTCCTCCAATCCTGATGCCCACTATTCTTCATGTAATTCAGCTTCTATGATGATTTGATCAACATATAGTTTCAATACGTATGGTGATTGAATCCAACCCTTTCACTCACCTTTCCTGATTCTAAATCATGAAGTATTCTATTGTACTGTTCACACAACTGCTTCTTAATGTATGAGTTCTGAATGAGCCCATTGAAGTATTTTGGGATTCCCATTCTTCTCAAGGTATAGACAGTTTATTATGGCCCACACAGTCAAATGACTTGGCATAGTCAATGAAACACAAGCAAACATCTTTCTGGTATTCTTTGTTTTGAGCCAAGATCCGACATCAGCAATCATATGTATTGTTCCATGTTCTCTTCTGAAATTGGCCTAAACTTCTGGCAGTTCTCTGCCAATGTACTGCTACAACTGATGTCAGGTGATTTTAAGCAAAACTTTACTTGGGTTGGATATCAATGATGTTGTTCAGTAGTTTGAATTCTGTTGGGTCATTTTTCTTTGGAATGGGCACAGATATAGATCTCTTTCTGTCGGTTGCCCACATAGCTGTCTTATAACATCACGCTGTTTCCTAACAAGCATCCATTGATCAGGACTCTACAAAAGTTGTATTTTTTTTCTTTTTCTGTACAGCGTGGGCAGATATCTGGAAATCTCTCTCTGTTCAGTTCTTTCTCCTAGTGAATGCTGTTTTATAGACTCTAGCTGCCTTTGGCTCTCTGGATTCCTAGATGCAGCATCTAAATTCTGAGAATTTTTATACTTCATAATTTTAATCTGCACAATATCTACATATGGCTATAAATATATCTCTATATGGTATATAGGTATTTTTGTAATAGGCACATATATAGTTCATATACAGTTTAAAAAATATTTTGTGAGAAAAATAATTAACAATATTCTACCAATATTTTCTCTAAGAAAGAATTAGGGAAGATGGTAGCTTCTCAGCTAACAAATATTAAATTTCCTATTAATTTAATCCAGTATAATATTGTCACTATATAAAGCCCCATCAACTTTTTGGTGATCTATGTCCTAGAGATAAAGATGACTATTCAATAACATTCCAAGCATGATATAATAACAAGCATCACAATCCAATAGGTTATTATGATGTAAGTATAAATTTAGTCAGAATACCTTGCAGTGTCTTATATAAACAAATCTCCTATGATCAAAAGCTTGATGAATATGTAAGAGTTATGATTCATAATACAAGATATGTACCCATATAGTTTGTATATTATGTCTTATTAAGTTTTAATTGGTATTTCCCCTGTCACAAAAAAATTGAGATTTATAAAAAAATTTTTTCTCTCTGGGTCATCATTTCTGTGATTTATAGGTATAAATTTCTGATGTATCAAATTTTTTGTTTTCTCAGGGTTTTATTAATTTTACTGAAGCTTGGATTTGCTTAACTGTTTGCACAAATACCATTCTGGTATACTCCTGTTCATTATTGGAACATGTATATCTATATCAGATATTGTAAATGTTTCTGTAGAGGGGCATATAGTTATGTTTTTCATTTTTAAAGTCACCTCATGTCTTTTGCAATTACTAAATTTTGTACAACACAAAAATTATTATGAAAAATGCACAATGAAGAAAGTAGCCATGTTTCAATAAAAGTTTATTTATAAAAACAGACTACAAAGCAATAACAACAAAAACAAAATAGAACAAAACAACAAACCCATAAAATGCAAAAAAAGGGAAAGGAAAAGCTAATGAAGTATATTAAAATTTTTTAAATACATTCTGAAGAGTCAAACAATACTTTTGTAAAACTTTGCCATAATATATACACAGAGAATTTAAAATATAGTTCAATATAAATATTTCACCTCTATATAATAAAATAATACATTATTTAAATTGGAATATTTGTAAGTGCAATACATTTTAATGAATTACTAGTTATTTTTTCTCATGTAAACTAGAGAGAAAACGTAAGCCTAAATTTATGTGTTACTCTCTAATTTTCCAGCTATTTATGTGTTCTGGTTCAAGAAAATTATTAGCTACAGATTATACAGTTTAGCAGATGAATACACTAATAGAAATAAGATTAGAACATATCATTTATCACCTTGGATTTAATGAGCATACATGAACCAAATAAAATTCAGTATTCTGGCTTGTTGATTTTCTTTTAAATTTAAGTTTTATCTAACACTGCATTTCTACGTGATAGTTTTTCTAATAGAAAATCCAATACTTATGGATACAATTATATTGTAACTAATGCAAATGGAAAGAATGCATATCATTTGTTGCTAATTGGAATGTAAAGTTATACTGTGGGAGATAATTTGGCAACTTCTTGTGAATCTGAACATAATTTTATGATAGTTCCACATTTACACTATTAAGCATTTAATAACTGATTTGACAACTTATGTTCACACATGGACCTGCATGTAAAAGTCACGAGAAAATGTAATCATTATCATCCCAAACTAGAAACAATCACAATGACTTCAATTGGTAAATGGACACATCCATATAATACAACGCAATCAAATGATAAAAATAGATGGGTTATTGATCATACAAAAATGTGGATGTATTATAAGTGTATATTTGTAAATTATTAAACCCAATCTGGAAAGGCCATACAATATATTATTCCATTTATATAATGTTTAATAAAGTAAAACTATAGATATTGTCAAAAGAAAAACAAAAATGAAAACTGTGCTATCCATGATTTGGGGTAGGAAAGAATGGAAGAAATAAAGCAGAGGAGATTTATTGAGGTGGTAAAGCATAAAGCAGGAATGATAAATACATGACTTTATTCATTTTTGAAAACTCATCAATTTTGAGGATCAAGATGAACTTTAATATTTATAAATTAGAAGAAAATATCAGTAAGGATGTCAGAAAATTACCAGATTTACTTTAGACTGTGATGTAAGATAAGGTGTTGACCTAAATAACTTTGGAAATGACTCAAGTTTGGACGGCACTCTAGCTGATAAAGCAGATTCCAACAAGGGTATGGGGTTAATACCTCTGAAGCCACTGTTGGTTTACACTGGAACACATGGGTTCTGGTGAAGTGGAAGATAACAAGCAGATGAGGGGAGTAGATTGAAAGATCTAAGTGGTAATGGGATTATATTCGGAAATATTAGTAAGCATTAAACCATGTTTAACTTACTATAAGTGTATTTGTTTACATATAGGACTAGTTACAGACATGGATTAATACTGTTATTATTTGACATTGAATGGATTCTCTGCTGTGTCAGCTGAGAGGACCTTGAAGCAATGTCATTCCAGTAGCAACAAGCAAATTGAGTGTCTATATATTGGCTTCTAATAAATTCCTCATTAGAGATACAGAGTTCTTGGGAAAATGACTTGATCTTGGCATTGAGGGAAAGAATCAACAAGATGAGCTTTGAACATGTTCTAGTGCCAGAAACCGAGGATATTGTAAAAAACAAACACAAATAATTAAACAAATGCAAAATGATGGAGCTATGGCAAAGGGGCACAGTTATCAACTGAAAGTGCTGGAAATACCCAATTCTGGGCTCAGGATTTTTTGTTTTTTGTGGGGGGTTATTTATTTATTTGTTTTAATCATTTTATTAGGGGCTCATACAGCTCTTATCACAATCCATACACACATCAATTGTGTAAAGCACATTTGTACATTCATTGCCCTCATCATTCTCAAAACATTTGCTCTCCATTTAAGCCCCTGGCATCAGCTCCTCATTTTTCCCTTCCATCCCTGCTCCCCACTCCCTCATGAACCCTTGATAATTTATAAATTATTGTTTTGTCGTGTCTTGCCTTGTCCGACATCTCGCTTCACCCACTTTTCTGTTGTCTGTCCCCCAGGGAGGATGTCACATGTAGATGCTTGTAATAGGTTCCCCCTTTCCAATCCACCCTCCCAGTATCGCTACTCACACCACAGGTCCTGAAGGCATCATCTGTCCTGGATTCCCTGTTTCCAGTTCCTATCTTTACCAGTGTACATTCTCTGGTATAGCCAGACTTGCAAGGTAGAATTGAGATCATGATAGTGGATGGGGGAGGAAGCATTTAGGAACTAGAGGACAGTTGCATTTTTCATTGCTGCTACATCGCACCCCCAGTTTTAAAAACAAAATAAAATAAATAATGTCATTTTGGGCTATCACCCAAATATATTAATGCTTATAAAAGTAAATGATTACATAAGTAAATGAATGGGGAAAGTAGAAGGGTATATCCATGTCTCCCCCTGCCCCCCTAACCCCCCCAGTACCCCTACAAAACCCTACTGCTTATGTGTTGAACAGAGTGACTTCCTTCCAAAGAATACAGCAAAAAAAAAAAAAAAAAGGGTATTGGTGTGAATAACTTACAATGGAGAATCCTGACAAACACTAGCTCAGCCAGCAGATGAAGGTTAACATCATTATTTAATAAACTGCATTTTGTCATTATTAAGATTATTTATAAAGCACTTTCTCATATTTAGCTTCCTAAATTTGCTTTGTGGCATCGATATGGGGCAGGAATATAGGTTTGTTTTCCTAATGAGAAAATACATTTAAATATTTTCTCAACTTATCCATGCCATAGAATGATTAAAGAGCAGGCTAGCTCTACAAGCCTGCCCATTCAACCATTTTAGTCTATTGCACGCCACCTCCTTGACATTCCTGCTTAAGCAAAACCATGTTATTGTTAGAAATGAAAACATCGATTTCTTGGGCTCTTGTCAGATAGCAAAATGTGGTACCATCCTGTTTCTGGATGCTAAACAGCATCGCTGCAGCCTGAAAAACAACGATAGTCATATAACTTCTTCAGTGGGCTCTCCATCTATCACTCACCTCTCCCTCTGGTAATAAGAACTTGGTAATTGATTGTATCATTTTCTATACCTTATTTCTCAGGAAATGAAGTAAAACCAATGGCCTCCATGGTGAAAAACCTAGTTATTAAGCTGTCAGTTCACCACCAGGCAGTAACCAAGGAAAGAAGAATTTAACATCTGTAATGATTCAGAAGCTCTATTTGTGATGAATGTAGAGTAGGTGGAAATGAGTTAGTGGTAGATGTATTTTCAGTGCTTCTACACATTTTTAAAGCTATTGCTTAAAAATAAATACATAATTTCCTGGTTTTTAATATATTATAGGAAAATAATTCATGTCTAGAAAATCCATGTGGGACTCTTGTGACTTCACTGTGAATAATGCATGTCACTAATTTTCCAGGACTAGGGACAAATACTCAGAAAACTGTCGCCACCTCTACAGATTATAAGGAGCTTTGGTGGTATAATAGGTTATCCTTGAGCTGCTAACTGCAAGGTCAGAAGTTTAAAATTACTAGCCATTCTGAAGGTGAAAGATGAAGTTTTCTGTCCCTGAAAAGAATTATAGACCCAGAAACCCAAAAGGGCAGTTCTACTCTGATCTACAGGGGGACTATGAGACAAAATTGACTTGAAAGCTGTGAATACAGATCCTCTTACATCTCTGTTCAATCTTTGCACTATTTTTGTCACAGTATATACTTGAATAAATTATACAATTAATTGATTTTAAAACATGTTTCCAAATAGTGAGCATACTTTTCTCATTGGCAAAAGGGTTAATGGGATTCCCACAGACACTGATTTATTCTGTAGGATTTATCCATACATCTTGCTCAACAATTCCCGATGTCTCTATCAAACATAAACCCTACCATGTTCACTATCAGTGGCCACTGGGAGATTCATCAATACAGTTTCACAATTCTGATGACCTGCTTTCAATTTAGAGCCAAGGAAATGTGGAACAACCCCAGTTATGTTTAGTAATATGTAGAGTCACCATGAGTGAGTTTGGGAACACATGGAGTCCCCATGAGTCAGAATCAACTAAATGGCAGTGTTTTTAATTTTGGTGATATCTGTCTTCCTAACTAGGATTCTGTGAACTACCGTAGAACAAGATGTATTCTCCTCTAGCACAACGTTTAGTATCTGGGGTGGTGGAGCCTTATGCGTTAACCGCCTTGTGGTGGTTATGTGTTGGGCTGCAAACCAGGAAGTTAGCAGTTCAAAATCACCGGTTGTTATCGGGGAAGAGATGAGGTTTTTTACTTCGGTAGAGAATTAGAGTCTTGGAAACCCACCGGGGAAGTTCTGCCCTGTCTTACAGTGTCACCATCAGTCAGAATTGATTCTGGCAGTGAATTTGGTTTTGGTAACCCAATGTCAATGAGCGTTTCAGAATTGGGGCTTAAAGACTTTAACGTGAATAATTTTTAAAAGATGATAACATATCATCAATATCCAGGAAAATCTAAAGAATATGATATAAAACAATACCTTTCAAAATTTGAGAACTTAATAAATACCTGATGAATGATTAAAATAAGTCAATGGATTGCGCATGTTAAAATCCAACATCCATTTACAACTTCATCAACTCAACAGAATTCTTCCAAGTAATAAAATCACTTCATAAGAGCACTAGAATAAGAAAATCAATGCTGACAGAGTCATATTTGTAATAACTAATAAAGTACAACTTTTAGGATATAGAACAAGTCTTTTGTCACATTTTGGAATTTGAAAGTTGATGAGGCAGAGACTAAGTTTTTAGAAAAATCTGGAAATGACCAGTGCAAAAGGAAAACATTTTGAAATGTGCATTTTGAAATAATTTTATAATAAGAGATAAATAGCAAGATATTTTTAGTCAGAAATCCCAGTCCTATCATTGATTATGTTTAACCAAGTGTATTTGAAAATGAGTGCTCAACTTTTGAGAGAACAAAAACTAGAAACTGCCAGGTATATAGGTGAGAGATCTAAAGCTATTACACAACAAATTGGTTTTTGGCCACCGCTATGCACATAGCCAATGTGGAGGTATTGACAAAGGAAAGCAGCTGCCTCGATGCCAGGTACAAGGTGACTCAAAGTGGCAGCTGTTCATTGGAAACTTCAGAGGACTGAAGACCAGAGGTGCAGACACAGGAAGTATTGGGAGCAGAGTTGTCTTCAGTTGGCTCTGGACAGCCGATTGTCAGCAGAAGTGCAGTAAGACATTTCTCTGTGACTGGCCTGTGGTCTGGTTGGCAGCTTGTGCGATGACCCCTGTTCCCTTGGCTGTCGTCCTGGAGTCAGGCCCTGTCTTGACAACTACTAAGTAAACAGAGGCTGTTTCCACAGCTCATTCTTTTCAGAGCAGAGAGCAATAGAAGACAAAAGAAAGTAACAACAACCCTCACTCTGCCAAAGCAGAAGCTTGTCATTTCCAGAGTTACAGCTTCTAAAAGACAAAAAGTGAGCAGAATGAATTTCAGAACACTCATAAACAATGCTGTTTTCAAGTTTGATTGTGTCTTTGGGCCAATTTTCCTATATGTTCCCATGCTTCCTAATCAGCCACCTGCCCTCTTCCAAAAAACCCAAACTCACTGCTAATGGGTCCGTATGGACTCATGGTGACTTTGCAGGAGAGGGTAAAACTGTCTTGTGTTTCTGAGCCTAGAACTGCTTTGCAAGAATAGGAAGTCCCATCTTTCTCCCGGGGAACCGCTGGTGGTTTCAAACAGCTGAACTGTTGGATGGCAACCCAACTCGAAGCCACTGTGCAACAGTCCAGACAAATCTGAAAGTTGATTTTGTTGAAAACTTTTTACCATATGACATCCAGGAACAGAGATTCATATGCCAATGAACATACTCTCCACGCTTCTTAGGACGTTTTATTTTTCAAACCCTGTTGCTGTGGGCTAGTTAGCTTCATTCTAGTTATATCCAACAATCAGCCAGGATCATACGCATGGATTTGGATAATTGATCTTCCAGGTAGAAGGCAATTTGTGATCTGAAGGGTGGTGAGAGCAACCTATGAAGAGGGGCCAGCCCCAAATCCAAACAAACTGCTCCTTTGCGGCAGATTCTGGCTCACAGGCCCCAGTGGAACTGCTTCTTATTCAATAGGACTTGTTTAAGGCCACTAATCTTCCCAACTTATTTCTGAATAGTTCCTCATTTCAATTTTTTTGGGGGAAAAGACCATAATATTTTCAAATGACAAACTATTTTTTAAAGCGTTCACACGTTGCCAAGTTCATATTTCCAACATAATCTATAAGTGTCTAGCTAACCAAATTCTCAGTACCACTGAGTATTACTACCATTCCTTTTTACCAACCTGATAAGAAGAATCATCTCTTATAATTGGTTTAATGTGAATTTATTTGATGGACAATGGGGATTTATATGTTTTTATATTTTACTAGTTTTTTTTAGCTTTCTTAATATTAACCTTGATTGGTAATTTTAAATATATATCCTAGCAGATTATACCTTTTACTTCTTAGAATCCAGAAGAGAATGAGCATTAAAAAAGAGCTTAAATAGATTCTTTGTACTTCGCTATACTTAGACTACTATGAAGTTTTGAAGAAGAAGAAAAAAAAGCCATTTTTGCCAGACCAGTTAGGTGGCAGTTTATACTCAGGGATCTGCAATTAGACCAAGGACCTGCTGTACTTTCCGGATGTCTCCTCAGAGCCTGGTTCGGGGTGCAATGAAGATGAACATCTCTAACACATTCACCAATTCTCCAGCTATCTTACTATTTACACTTAAATAAGATAAAAGGCTACATGTTGCTTTCCAGAATATCTTAAGAGAGAAATAAATGTTTTTTAGTTGAAATTCACTGGTGAAATCTCTGGGGATTTTTTTTTTCTGCAAAGATAATCTTTTCTACAAAACACCCCTTTTCCTAACATATCAAATTTCTCTGATACTTGGTGGAGAGGTTTGAAAAAAACACCCTGTATGGAAGACTCAGTGGAGTCTCCATCTGACAAGATGTCAAAGTATTAACAGTTGTGCTTGCAAGCTACCAAATGATAGATGTAGATGATTTGTGGGATGGGCATCTATCAAAAACTGATTGTGGTCAACACCTAGAACAGCTTATAAGAGGAATACAAAAATATTTGCTGATAGAGTATGTTGACTAAATCTGTTTGCAGAGACATTTTTAAACAATGATATTAAATCGTAGTTTTGCCAATGAAATTTTTTTTGTTCAAGCTCTTCTTTATTTTCTTCTTCTCATCCTTTTCTACTCCCTCCTCATATTATTAAAAAAGAAATTGGAACATTGTGCATTACTACACTATTTTATCTGAATAATAGTGAGAGTCATGGAGACATGATTTCTCTATAGGAAACAGGATGTCAAATGTGCTCAAAAAGATAGCAGCCTTTTCACCCTGCAGTGGCGAGAGCTCTGAAATCAATTCATACATTTGTATTACAGATATATCTTGCAGGCCTTCATCACTTTCAAAGATGCAGCTCCTGCTGACTTGACAATACCAGATATTTATCAACCAATACGAATTTCATAAAAAAATGGAAAATGCTTTTCTATTTTAATGGTGAATGAAGGATCATCAATACAACTGCCATTAGAGCAAACAGGAACAGGCAATGCATTATGAGTGGATGGCATTACATTCCCTTCTCTATGATTTCTTATCTATTGTACATTTAGATCTCACAATGTTATATTTGTATTGGGAGTCAGAAGAGTATAGAATAAAATGAAATAGAAGAGTGGGAGAATCAGCACAATGTTGACATTTTTTCTTTTGTCTATAAGGGCACTTCAAAAGGTTTGCAGAAAGCTTTGTTTGTTTGTTTTTTTTAATTCTGTGTTTCCTGGAATTTCTTGAAGACCTTTGTATTTATCTCTCTAATCATTGGCTTTAAGTGAATACTGTTCCCATTTTATTTTATTTATTTTTTAGGTGCCATCAACTAAGTTCCTATGAATATCTGAAAAAGAAACAAACAAACAAAAACTCCTTGCCTTTGATTCAATGCCCTCCTGTAGGAGCTCTGTAGGCCCAGGTAGAAATGCCCCTGTGAGTTTCAAGGACTTTATCTCTCATTACAGGAGTAGAAATTTTATCTTTGCCTGATGAGGGGCTGGTGACTTTGAACTGCTGACTGTGCAGGTAGCAGCCCATCGTGTAACCATTATATCACCAGCCATCCTATATACAATGGAATGGAATACTGCTTAGGCCTGTGCCATCATCACAGCTATTGCTATTTGATCCAATTGTAGCAGCTGTGTTGATCACTGAGGGTCTTCTTTTGCGGACCCTCTATTAAGATTGATACCCTCCTCCAGAGACTATGAGAGAAAGTATCAACATCTTAAGTATAAGGAGCATTCTGCTTACAATTCTCCCAAGACCAATTTGCTCATTCCTCTGGCACTCAAAGCACAAGCCATCTGCTGCTATTGGTTCCCTTTTGTTCCCAGTGACCTCCTGTTTTTGTTGTTGTTATGTGCCTCTGAGTCGCTGCCCACTCGTACTGACCATATCTATGTAAAGCAGAAGGAAGCGCCATCTAGTTCTGCTTCATCCTCAAAATTGTTCTGCTGCTTGAGCTCATTGCTGCAGCCACGGTGTCAATCCTCATCCTTGAGGGCCTTCCTCTTTTGGGCTACCCTCCACTTTACCAAGCCTGATGTCGGCCTCCAGGGATTGGGCTCTCCTAAACACATGCCCAAACATAACAGAGAAAGTCTTGCCATCCTTGCTTCTAAGGAGGATTCTGGCTATACTTCTTCCAAGACTGTGCTAGTTATAAAATTGTCAATTTAAGGATTAAGCTTGTAGGGGTGGAGTCTAGCCTATCAATCAGGTCATAGCCAATGAGACTTCTGTGTGGGCATAACCTTCCCCTAAGGATTCTGGGAATTTTGATATTTCCTCCTTGGAGGTGGGAGACTCTCTGATCACACCCTGAGAGACATAGCAGCTGACAAGACACAGCAGGTGACAAGACCATGGACCCACCCTGATGTAACCCTGGGTGCTGGAGAAGCCATGCGGAGACCCCTGCCTGTGCTGAGATGTTTCCAATGCCACTGGATCCAAAGGCTTTGTACCTACAGGCCTGTGACTTTCTACATTCCATTTGGCATCATTGCATGTATTCCATGAGTCTGAAGAGGACTTATAGATTGGTATCGCACATATGGGCTAATATCTGACTTATGGACGTAACCTGGACTGGGCTGGGATGTTTTCTCAACATTCAATTTCTCTTGTATATAAATCTCTTTCTTATACACATATGTGTGTCCATGGATTTGTTTTTCTAGTCTTACCCAGACTAACACAAAGACAGATCTGTTTGTTCTTTTGGCAGTCCTCGGTACTTTCAATATTTTCAGCCAGCACCGTCATTCAGACACTTCAGTTCTTCTTCAGTCTTCCTCATTCCGCGTCCCACTTTCACAAGCATACGAGGCCATTGAAAACACTGTGGTTCAGGCAGGCACACCTTTGTCCTCAAAGGAACACCGTTGTTTTTCAACACTTTAAAGAAGTCTTGTGCAGCAGATTTGCCTAATGCAATGTGTAGTTTGATCTCTTGACTAATACTTCCGTTAGCATTGATTGTGGATCCAAGTGAGACAAAATCCTTGGCAACTTGAATCTTTTCTGGTTCTCATGATGTAACGCTCTGGTCCAGTTGTGAAGATTTTGGTTTTGACCCCATAAAACAGAGTAAAACTATTTCTTAAGGTAAATCTTTATGTGAAGAGTCAGTCTCATCTCACTACTAATTATCTGAAACATCAATATTGTGGTTAGCAGGCCAATGGTTTACCTGTTGTGCCTCCATGATTCTAGTTTTTCGTGTATATATATATATATATATATATATATATATTTATTTATTTATATAGAGATACATACTTTTATTGTGAATTTGGTGGAGGTTTGCAGATTATATAAGTTTTCCATTTAATAATTTGTACACATTTGTTTCTTATCATTGACATCAATACTAACAATGTCACATAATTTATCCTATTTTCTTCTGTTTCCTGTTTTTTTTTAATACTTTTATTGGCATATAATTCTCATATTAAATGATTCAATCATATTTAAGAAGTATTGCTCAATGATCAATTCATGTTTCTATTATTCATTTCCTAATCCTGTCTGAATATTTTCTTGGGTAAAGCCCACATTGTTCTAAAACATGTCTACTTCATTGGTATTATTGTTCTACTTATAGACTTGGCAATTGTTTGCTAAAAGTGAGCCATGGTGATCTTCTAATTTCCACACTAAGAGTGACTATGGGTCATAGTCTTGGGATTTCCATCAGTCTCTGTTAGGTCAGCAAACAAGATCTTTTTATGTTTATGATTTTGAATTTTGCTCAAGTCCATTGTATATTTAGTATACGTCATCAACAATATTTCAAAATTACAAATTATTCTTCACTATTCTATATCAGTACTACTGTCTGTCCATTTGTCATACTGTGGTGGCTTGTGTATTGCTATGATGCTGGAAGCTATGTCACTGATATTTCAAGTGCCAGCATCATCACCCAAAGTGAACAAGTTTGGGTGGAACCTCCAGACCAAGAAGAGATAATGAAGGAGGACTTGGCTCCCCACTTTGGGGGAAAGAGGTGCTGAACACCTTGTGTAGAGCTTCAAAACCTTTTCAGATACTGAAGGCCTAATGAATAGATGCAAAACCTGGTGGTAGATAGTGCCAGAGGATGCGTCTTTCAGGACCCTCAAAATGTGATTGAGTGGGAGCTGATTTCTCAGAGGAGAGTGTACCAGGGTGATGCGTTCTGGGTAAAACCTGTAGTTGTAGAGCAAGAATCTTCATTGGCTGAAGCAGCATGACTCAATGTAAGGAGAAACAGCTGCAAAAATCTGCTAATGATCTGAACTTGGAATATGAGAAGTATGAGTCTAGGAGAATTAGAATTCATCAAAAAATGAAATGAATGCATAGAGATCAATATCCTAGGCATTAATGAGCTGAAATTGACCATTTTGAATCAGAAAATCATATGATCTACTATGCTAGGAATAACACAATCAAGGGGAATGGCTTGGCATTCATTATCAAAAAGGATATTGCAAAATCAATCATGAAGTACATTTCCTATGATAGGATTATATATATATCTACATTCAAGGAAATGAAATTATTACAGCTATTATTCAAATTTATGCACCAGTCACAAAAGTTAGTGATGAAGAAGTTAAAGAACTCTACCAACTTCAGTCAGATATTGATCAAACATGCTATAAAGATGCCTTGACAACTATCGGTAGTTGGAATGTGAAACTTGGAAAACAAGAAGGAAAAGTTATTGGAAAATATAAACTTGGTGATAGAAATAAACCTGGAGATGGCATGATAGAATTTTGCAACACCAACAGCTGATTCATAGCAAATAGTTTTATCACCAATTCAAAATCAGCTGTACACATGGACTTTTCCGGATAGAATAATTAGAAATAAAATTGACTACATCTGTGGGAAGCCATGGGGGAGAAGCTCAATATCAGCAGCTACACCAGGCCAAGGGCTGACAGTGGAACAGTCCTGATGGCTCGTACATAAGTTCAGGGTACAGCTGAAGAAAATGACACAGTCCATGACAGCAAAAAATGCCACCTTGATTCTATCTCATCTGAATATCAAAAGCATCTCAAGAACAGAATTGACGCCTGGAACACTAAGGACTGAAGCCCCGATGCGCTTCAGGAGGACTTCAAGACCATCATTCATGAAGAAAGCAAAGCTTCCTTATAAAGAGAAAAGAAAGAAAAGATCAAAGTGGATGTCAGAAGAGACTCAGAAACTTGTTCTTAATCATAGAGGAGCTAAACTAAGTGGAAGAACGGAGGAAGTCAAAGAGCTGAGTAGAAAATTTCCAAGGGCATCTCAAGAAGACAAAGCTACATATCACAATGAAAACTGTAAGGACCTAGAAATAGACAACCGAAAGGGAAGGACATGCTCGGCATATCTGAAACAGAAAGAACTGTAGGAAAAACTCAAGCCTACATTTGCAATCTTGAACGATTTTATGAGCGAAATATTGAATGATATAGGAAGCATCAAGAGAAGGTGGCAGGAATATTTAGAGTCATTGTAACAAAAAGAACTAACAGCCATTCCCACATTTTAAGAGGTAGCAGATGAGCAAGAATGAATGGTCAAGCTGCATTGAAAGCATTAGCCCAGAACAAGGCATCATGAATACCAATTGGGATGTTTAAACAAGTTGATGAAGGTTTGGAAGCACTCATTTGTCTCCCCCAGGAAATTTGGGGGGTAAAGCTACTTGACATTGGAGAAGATGCATATCTGTGCCTATTCCAAAGAAAGGTGACCGAACAGAATAGTCAAGCTATAGAACAGTATCTTTGATATTGAATGCAAGCAAAATTTTGCTGAAGATCATCCAGCAAAAGGTGGATGATCTGCATTGTATCTTCTCATCATACTTAATCCGTATGCTGAGCTTATCATCAGAGAAGCTGGTTTATGTGAGGAATAATGTGGCATCAGGATTGGAGAGTTGCATTCGGTTAATCTGCTGCAAAAGACCTCTTTAGAGTATTGAAAAGCAAGGATGTTACTTTGAGGACTAAGGTGTGCCTGAACCAAGTCATGGTATTTTCTTTTTTCTCATAGGCGTGTGAAAGTTGGACATTGAGTAAGGAAGACTGTCAAAGAACCAGTGCATTTGAATATTGGAAGTACCATAGACTGCAAAAAGGACAAACAAATCTATCTTAGGAGAAGTATGGAGAAAGCGCTTCTTAGAGGCAAGGAGTGTAATACTTGGGACATATTGTCAGGAGAGATCAGTCACTGGAGAAGGACAGCATGTTAGGTAAAGGGGAGGGGAAGCTCAAAGCAGGAAGGCCCTGGAGATATGGATTTGTCCAGTGGCTGGGGCAATGAGCCAGGCTGTGTGAAGGATTGTGAGGGTGGCACAGCGCTGTGAACGGTTTTGTTCTGTTTTGCATAGGGCGTTTAGGGGTCTGAACTGAGTGCATGGCACCTGACAACACCAACATTCCTTATGCACTGCCCAGCTTTCACTTTCATATATGAATATTAAAAACACCATGGTTTGGAGCAGGCATACTTCGGTCCTAGCAGGAAATAAAACATTTGCTCTTTAACAGTTTAAAATTGTCTTTTGCAGCAGATTTACCCAAAGGAGTAAGTCATTATTTCTTGACTGTCACTTCCATAGGCACTGATGTGGTTCTACATAAAATTAAATCCTAGACAACTTCATTTTTTTCTCTTTAACATTATATTGCCTATTGGTGCAGCAGTAGAGAAATGTTGTTGTTGCTTTTTATCTTGAGGTATAATCCATATCAAAGGCTATAACCTTTGATATTTATCAATAAACGCCTCAAATGTTCTTTGCTTTCAGCAAGCATTGTTATATCACCTGCATTTTGCAGTTGATCACTGTGTTATCCCCTGAACTTGATGCCACACTCTTCTTCACATAGTGTAATTTCTTAGATTATTGCATAGTATACAGATTGAATAAGTATGCTGAAAGGATACAACACTGAAGCACAATTTTCTGATTTTATACTGATTGCTCTATTCTTAGTATATGTACATATTCCATATGATCACAATTAAGTGTCCAATACTTTGTATTCTTTGCAATGTTATCCATAATTTGATATTATCCACATAGTAGGTGCCTTTGCATGGTAAATAAAAGATCTGATACTGTTTTCATTCAATATTTATCTGGCATGAGTAATGATATCTCATGTTCTGTGTTCTCTTCTGAATCAAGCTTGAACTTCTGGCAGTTCCCTGTCTTTCAACTGCTTCTCTCCTCTTTAATTCCCGTATGCCTAAAGTTACTTTCATGTTAGGTTAATGATACTGCTCTATAGTTTCTATGTTCTACTGAATTATCTTTTTTGCAGTGAGCATAAATATACATTTCTACTAAAAGGGTGGCTTCCAGATTTCTTGGGATTAACCAGTACTTCCAGTATTGTATCCATGCCTTGAAAAATCTTATTTGTATCTTGTCAATTCCTGAAACCTTGTTTTTCACCTATAACCTTCTGTGCAGTTTGGGTTTCTTCCTTCATTGTAGTTGTCTTGTGATTGTGTTAATTCCTGAAACAGCTGAAAGTCAACTGATGTCTTTTGGTGCAGTGACTTTCTGTTTTCCTCCCATCTTCTGTTGATGCTTCCTGCATCCTTTGCTATTTCACCCATAGAATCATTGAATATTTCACTGATTGAGTCTTGAAATTTTCTTCAATTTTTCAGCTTGAAAAATAATACCAAGTGTGTATTTCTCTTTGGGTTTTCTAGCTCCAGGTCCCTGCGCATTTCATTGTTATTACTTAACTTGTTCCTCTCAAATTGTCTTTTGGTAGTTACCATTTGGCTCTGTTTTAAGTCATCATTTCTTTCATGTGCTTTAGCTACTCCACATTCAGGAGCAAAATTTGGAATCTCTTCTGACGTCTATCCTGGTCTTTTCTTTAGCCAATTAAAACAACAACAAAACCACTACCAAACTCACGGCCTCGAGTCAATTCTGACTCTTGGGAACCCAACAGGACAGGGTAGAACCACCCTAGTCAGTTTCAGAGAGCAGAGAGCCCTGCCTTTCTCTCTCAGTGGTTAGGAACTTGGAATCTTGCCGATCACAGAACAGCTCACAAACCTCTACACCACTAGGGCTCCCTTCAGGCAATTTAGAGAAGCCTAAATTGTACCACACAGGTGCCATGCACAATTCTTTATTAATTAAACATCATATCCTTAGGTCAAGGAAAAAATTACTTTAAAGTTGTGAAACAAACTTTAATATGGATTTATCAGAAAACCTAGTTTGTGTTTGATTCCACATACTCAAAGCTGTCTTATATTACAATGCTTGCAATCATTCCTTTAATTTGTATCTTCCATATGTTGGAATAATCATTAAAAACAGGTTTCTTCCTTTTATTTTTTCAGAGAGTAGTAGTACCAATGTGCACTTAATGAGAAAATAAAATGATGGTAGGGAAAATACAAACCCAAAACACCTGTGATTTAGCATGCTCTGAATGAGGAAACTACCAGGTAATGAACAGAATCAGCTGACTGGAGTCAAGAAGATGAATTAAGAATGATGGCAGTCACTATACAGAGTGCTTAGGAGAGAGGACTATAGAAGATTAAAGGTATAAATCTGACCTGAAGAGCTAAAACTTTGTCAGTCGATTCCCTCTAGGAATGCTGGATCACCCCCTCTCCCCACCCCGATGCATGCTGGACCTTATGTGGTTTCCAAAATTTTGTGTATTTTTTGTTTTATTGAGATTTTTTTTTTAATAGTCGAGTGTATCTCATAGGTGTTATGTCAATGGAGGTCACCCTCTTGAAGCTGTGTTATGTGCTTTTCTGTGTTTCCATATATGAAACTCAAGATGTATGAACCTTAGGGCCAGCAAGTAGAGTGGGGAGCTCAGGGAGTGCACTGTTAGTGGTGGGGTAAAATGAGATGGTGTCAAGGAACGCTTGCAGAAAAAGAATGGTTGGAAACCTATTGTGGTAACAGTTGTACAATTCTACTTGACGGAATTGAAGTATGTGGTGATATGTTACATGTATTAAGTGAGCGATATTTATGCATAAGGAAAATGTACTTGCCACAACTGAATTTTCGATCGCTTTATGCTTTCACAGAAGCTCATTTGCTAGAACCATTTGACCATAGTAGTTACTGTTTTTAAACTATAACATTTTGCTAAATAATTTGGCATACATTTCTGTAATAAAGATTGTCAACATAAATTTAATTTAGGAAGAATAACATATGGTATTTTAATTAAAAATGCTTACTGCTTTATTATGTATTCTGCATTGTAGAATTAAGTGATGATGTGGTATTTATTATTTGTTTTATAAGGGATTGTGGGGTGGTTAAGACTCTTAAAGAGATGAGTTGACATAGCAGCTGTAACAATGGGCTCCAACATAAGAGCTTTGTGAGGTTGGTTCAGGACCAGGCAGTGTTTCACTCTGTAGTACGTGGGATCATTAAGAGTTGGATCCAACTTGAAGGTATCTCACAACAGCAGCACACTAAATTATAGCATCTTCAGCTTTGGCTCCAGATAAACAGATCTTGGCTGGGACTCTAGATTTACCTATCTCTACAGAGTTTGGTATAGCTATTGGCTTTCCAACCTTAGCTTCCTGATGAATCCAATACAATTTTTCATTGTTAGCTCTTTATTGCTGTAAAGATGGAGTGCATCATTCTTGATACAGTGTGGGGTCCAGGGGAAAAAAGGATGGTCCTCAAAGAGATAGATTGACACAATGGTCACTACAATGGCCTTCGACATGGGAACCATTGTGAGGATGGCGCAGGACATGCTCATTATTTCCTTCTGTTGTGCGTAGGGTTGCAGTGGGCCAGGATCAACTATACAGTGTGTAACACATCATCACATCACAACACAAGACTACACAACACCACATCACATGACATCACATCACATAAAACATGTTGACCCTGTGACCTCAGTTGTTGATGAGACCAAGAAAAGCAATTCATTTTTAGGTTTTTAACTCTTGCTGCAAAGAGGAGAATGACAATTTTTAAGATCTTTACATATCCATGCCCAAACCGGGAATTGATTCATCCCTGAAGAGTCATCCCCAATGGCTTCATCTTCTCCAACTCGGATTGAGGTTTCTTCTTCAGCAAACTAATACACTAATGGAAACTGAGGAAACTACTGTGTATATCAAGAAATAATTAATATGAGCTATCATTTGAAAGAAAAACAAAACAAAGCCCTGAGCTTCCAACTTCTAGGACCAAGATATGTGGGCACTCTGTTAGTATAGCCTTGTGTTGCTTTCTTATGTATGGCTGGCTTAAAGCTAAATCTAATAATTATTCAGAATGGAATGTTATGGGTTTTTTTCGCAGTATTTTTCAGATATGATCAGCAGGATGATTCCTTTTTTCTCCTCACATATTTTGTGCGTGGAGTCTGATTTTAAAGTTCAGATATAATAGTGATGCTTCAGAAATGATTATTATAGAAACCTAAAATGATTTCCTGATTACAGTTTATTTAGGTAAGGAAATGTATCATTTTAGCTCATGACTTGGCAAAACGAAGTCTATTCTTTTGACATCTAGTTTCAAGTGGATTGTATCCAAAGGATTAATCATAGGGAATACATATTTGCAATTGGATAGTTTTAAAAATTTACATTTTAATTATCCAGAAGACATCATCCACTAATTTAGTCATAAAAAAGATCCTTATGAAGCCACAGGCAGTATATGTCACCTTATCCATTAATTAATGCTAAGTTTCTTAAAAATATTCATATAGGATAGATGATGTTGTTTAATAGAGAAAACACGGACTTTGAGCAAAAGTGGATGCATTTCCCAAATCAGTCATTTATATAATCTGCATGACCTTGACTAGATAAGGAGCAATCTTAATTTCCTTATCAGGTATTAAAGTGATTAAACCAAAAACCTGACATGTATGCTGAAATAAAATTATTACATGTGGAAAACACAGAAGCATTATAGGCCCTGTCTAGTCATAGACTTGAATACAGCATGTCTCTTAATCTCCCACTATTAGAATTCTGAACTATGGAGAGATGAGACCAAAAAACCTATTTCAACTCAATCCAAAGAATGACTAACCCTCAATCTACCACCATGGAGTTTATTGTGGCTCAGAGCAATCCTCTATAGGGTTTCCAAAGCCATAGGTCTTTGTGGGAACAGTCTCATTTTCCTTCCCCAGTGCAGTTTGTGGGATTGAACTTTGAGGTTAGCAATCCAAACCTATCCCAAAGGTCTACTACAACACAGATTAAAATTCTAAAGATGTGTGGTAGAGAGAAGGGATAGCACCTATTGAGTTCTGAGTTATGCATACATTTTTACATATGAATATTTGTACTAAAGTATCATCAAACATATTTATTTATTTATTTCTGAAACCAAATATTGCTTTAAAATGTACAGAGATGAGTCACTTAGGGTTCAGTATAACAACAATGAAACCCACAACCCTCCTCTAGTTCTTAAATGCTTCCTCCCCCCAACTACCAGGACCCCAATTCTGCCTTGCAGATCTGGCTAGACCAGATGATGCACAGCGGTACAGATGGGAATTGGAAACACAGGGAATCTAGGACAGATGAACCACTCAGGACCAGGGGTGACAGTGGCGATACCAGGACGAAAGGGGGGTGTAGAAAGGGGGAATTGATCACAGAGAGCTACATATAACCTCCTCTCTGGGGGATAGGCAACAGAGGGGTAGGTGAAGGGAGACGCCGGGCAGTGTAATATAAGATATAATAATAATTTATAAATTATCAAGGGTGCATGGAGGAGGGGGGCAGAGGAAGGGAGGGGGAGGGGGGAAAAGGAAAATGAGCTGATTCCGGGAACCCAAGAGGCAAGCGAATTTTGGGAATGATGAGGGCAACAAATGTATAGATGTGCTCTACACAATTGATCTATGTATTGTGATGAATTTTATGAGCCCCAATAAATTGATTTAAAAAAAAGAAATAAAGAAGCAACAGGAAATCTGAAAAAAAAAAAATGTACAGCCTGACAAGACCAGCAACATAAGCGTGACTGACAGAAAAGGCAGAGTTGAGTCATGGTATGATTTCCTCACTAGGCTAGGGGCCCATGGAAGGCGTGGAAAAGGTCTCACAAAAGAAGTGCTGATTTCAGAAACAGATTATCCAAGAGACCAAGACAGACACATCACGCAAAAGAAGGATCTGGACTGGTTTTAAACTCAGTAGTGGGGGCAGGCTGGTAACGGGCACCTGGCATTCTGCTTCAGTGTCAAGAAATGCATACGGAAAGATGGGGGCGGTGAGAACTGGAAGCATATGTCCTTTTCCAAATGGAACCACTACAACAAGCTTTGGCATGCACTGTCTGTTGGAAAGCAAGCACTGTTTTTCTAGATATTTTCTGGGTAGTCTAGACACATTTCGACATTTCTATTTCTCAAAAGCAGAGCATTTGAGTTTGTACACCTTATCTTTATTTCAATTTTTGAAATCTTTACTCACACCCAATCTTATGTTGAGTAAAGAAAAATGTGTCTTTAATCAAGCTATGTGCATAGGCTTAAGAATGTGAAATGTCTGGTAAACACTGAGGGTTCAGATCTATCTGGCTCCCCTCTATATCCTAGGTTTTCTGGCACATAGTGGACTGCTATTTAATAATCAGGGAATCATTTAGTTTAATACTTTGATTTATTAATAAATAAATCTGGGCTGTGCTTTTAAAATTAATATATGAATAAGAGTTAGGAAGACAGAAAACCAACTTAAAGTACAGCCTGGTCAGCTTGATGAGAAAAGGGTGGAGAATTGTGAACATTAGCATGTTTGGGAAATTGCAAGTTAAGTCCTAAGAGGTTCTAGTCTTTGTAATGATTAACCAACTAGGCTTAAAACATAAAGGTTGAAGATTCATGTCACGTCACAGGCACCTTCGAAGACAAGCCTAGAAAACTGTTTGCAAGAAAATAGCCATTTAAAGCCTATGGGGGTACAGCTCTCCTCTGACACACACCGGGTCACCACGCGTCAGAATGGACTAAGCATCACCTGCTAATATTGGCCGTGCAGGGCTCAAGGAGAGAACCAAAGGACTAGGAGGAAGGAAGGCAATGGAGAAACCAGCCCTCATGTTATGGCATGTTTATCCTATGAAGCCATGAAAGATTGAAGTAGAGAGGAAACATGAATTCAGTTTGGAATTAGAAAGACCCTGTTTCCTGGACGAGAGAGGGCTTAGAGGGAGGGTTTCTAATATTTACTTCTCAATATAAATTCTACCCGAGGGTTTGCATTTTTCAAGTACATGGGATGAGAGGTCGAGAAAGCAGTTTGCGGAATGTGCCACCAAGCGAAGAACATACCGTTGCATATTGCCTGCCCTGCTAATGCTTTCCTTGTAAGCACTTGAGGTTGGTAAGCTCTGGGTTAAGATAAAGTAATCAGAGACACAATAATGAACAAGATTCATATTGTAATTTAACCTAATTTATTACATATGAACCAAATGGTTTCCACACTTGAGTGACATTGAATAGTACATAATCCAATTATTTCAAGGCAAAGAGAGAGGAGAATAATAAATGAACAAGTTGGCATTTTCTCAGAGAAATATAACTATAACTAAAGAGAAATAACTATCACAACTGAAAATTAAGCACAAAGACTCCAGAGTGTGAATTTTGGTTCAGGTTCTTCCACATAATTACAGTCTGGAATAAGCAGGCTACCAGTTTCCCAGTGCAGAGCAAGATGGACGACAAGTACTAATAACATGGGTCAGAGGTTGGCAACAACTGGAGAGAGGTCGAACAGGCCTGACGCTGTTAGGCACAACACCAAGAGATTGAGGCCCACAGGTCAAACCTCCAAAGGGTCGGTACCCATAATTGAGAAGGTTCACAGGTCCACAGCTGTTGGGCAAACAGTTCAGTGGTCCATAGCCCATGGGTACACAGCCAAAGGAATGGCTATTGTTGAGCTGGGAACTTAGTGGACGGCAACCGCTAAACACATAGGTCAGAGGTCTACAGGACACTGGGAGGTAAGAACCAGAGAAAGCAGAAGATACAGGAAGAAAGCTGGTCCCTTGGTAGGGTCTGGACACATAGTAAGCAGTGGAAGGACAGCAGGAGGCTTCACAGGTTCTGCGCTCACAGTTGGCTGGCTGGCAGATGGCTGGTTCACCACAGTTGTCTTTGGTTGGTTCACTGTAGGTCTCATGGCAGTTGTCCACGATCCAGGAATTGCCTTGACAGCTAGTGGGTAGGCAGATGGCATCTCCATAGTTCACACTGTTAGTGCAGAAGGCAATGGAAGAAGAACCTGGAGTATGGCAGGGATTTCTCAGGGATCTGGAGCTGTAGTTTCCAGAGCAGTAGTTGCGGGAAGACATAATGAGTTTTCTAGATCAGGCTGTGGTTGAGTGGAAAGGATCAAGTGCCTTGAGTGTGACTGAACCCCTTACTAGGCTTGACCCTTATATACCTTGAGAAGGGCTAGCTCTGTATACACACTCTCTTCCTCCTTGTTGTGTGAGGCGGCATCAGAACTCTTCTTTATAACCCAGGAAGTGGTACTCCCACCTCCCATAAAACTGGATGTTTTGTGCAAAGCTTTTCATGGATAAAGGATCACTATAAACTGGTATTGCTAAAATTTTAATAGGATCTCCTCTTCTTAAATCATCCAACCAAAACAGACATTGTAGAAGGCCATATACTTATTCCCATTATAACAACCATATACAAACACTCTTAAAATTACTCTCAGCGTCGTCTTTAAAATTGTAGCAAACTTTTTTTTTTACCGAAAAGGTGCCAATTTATTTTTCCTCTGGGGAGATTTGTTTTCATTTTGGAAGTTATTCAAAGTCAGTAGCTTGGGAACAAGTGTATTGAAAGAGAAAATGAGTAATTCAATCATCTATAAGATTTGGGTCAAAATCTTATAAAAGGACTCTAACATGGAAAAGTACAATGCACTCAATTTTGTATTTTTTTATTTCAGAATTCTAGAAGAAAGTAACTACATAGAAACATCTTTATTTAAAAAACATTTTATTTACTTCATTCATTTTTTCATTTCAATAAATAATTATGCTTAGCCAAGTTGTCAGCTTGATTTTTGTTTGAAGCATTTGTTTAATACATATAATAATTGGGCTAAATTAAAATTACTCACCTATTTTTGAACAAAATAAAAAAAGCAGAATTCCTAACAGAAAACTGGGAAACATTTTTCTGTGTGAATTTTTAAGGTTATTTATTTCATGGCATATCATGTTCCACAAATATCAATAAGCAAGTCAAGCACAGACTTACTTGTGCTAACTTACTGATCTATGGTGAACAATTTCATAATTTTTACCACATCAAAAATATATTTTAAGGTAAGGATGATTTCTAATTTGTAATCCCACAAAACCTTCTTATAAAATCAAAGACTTTTTTGTTTTGCTTTTAAGTTAACAATCCTGACCGGGAAGTAGTATCCAGTAAGCAAGATAAGCACATATTTATGTGTGCTTACTTACTAATCTACAGTGAACAATTTCACGTGGTTTACTACATGTAGTTCCCTACGTATAGTAATAAACACAAGTAAACCCGTGCTTATTTTGCTTCTTAGATCATCCACTCTTGGTTCCAACTGCAACGTATTGTTGGTGATAAAAAGGGGGGAAAGGGTCCTCATGAAGGCATGGATTCGTTTTTGACACTTACATTGGCCGTGGCATTTGTTTCAAAGGAGAGTTTCCTAACTACATTACACAATGACAGGCCCAAAGACAGCAGCATCAGATCAAATGCACGTCGCTGTTGTCGTGCAGTACCTTTGAGTTGGTTTCAGCTCAAAGTGACCCGATGCACAATGGAACCAAATGCTGCCTGGGCCTGGGCTGTCCTCACAAATGCCTGAGCCCGTTGTTGCAGCCACAGCATCGGGCCATGTTATCCAGGGCCTCTCTCTTCTTGCTGCCCCGCCACCTTGCCAAGTGTGATGTCCTTTTCCAGGGACTGGTCTCTCCTGATAGCGTGTCCAGTGGGTATGTTCTTCATATATCTGGAAAGCTATTATGGAATCTATTTTATGGTAAAAAGCTTAAGGATATAAAATTTTGTTTATTTTTCACATACTGGCATATTCAGTGACTACAATATTTATTTGAGGGTGAACTTAGTCTGCTGAATCCAAGTTCCAATTCTCTTTGGATGAAAGGTCAACGTATGCTACAAAATTGTATTCTACTTTATTGCTCAATGGCCACACCTACACTTATCATTTCTCTGTCCAGGAGGAGGGAAATCTATGAAGTAGAAGGCAGGTCTGTGAGGCGAAACAGGACTACTTGACTGGCAGGGGCATTAAGATGAAGAGTGAATGACAGATGGTAGCCTCTGCGGAGCCATCTGAACATGGGGAAATTATCTCAGGGTTTCAGGGTAGTGACTATTACCCTTTCATGATTTGCACTTCATGTGTTTGCAGAGCCCCGGGCCTTCAATGCCTCCCTGACAACACATGCACCTGTTGGAATGTCTTCTGGTTAAATCTGGTTGCGGCAGTGGAATGGCATTAGAAATAGGAAAACCACCTTTACTGAATGCTCTATCGAAATAATGTTTCATATAAAAAACACACAAAATTGAGCCAAAATACCAACAGCCCAACAATGACCGAATGAAACAAAGAAAATTCCCAATCTAAATCAAAGAGGAAAATATTAAAAACGAGCAAAATTTTAAAAATTGGCTCAAGAGAGAGATCAATGTCAAGCTATGACATTTTTAGTGGACTCTGTCTGATAACAAGGCCCTTCCCATCTCTGATCAGTTGTCAGAGAGGGTTCACCAGCACCTATAAAGACAACTGTGTTCGCAGATTGAAGGGAACATGGCAGGGTGAGGCTGACAGGCAACGGCAAGCTCACGACAAGGAGCACAAGGAAGACCTGTCCTGGCATTGACCGTGGTGCTGATTGCACAACACTCTGGAATGTGGTTGAAGTATTGAAATGTGCAATACCTGAACTGCATGTCGATGAAACCATTACATATAAACAAACTAATTTTTAAAAATGATACGTGGGTGCTTTCTACCTACTAAGTTCTAATATAAGCAAGAGCTGAATGCCTACATCGTTTGTACACACACAAACACATTGTGTGTCTTGTTAGGTATATACATTATATATACAGTGCAGGGGACCTGCTATCAAAGATCCTAAAGGTGTCCAGGAACAGGCTATAATTTGCTGCATTATACTTGTCCACCAAGTAGCCATGAGTCAAAGCGTGCTCAATGGCAACAAACCAGGACAGATATGCGTGGAGCCCCTGGGTGGTACACTTGGTTAACATCCTCAGTGACTAAGCTGAATGCTGGAGCTCCACTGCCAGGGGGATGTGCCCCAGAAGAAACTCCTCGTGATAGATTCACCAAAAGACTCAGCCACAGAAACCCTGTGCATCACTTTACTTGGACCACATAAGGTAGTCAGGAATCGGGATCGATGTGAAGCAACTGGTATTTGTGTATATGTGAATGTTGTGCATGAAGAGAAAGGCTCAAGTAAAGGAAACAAGCACATATTGGGTGCTTGTTATGTGCTAGACTTTGTGATAGGCATTCATGCATGTGGAGTGTCACTTTACACCCACGTGTTTATATAGTGCATTTATACTTTCAAGTATTCCTAGGATAAAATTTTAAAATCTGCAGTAAATTATCAGAAGCTGTCCTCATGGTTTAGTGGTTAAGAGTTGGACTGAGATTGGAAAGCTCAGCAGTTCAAAACCACCAGCTACTCCTTGGGAGAAATATGGGGCTTTCTACCTGGTAAAGAGCTACAGTCTTGGAAACCTACAGAGGGTAGCTATGAGTTGGCATCCTCTCGATGGCAGAGAGTTTTGGGGTTTTTTGGGGTAGTAATTTGTAATTAGTACATGGTATGTGCAAGCATCTCATATGTATGTAAAAGTTGGACTTGAATAAGGGAGACCCCAGAAGAATTGATGTATTGGAACAATGGTGTTGGTGAAGATTATGGACAGTATCATAGACTGTCAGAACAACAAACGAATCTGTCTTGAAGGAACTATAATCAGAAGGCTCCTTTTAGAAGTGAGGAGGAAGAGATTTTGTCTTACATATTATGGATGTGAAAGAAACATTTTTTTTCCTTTTCTTATGCCATACCACAGTATGTGGGATGTATCAGTGCTAGTAGTTACTAGCTGTGTGACCCTGAACAATCAGTGCAATCTCCCTGAACCCCACTCACAATCATTATTTCTGTGCAGAAAGAGAATCTTAGTCATATTTAATATGTAATTATACTTTAGGATGATAGGCATTGAGATATAATAAAAATGTAAGTTGCAAACCTTATAGGTATTTTGATGTTGTTATCTTGCTGTGGCATGCTTACCACTATCCAAAGAACACCACTCTTGTATTTAATTTCTATAGAGTATTAACAGGAGAGTTGATTATTTTTTCCTGTTAATGATATGTAACATTGAGAAAGAACTCGTGGAATGGCAGAAAATGTAGTGCCCAAATGTATAGTTTCCTAAAATAATATATGCTGTGTTGATGTTATTCAAAAGACTGATTCACTGAAATGGTAGAAGGTACTTGGGCATAGCAACAGGTACCTCTTCATAGAGTTTGGGCTATAAACCACGTTTACTCTCTTCATTGCTTTTTCTACAGTAAGTCAAAGTCATGTCCTCTCTTCTTCTATAGTTATAAACCCAAATCTCCTTTGGATACAAAGAATACTCAGAGGATTACACACAGTAAGGGTACAGCAATAAATGATAGGCATATCAGTAATTTAACAAATATTTATTGATCATCAAGTATATGCAAAACATTATGAAAGGTGCTGAAGTGGATACTAAAATATGCTTCCTAGACACATTCAACCTTGGATGTGTGATTCTACAGGAAGATAATCTATGGCGATGCTTACTAAGTTATATAACAGAGATATGGAAGAGAACAAACATAATTCATTGATTTCACCTAGAAGTTGGTATTTGAAATTCATTTTGAAGAATTGGACAAAATGGCAGGTTGTCGAGGGAAGGAGATTATTACCTTGATTTTCAGATAATCACCTCCTAATTTCAATCAATTTAAAACTATTTTCTTTGATGAAAAATAAGGTATAGAGATTAAGGCAGTGATTTGTTTTGATACTGACATTGGTTCTGATCTTAATTATGGAGCAATCTTTTAGTGGAGGATATGGGGTGGGGAATTGTAGTAGCTATAGTTCGAGTCATAGACTAACAGACCTTCAACCACTACAAGTAGTTGAGATTTTGTTCTGCTGGTATAGTGATCTAGTAGCTGATTTGAATAACAGAGTGATGTGATTAAACAGTACATCATGGAGTTCAATTGTGTGCCAAATCACAGAATAGATTTGAACAGAAGAAAATCTATTATAATGTTTCTCTCCCTTCGCCTGATGAAAAATTAATTATGCCTTTTCATCTGTTTTCTATATCTCATCTGCTATCTTTCAAGTTCAGTGTTTTGTTCCAATTTGTTAAAGACATGCACTTCTTACTGGCATATCTGATTTATATTGTCACTGTACCATATTTAGTCTGAACATTGTGCTTAGATTAATACTCCTAAAAATAAAATTTATCATATGACTCTCTTACATAAAAACATCAATGGCTTCCTTTTATCCACAGAGAACAGGCCTGTTTGACCTTACTGTTACCCAATAAAGATGTTCATCTGCATTTTTAAAAAATAATCATTTTATTAGGGGCTCATACAACTCATCACAAACTGTACATACCTCATCTGTGTCCAGCACCTTAGTACATATGTTGACTTCATCATTCTTATGACACCCACATTCCACTTGAGCCCCTGGTGTCAGCTCATTTTCCCCCCTCCCTCCCTCTCCCCCCTCCCCCGAACCCCCAATAATTTATAATTTATTATTATTTTATCATATCTTACCCCATCCCACACCTCCCTCACCCACTTCTCCGCTGTCTGTCCCCCAGGGAGGAGGCCACATGGAGACCTTGTCCTCTGTTCCCCCTTTCTCCCTCTCCTTCCCTCCACCCTCCCGCCATTGCCACTCTCTCCACTCGTCCTGGGGGGGTTCATCTGTCCTGGGTTCACTGTATTTCCAGTTCCTATCTGTGCCAGTGCACCTCCCCCAGTCCAGCTGGATATGTAAGGTAGAATTGGGATCATGGTAGTGGGGTGGAGGAAACATTTAAGAATCAGAGGAAAATTGCATATTTCATCATTACTACACTGCACTCTGATTTGCTCCTCACCTCCCTGCAGCCGTTCTGCAAGGGGATGTCCAATTTCCCCCAGATGGGCCCTGGGTCCCCACTCTGCAATCCCCCTCATTCACAATGTTATAATTTTTTTTTTTTTGTCTTTGATGCCTGATACCTGACCCTTTCGTCGTCTTGTCATCTTACAGGCTGGTGTGCTTCTTCCATGTGGGCTTTGTTGTTTCTCAGCTAGATTGCCCCTTGTTTATCTTCCAGCATGTGGGACCCCAGATTCTGTGTAATTTGACAGCTTGGCACCATCAGCTTTCTTCACCACATTTGCTTATGTACCCACTTTGTCTTCAGCATTCGTGTTGGGGTAGGCTGGTGTGCTTCTTCCTTATGGGTTTTGTTATTTCTTAGCTAGATGGCCGTCTGTTTGTCTTCAAGCCTGTAAGACCCCAGACGCTGTATCATTTGATAGCTGGGCACCGGCCATCTGCATTTTTTTTACTTATTTACTCTTGTCTCTTTAAATTAGTCCACGTTTTCCCTTATTTCACATCATCTTCTCATTCATTCTCTCTCTCACTTGGAATAGTCCTCTGATTTTATACATCATTCAGACTAGTCAGATAAATTACCCTTTCTTTATAAATTATTTCAAGCCATTTCTCCCTATTTAAATATTTCCAGCCTTCACGTTTTTAACTATTATTGGCAAATTTTCCCTCCCTTCTCTTTTTCACATACACACATACCTTGGGCTTATAAGCAAATAATTCTTTCAGTATGTCTACTGTATCTTATAGGTGACTAATTGCTGAGAACTTAGTACATAGCTGATACTGTTCTATATGTTTATAAATATCATTTGATGCAATGCTGAAGGAATCTTTAATAGAGCAGATGTAATCATTATTCTTAATAGCTTCTTAATAGATACTAGTAAATCTTAATAGATCTTAGTAGATTCTTACTGGATACCTGTTGACTACAATGGTAGCATTCACACATGCAATTTAGGTTTTCTGGATCGAATGAAAATTAGCCTTTACCTAATCAATCAATAATCTCTTTGATGTATTTGTTTCTTCATCTATGCATTTTAACCAGCAAAGTCAACTTTCAGGAAATATAAAAGAGAATAAGGATAGAAGAAATTTCAGGAGGACTTCATGCCCTTGTCAAGTTTTCCTCCTGCCCATTTTAGTATCTTGATTAATATTCGAGTTAGCGTGGCTCAAAACAGACTACTAATTATCTAGAGTCAGTCTTTAGAAGCCTCCAAAGTATAATGAAGTGTAGCTAAGTGACCTAATTTAGCACCCCCTGTTGGGTGGTATGTGTAAATTGTTGACCAATCCATTTGGAAAAACTGAGTAAATCCAGACCAGCAATGTAGATTTCTGGGTAAATAATCAGGATGGCATCTACTTTCAGAAGAACGCTGGTGGCATTAGTCATTTCATGTTGGCCTGTTAACAGCTGTTCGAATCTTCCAGACATTCCAAAGGAGAAGGATGAGGTTTTCTGCTCCCATGAAGAGTTACCGTCTGAGAAAACCACAGGCACAGTTCTACCCCATCTTTAAGGGTCACTGTGAGTCGAAAAAGATACAATGGCAGTGAGTTTGTTTTTTTTTAGAGGTTTATAACCTTCTTAACAATGACAACTATGGTTCCTACATGATGAACAAAATTTGCTCTCCTCGTTGCCACTTTATTCATCCCTGGTGATGCTTCACAGATAACATTAGAACATTGTTTTGTATTAATTATCCCATTCTTTCATACCTATAGGGAGTCCTGGTGGCAAAGTCCTGTAAAGTTTGCACTGCTAAACGCATCTTCAACTCAAATCCACCAGCCACTCTGTGGTTAAAAAGAGAGAGAGAAAGAGAGAGAGAAAGAGATCAGATTGTCTTCTCCTTGTATATGAAGATACACAAGGCCCAGAAATCCTATGAAAGGTCTATATGAGTTGGACTTGACTTCATGGCAGTGGCTGTTTGTTTCTTTGTTTCATACCTGTGTGTACAGGACCCTCTGAGAGAAGGTGTCCCTGTACTATCATAGAAATGCCCCTTTGTTTCATACCTGTGTGTACACGACACTCTGAGAGAAGGTATCCCTGCACTATCATAGAAATGCTCCTTTGTTTCATACCTGCATACATGACACTCTGAGAGAAGGTGTCCCTGCACTATCATAGAAATGCCCCTTTGTTTCATACCTGTGTGTACACGACACTCTGAGAGAAGGTGTCCTTGCACTATCATAGAAATGCCCCTTTGTTTCATACCTGTGTGTACATGACACTCTGAGAGGTGTCCCTGCACTATCATAGAAATGCCCTGAACTGTGCCCTTTTTACCTTTGCAAGAACCTTTTCCAGTTGATCTCTTCGCCTATGTCTTTAACAGCTTATTGTGGTGTAATTATATATAACAGACTAAACACACATAACGTGTGCAATTTGATAGGGTTTGACATGCATTTAATACAAATCAAGATAATAATTATAATTTCCTCATGGTCTGTTATAGGACTATTATATATTACTTCCCTCCCCTTTCTACCTGTCTCTCACAAACCTTTACCCCCTTCTCTAGGCAACCACTGCTATACTTTCTGTCACTTTGAATTAGGGTGCATTTTGGGTTCATACAATATGCACTCTTTTCTTTGTTTAGCTTTTTCTCATTTATAATACTTTCTTTGAAATTCATCCATGTTGGAGCATGTATCAGTATTTTATTCTTTTTACTGATCTAAGCATTCCAGTGGAAAGCTATCACACAATTGGTTTGTTGAAAGTATTAAGAATTAAATTGTCTCCCTCCAAAATTAGTGTTTGCAAATCTTTTTAAAAAAATTTTATTTAAAATAGTTTTAAAATTTTTTATTGGGAGCTCATACAATTCTTAGCACAATCCGTACATCCATCCATTGTGTCAAGCACATTTGCACATTTGTTGCCATCATCATTCTCAAAACATTTGCTTTCTACTTGAGCCCTTAATATCAGCTCCACATTTCCCCCTCATTCCCCACTCCCCCCTCTCTCATTAACCCTTCATAATCCATAAATTATTATTATTTTGTCATATCTTACACTGTCCAACATCTCCCTTCACCCACTTTTCTGTTGTCCGTCCCCCAGGGAGGAGGTTATATGTAGATCCTTGTAATCGGTTCCCTCTTTCGACCCCCCCTTCCCTCTACCCTCCATTGCCACTCTCACCACTGGTCCTTCAGGGGTCATCTGACCTGGATTCCCTGAGTTTCCAGTTCCTGTCTGTACCAGTGTACATCGTCTGGTCTAGCCAGACTTGAAAGATAGAATTGGGATCATGATAGTGGGGGGAGGAAGCATTTGAGAACTAGAGGAAAGTTGTATGTTCCATCGTTGCTACATTGCACACTGACTGGCTCATCTCCTCTCCACAACCATTCAGTAAGGGGGTGTCCAGTTGCCTATAGAAGGGATTTGGTTCTCCACTCTGCACTCACCCTCATTTAGAATGATATGATTTTTTGTTCTTTGATGCCTGATACCTGATCCCTTCGACACCTCATGGTCACACAGGCTGGTGTGCTTCTTCCATGTGAGGTTTGTTGCTTCTAAGCTAGATGGCCGCTTGTTTATCTTAACCCCAGATGCCATATCTTTTGATGGCTGGGCACCATCAGCTTTCTTCACCACATTTGCTTATGTACACATTTGTCTTGAGTGATCATATCAAGAAAGTGGGCACAAACCGATATGATTTTTCGTGCTTGGATGTCTGATACCTGGTCCCTTCTAAACCTTGTGGTCACACAGGCTGGTGTGCTTCTTCCATGTGGGCTTTGATGCTTCTGAGCTAGATGGATGCTTGTTTATCTGCAAGGCTTTAAGGTCCCAGGCGCTATATCTTTTGATAGCCGAGCACCATCAGTTTCTTCACCACATTTGCTTATACACACATTTGTCTTTAGCGATCCTGTCAGGAAGGTGTGCATCATGGAATGCGAGTTTAGTACAACAGTGTTCTTGCATTGAGTAAATACTTGAGTGGAGGTCCAATATCCATCTGCTGCCTTAATACTAAACCTATAAATATATGCACGTAGATCTATTTCCCCACCATCCTATATAAATAGATTTACATATGTGCATGCCTGTATTTAGACCTCTATAAATACACTTTGTGTCCTAGTTCTTTCCTCTATTTC
>NW_022111372.1:20911389-20915541 GCF_000313985.2 Echinops telfairi
TGTGAGGTGGAGGACTTTGTGGACTGGTGTTGGGTTAATGGGTTAATGTTGGACTTGTGGGCTTGGGCAGCATTGGGTTGGGATGTTCTCGTGATGTACCTTTTCTTTACATAAAACTCTCTCTTATACGTGAGTCGCCGTGGATTTGTTTCTCCAAAGTACCTAGACTAATACACAATACCCTCCCCTTGGGTGGGTTAGTACAATATTCACCTACCACACATCTCTTATTTCCCCCTTCCCCCCCTACCTTTTTTAGTTGGCTACCATATATACCCCTGGATTTAGTCTGGCCCCTGCTATACGACCTGGACCTCACCCCTGGAGTGTTTGTATACAGTAGCTTTTTCCCTGTGTCCCTTTCCATTTTTCTTTTCTTTCTTTTTTTTTTTTAATAAATGTACCTGAGCGGGCTCATGTTGTACTTGTCCTTTTGTGCTTGGCTTACTTCACTTAGCATAATTTCTTCCAGTTCTTCCCATGTAGCGATATGCTTCATGTGTTCATCACTGTTTTTTAGCGATGCATAGTACTCCATTGTATGTATGTACCACCGTTTTTTAATCCATTCATCTGTTGATGGAAATTTGGGTTGTTTCCAACTCCTTGCGATTGTGAACTGTGCCGCAATGAACATTGGAGCACAGATGACTGGACATGGTTTGTTTCTTGCCTCTTCCGGGTATGTTCCCAGGATGCGGGTTGCTGGTTCATATGGTAGCTCAATTTCCATCTGGTTTAGAAATCGCCAAATTGATTTCTATAGTGGGTGTACATACCTATAGGACCACGAGCAGTGGATGAGAGTTCCTATTTCACCAGAGCCCCTCCAACACTTGTTGCTTTCTGATGTTTTGAATTGGACTATCTTTGAGGGTGTTAGGTGGTATCCCATAGTTGTTTTAATTTGCATTTCTCTTATGGCTAGTTATTGGGAACATATTCTCATATGTTTATTGGCCATTCGGATTTCAGACTCTGTGGAACTTCTGTTCAGGTCCTTTGCCCACATCCTCAGTGGGCAGTTAGTTTTTCTCTTATTGTAAGCTTGCAAAGTATTGTAGACTTTAGTAATAAGGCCTTTGTCTGATGTGTCATTGCTAAACATATTTTCCCAGTCAGTGGGCTCTCTTATTATTCTCTTGGTGATTTTTTTCGATGTACACAGTTGACTTATCTTCAGTATATCCCACTTGTCTATTTGTGATGCTTCTGTATTTGTATCCTTCCCTATTTCTGATTGCCTATGTATTCCCTGTGCCAAGGTTCTCAGGATTGTCCCAATTCCCTCATTAATGGCCCTAATTTTGGGGGTTTTATCTCAAGGTCTGTGATCCCCTTTGAGTTTATTCTTGTACATGGAGTGAGGTAAGGGTCTTGCTTCATTTTTCTGCAGGTAGATATCCATTTTTTGCAGCACAATTAATTGAAGATGGCATCTGCTTTCCATTTCATATTTTTTGGATCCTTATCAAAGATCAGTTGCCTGTACACTGATGTTTTTATTCCTGGGTCTTCAGCTCTTTTTCATTGGTCTGAATATCTGTCATCATACCAGTACCATACTATTTTGACTATTGTGGCCATATTGTAAAGTGCTAAAGTCAAGTAGAGCAAGCCTTCCCACTTTGTCCTTCATCTTGAGGAGTTCTCTGCTAATTCTTGGCTTCTTCCCAATCCATATGAAGCTGGTAATCAGTTTTTCCAATTCTTTGAAGAAGGATGGTGGTATTCGTATCAAGATAGCATTGAACTTATATAGTGCTTTGGGCAGAACTATCATCTTTACTATATTGAGTGTACCAATCCATGAACATAGGATATTCTTCCGTTTGTTGAGGTCACTCTTGGTTTCTTGTAGTAGTGTTTTATAATTTTCCTCATACAAATCTTTCATTTTTTTAGTCAGGCATATCCCTAGGTATTTCAATGTGTGCTTGGCTATTGTAAAGGGTACTACCTTTTTAATGGTCTGTTCTGTGATCTTGTCTGATGCGTAGAGCAGTCTGATAGACTTCTGTTTGTTGATCTTGTATCCTGCCACTCTGCCATATTCCTCTACTGCTTACAACACTCCACTTGTGGAGTTTAGGGAATCTTCGATGTATAGAATTTGATCCCTGGACTCCAACTATCCACCTATTTTCTCCCACACCACGTTCTGCCTCAGGTAAGATTGTTTTTTCTTCTACTCCAAATTATGGATACCCGCCACCCTCATTCCCTAGGCTATGAGCTCAAGGCAGCTAACCGCAGAGAGCTCTGGCATGGGCTTCTCCTTGTGTCTGGGATTATGTCCTCTTTAGGGCGTCAGCCTGGAGAGATCACTACGCCTGGTGAAAGGGCTGGAGGAACTTTTCAGCTGGAGCCCGCGAGCCCAGCTAATCTAGAGCGATTTAGAGCATTCTTGGTTCTCTTTGTGAGTGGAAATCACACACAGAAAAGGGGTTCAGGAGAGACCCTAGTACCCTAATTCTAGTTTCAGGACTCCACCTCCCAGTTTCCTTCACCTTACCTCCCAATTTTCTGGTCTGACAGCAGATGGGTGAGTCTTAACTAGTTGCCATTTTCCACAACTCCTTGGGTCTCGTAAAACTTAATCCCTATATCTATAGTTTGACTCTCATTTAGGAATGGGTTTTCTTTGACATGCTAATGAGACAGTACAGTGAAGGTGTGTCTTAAATTAATCCCTTTGGATTATATAATGATGGTTTTAGGATTAAGGAAGCAGAGATGGGATATAGAGATGCCAAGACACAGGAAGATTACCAAGTTATAGAAACTCAAAGCAGAGATAGCAGAGGGAGACCCTTCTCATGCCAGCAGCCTCAACTTGAACTTCTATCCCCTTGACTTTACAACAATAAATACCTCTCGATGAAGTAAATACATAAAGCCACTCACTTGTATTTCTGTTACAGACAGACAAATAGGCATATCCAAACAAACAAACATTGTCACGGAGTCAATTCTGACTCACAACAACCTGTTAGGACAGAGTCAAACGAGTTCTTCTAAACAAGGACTTCTAAATCTTTGTGGATCTAGATAATGTTATTTTACTTCCAAGAGTGATGAAGGTATCTGAAATAGTGACTTTTCATTTAGCGTGCCAATGTTTAACCCACTGCACCACTGTGGTTCTTTAAATGTCAAGGAAATAAGAGACATCGGTAATTTTGGTAATGCCAAATTTGGGACAAGTATAAACCTAAATATATGGACCTTTACCTTTACATGGATGTATGGTTTTATATGCCTTGGGTAAATGCCTAGGAGTAGAAGAGCTGGATCAAAGAGTATGTGGGTATTTAATTTAAAAACGAAGAAGAAAAAGCCTGGGGAACATTTCTCAAAACCAGTGCATCTTTTTCATTCACAATAGGAGTGCCTGAGACTTAATGCCTTCTACAGATTCCTTTTATGACCTGTCCTCTTTATATTAAGAAAACTTTACTCAACCTAATATCACAAAGGTTCCCTGCTATGTACCCTTCATTAACTTTATTTAGAAACTACCCAGCCCCAATACCAACTGTGTGGACAGCCGCCTCTCCCACCAAGAAGAATTTATTTTAGAGAACAGCACTAAATCTGCAGTTCTGGGAGAGGGACATGTCTGATCAGAGCACATGGGAGCAAATGAAGGGGGAGGAAGAGAGAGTGGAGCACATCCTGGCCAACCAGGCCTTGGGGATGATATTCTCTCTCAGAGTAGCCAATCCACAGAGAAGACCACATGGCCGGCCCCTCTATGAGACATGATATCTCTCACTGACCCATATCCCTACAGGAGACAACACTGGAGACACAGTGTGGGAATTCCACCCGATTTGATCCTACCACACCAAGGCAAAACACTAAGGGCATGCAACAGAACAGCAAGGGGAACAGAGCAATGAAGTCCCCAGAGAATACCAAAAATAGACTTTGGAACCAGGGTTTGGCGCCCAAACAGTCTCCACTGGAAAACACTCCTAAAGGCCAACAAACAGTCTTTGAACTAACTACAAGCTTTTCTTTTTTGTTGTTGTGTTTTGTTTTGTTTATTTTCACTGCTTGTTGTTGTTATTGTTTTGTTTTATTTTGTTGCTTGGTTTTGCTCTGTCTTGTTTTTGTGAATGTTATTATCTCCGCAGGTCTATCTAA
>NW_022111372.1:20916206-20929223 GCF_000313985.2 Echinops telfairi
AGGTATCAGGCATCATAGAACAAAAGATCATATCATTGTGAATGAGGGGGATGTGGACTGGGGACCCAAGGCCCATCTGTAGGCAACTGGACATCCCCTTACAGAATGGTTGTGGGAAGGAGATGAGCCAGTCAGGGTGCAGTGTAGCAATGATAAAACATATAACTTTCCTCTAGTTCCTAAATGCTTCTCCCCACCCACTATCATGATCCCAATTCTACTTTGCAAATCTGACTGGACCAGAGCATGTACACTTGTACAGATGGGAACAGGAAACAAAAGGAATCCAGGATGAGGACCCCTTCAGGACCAGTGGTGAGAGGGGCAATACTGGGAGGGTGAAGGGAGGGTGGGGTAGAGAGGGGTAACCAATTACAACGATCTGCATATAACCTCCTCCCTAGGGGGTGGACAGCAGAAAAGTGGGTGAAGGGAGACGTCAGACATTGTAAGATATGACAAAATAATAATTTAAAAATTATCAAGAGTTCATGAGGGGGTGGGGGGAGGGAGGGAGCGGAAAAAGTGAAGAGCTGATGCCAGGGGCTTATGTGGAGAGCAAATGTTTTGAGAATGATGAGGGTAAGGAATGTACAATGTGCTTTATACAATTGAGGTATGCATGGATTGTGATGTGTTGTATGAGCCCCCAGTAAAATGATTAAATTAAAAAAAATAGCTTAAGCTGTTATCTTAAGATTCATTGATGGTAAATTCCTTTTTCCAATATGTCTTTTGTCCTCAATATTCTGTGCCTGGCATACTGAACCTGTTGCCTCTACTTCCTATTTTGAATCCTCGTTCTACTTCAATGTCAGTAATGGTCTAATAATTTCATGTTTCTACTCCTATCTCTTTGAATAGCTGTTTTGTCTTTCTGCCTGACTCCTTTTCTTCTCTTCATGACCCAGAATATTGATATATCCTAATCTTCTTCATCTTTTATTTCTTACCAATCAGTATTTCATTAATGTTAAGATTTCAATGAATATTCATCAATACACGAGTTGTCCTGCATTCATGACAAACTTGTTTTCCCTCCTAATCATTGTTACTGAATTTTAAATAGTCTTCAACATTGTTCCACTGAGACAGTTTACATTTCAAATTGCATATGCATATGCATATTAGATATATATATGTGTGTGTGTGTTTTCTCCAAAGTTATTTTTCCTCCTATGAACTTTATTTCTACTTTGGTATCATAATCTTTTAACAATAATGCCTTAAGATATAAGAACATTCTCTTGGATGGAGTGGTGCAAATGGTTAATGCACTTGATGACTAACCACAAGAGGTGCAATGAACCCAGGGGTGCATTGAAAGAAAGACTTGGAGACACTACTTCCCCAAATCAGCCATTGAAAGCTGTTCTGATGTACATGGGGGCCACAGTGAATCATGTTTGACTTACGAAGGAAATTGAACTTTCTACGATTTCTCTTCACAGATATTCTAATCTGTTACCATGTTCCCTTGTATGAGATTAATTGTAAAACCCAATTCAAATAATGTTTTCTTATGTGCAACAATGTTCTTGAATAATTGTCCATTGTTTTACAGAATTAAAACAAATATTATTGGCATTGAAAACTATTCACACTTGGCTTCCAATATATATTTCCAATAATAATCCTTTAGCTCTTCTTTATATGGAATTCCCAGATCACATTATTTGCTATTCTCAGTAAATATCTCACTTATGTTACTGGGTTCCCTTTTTGGATCCTACAATGGTCTTCCACCCAATGTCAGTTTGCCTATATTTTATTCACTCCTTATGATTCAGGTTAAACCTCATCACTTCCAGGAGACCTCCATTTCTGTTAAAGTAGAAATTGCCTTCCTTCTAAGTTCTTTTCTAAGCTATATCTTTCTATGTTGATGATTGCATACCATTTATTTTATTCAAATTACCTCTTATTGTTACTTATCACTTATTACTATTCTAAAGACATTATATCTTATTTCCCTTTGTATGGCTTAAAATAGTCAACAAATGATTGTGTAAATATTTATTCAAAGAACAAATGTCTCTTTTTCTCTATGAATCCAAACATTTTATTTTCTCTTACTTTATTTCAAATATTTCTCATATCAGTAAAATATTTTCATGTATATCAATACACATGATAATTGAGGCTTGTTGGAAGTTGATTGCATATAGAGAGAGTCTGTCTGATTAAGGTCATACTTTATAACTATTTCAAATCAGTTTGTGTATATATGCATATTTCCAAATCTTTCAAAAGTTAGTTTTACATTAGAACCTACTTTTGTTTTAGGCTCTTTGAGAGCTTTTTACGGTGAAAACAAAGATTTACTACAAACACTGAAAAAAGTCAGGCATGGTTCGATTATATTGTTTTGTCATCGAAACCTTGCACCTTCCCATTTGACACTCTTTACCACCAGGAGAAGAATGCAGTTTCTCCAGGTCAGAGAGGATCCTTGTGGAGTTCTTTCCATACATAATGCAAGCATCTCTCCTGGCCTTTTTTTGCCCCAGACAATCTAGGCACATAGTAAATTTAAGAGGAGACTTTCCAGTAAGACATATCCTTTTGGGATATAAATGTTTTCTAGTACTTTTTTTTTCTCTTTCAGTTGAACATGAGATCAAAATAACAATGCTATGACTTGTCAGTTATTCAATAGTCCCACTAAAATCAATAAATGTTCTCCAGGAGTATGACTCTAATCAACCTTTATCTTGCCATATAGGTCAACACTCAAGTTGAAATGAAGACTCTGAGTTGTCTAAAACATGTTTCCTCTGAAGTATTATTTTATAACACTTCACACAAGATAGAGAATCATTCTTTTTCAGTTGAGAGATGAGTGGCATGTAAGTGATTAAATTCTTTATCCTGGTCTCTATCAGAAGCTATTTCAAAGGCTCAGATAAAATAGTTCTTTCTTTTTTTTTAAAGATGTGAAATCTTCCCCCCCAATTAGTTTTTCATAATAATTCAAAAGCAAACATCTATTGCCTTCATCATCTAATTAACTGAGATGATTTAATCTGATATTAAGGGTAGACAATTGGTGATGGGAGAACCTGAGAGTCAACTACCATAAATAGTAGTCCTATTTTTTCTTCCTTCTGTTTTGTTTCTTTGTTTAGCTTGAAATAGGAAATGAAGATCTGCTCAACTGTTATCTATCTAGCTGAATCAACAGTCCTGTGGTAGTTATATAATCATTTGTCAATTTGAAGATTAAGAGTGTAGGGGTGAAGTCTAGTCTGTCAATCAGATCATAGCCAATGAGGCCTCTGTGTAGGCTGGTCTTCTGAGAATTCTGGGAATTCCTGTATTTCCTCCTTGGAGGCAGGAGAGACTTTCTCTCTTGGCTCACTCTCTGGGAGACATTGCAGCTGACAAGACACATGAGTGTGTCTATGGATTTGTTTCTCTACTCAACTGGGACTAACACAAGTCTTATTCCAGGAGAATATAGGGCCACTCTGCAAAGATGAGGGGTATGTGCCTCTCTGGTTCCCACGTAGATTCAGTTAAAATGGCCTTTTAACTGAATAAGTAAATAAGCAAGTAGGTAAGTAAGTAAACAAATAAATAACCTAAATCAGCATACACTGAGTTTAATATGAAATAGCACTAAGACTCTTGAGTCCAGCAAAGAGAGTATTATCTTTCATAATAACCACCCAATACTCAGCATTTCTATATTAAACTTGAGCATAATTCAGCAGAGTTCAGACTTTAATTGGTCAGACAACACCATTAGAGAAAGTAATGGAAGACTCAAGAAAACATGACCATGGCAGTTCTCCAACCACCTGCTTACACACTGGTGATTATTTTTTTAATGTATTGTTTTGAAACTCTGTATATCAAAAGTAAGGATCTTGACATGTCTAAAATCCAAACTCAAAACATGTGACTAGTTGGATGTCCTAAGAATGCAAAAGAGTAGTCGTCTGTCCTCTGTTACTGTTCTGAACCAAGTACCTATTCATCTACTTCACTCCCTTCACCCTCTCCCCTCCATGACCACAACACATACACACACACTTCTTTTCATTTAGAAACAAGGATAGGATATTAACAAAGATAGGACTTTAAAAATAATTTTATTGACATAATTCACATGTTATAAAATTAAATGGCTTAATCATATTAAAGAGTTGTGCAATCATCATTGTAAACAATTTTAGAACATTTTCTCTTCTTTTTAATATTTTGCCTCAACCTTCACTGACATAACCCTACGATACTATTAGTTCAGTTACTTTCTGAATTAGTTAGCTTATTGTGCCAACCTGGCTGATAAACACATGTGGGGTTAATTGAAGGGCAGAAGGATAAATGGCTCAGTGAGCCTCGCCTTTCTTGTTCTTGGGTCTCTTGTTTTGTGATGGTCGCACCAGGGTGCAGCTGTCTTAGCAGTTCCCTGCTTAGCTTGCAAGATTGACTACCTACAAGACATCCCCAAGAGAAGTCACATGGACCTATCTCGATACAGCCCTGGGTGCTGGAGCAGCTGCGTGGAGACCCCTGCTAGTGCTGAGATGCTTACATGTTCACTGACTCAGCTTTCCTCCTGCAGTTGGCATTGTTGTGTCTGCTTTGTGAGATGGAGGAGGACTTTGTGGACTGGTGTTGGACATATGGGGTAATATTGGACTTGTGGGTTTGAGAAGCACTGGGTTGGGATGTTTTCTTGATGCACACTTAACCTACAAAGAAAACTCTCTCTTATACATGAGTTTCTGTGGATTTGTTTCTCTAAAGTACCCGGACTAATACACTTTCTCTATAGATATACCTATCCTGGATTTTTTATACAGAAAAACAGACAATCACACAAACAAAAAATGGTAAAATAAAACAAAATTTCACTAGAAAATAAAGCCAAATATTTAAAAATGAGAACAAAATTGGAAAGACATCATGCTCAGTAAAACAAAGACACAGAGCAAAGAAGGCCCTTAGCAAGATGGATTGACAGAGTGGGTCAATGACGACAGGCTCAAGCACAGGAAGGGCTGTGAGGACAGTGCAGGACTGGACAGTGGTTCCCTTGGTCATGCGTACATCCACTACGAATCCAAACTGACTTGCTGGCACTGAACAGCTAACAACAACAGAACAAATTAGCTCAAAATGGAAGAGATGGTAAGGTGTTCAATTTTAAGCTAACTACATCTACAGTAATCACTTTCCAATGCACTCTGCTTGCTAGCAAGGCTGTTCATTCTCCTGGTCAGAGGAAATTCAATGGAAACGTAATCTGAGTGGGGACCCTGCAAACGGATTTTAGACTTTCACCGTCATCCATTGCCCTCGGCAAACGGAATGCTCAGAATTCAAACTCTAATAACACTCCTTTTTCCAATCATGTATCTTCTACTTTAAAATCCTTGGGTCACATAGGCTGGTGTGTTTCTTTCGCGTGGGTTTTGCTGACCCCGCATTTTGATGGCTGCTGTTTGCAGACAACACTTTGAGATCCAGACACTCTCCTTTGTGATAGCTGGGCGCCATTTGATGTTTTCTGCACACTTTGCTACAGGCCCTATTTCTTCAGTGATCTTTTCCTGAGGGCGACAATGGAGGAGAATCATGCCATCAGGACCAATTTTTCTTAGATTAGTGCTACCATTCAGTGCAAGTTCAAACTGAAATTCAAAATCTCTGATTTGTTTATATATGTCCCTGATTCACTTTAGAGATATCCTTATCATTTTATTGGTGAACACTATAAATTATCCCCATGGGGCATATAATAATTCTATTGATAGTATCATTAATTTATCAAATGGTATAGAATTTAAAATACTGTTGATAAAAGGAAAGTATACATGTATTGGACTGATTTTTAGACTTGAATACATGGACCGTTGACTTGTGCAGTTTAAAAACTCAAGTCAGTGGACACTATTTACTCAAAAGTGAGGGCAAAACTTTCAAGAATACTCATTCACAAAGGCAGAATTATGCCTTCTTGATGAGGCCATGTCATAAAAAAGCAAAGAGGGCATGAAATTAGCAAATATATGGCAGTGTTGAGCTGTCTATAGCAAATGGCCTGGGTCACTCAGGGCTGTATAAAAACTAGGCCAATACTGTATAATTAGTAATACAATACAGGGTGTATTCTCTCCCCTTTGAGGTCTTTGTAAACATTGTTAAGTATATTTTCACCAATGGAAGATTATCCTACCTAGTTTACCCACAGAAGAAGTAAAATCACCTTTTCTGGGGCCTCTATATTCACCCCAACCCCGGCCCTGCCTCCTTTCTAGACTTAAATTCCCATTAACTTTCACCAGGCATCCTTACAGGTACCAGACATTTCGTTTTGAGAGAGGGACGATGAGGACTTGGCCTGGTTAATGGAATTGATCATGAAGAAAGTCCTTAGAAGTTGCTATTGAATGTGTTGCTGAAAGTTTTTCAATCAGAGGCAATAAATGGTCTTCCATTTTATTGCCTGCTAATAAGAAGGAATTGGGGAGATGACTGAAGATCAATTGTTGGGAAATAAGCTTAAAGACAATTGAACAAACAGTGCCTTGATTGTTGTCTGCCCTTCATGTATAGGGAAATCTGTCCAACCTGGATGTCAGCTTCCGTTTCTCCCCAGTTTCATGACTGCTACAAAGAGTTATCTCAATGGACAGAGGCTTTTTTTTCACTCTTTTAGGTGACAATTTTAAACAGTTAAATTGTTAGCATGGTGGCTGCTTCTTTTGGATATGAAAATATAGGCACTCTCACTTAAGGAAGAATAGCAACAACTAGTGTGTTTCACAGTTCAGCCCTTCCTGAACCCTATCAGGGCAAATTTAGATTTATTCCATCAAGTTCTCAGGTGTATGAGTTTTCAGTTAGCTTTAACTATTATAAGAAAACATTCATTCTCTGGGAAAAACATACCCAAGGAGAAAAATGAAGACCTTTGTTCCATTAAGTACTTACTGCCCTGGAAGGACTATTGGGTCACTCTGAGTCAGCATTGAGTTGGTGGCCGTAGATTTGAGTTATCTGTTTATCTTGATGCTAGGGCAGAAGATGTTTCAGGCTAAACTGTAATCTTCCAAAAAGGTATCCAAAGGATGCAAATTCTGTCAATTCAGTTTGAAAGCAACACGATTGTGATATTTAATCTACACATTCCAAAAAACTAAATATCCAGGGCCAGTTACAATGGTTTGACGTTCCGTATGGGGTGCCATAGCACCCCGGGGGATGATTTGAAAGAAGAGGAATCCATATTCCCACAGTCCTGCATGTTAATGTCCAAATCCAGGTCTTAGCATAGTAGATTCCTTTTCCCGACAGTAGCCTTCAAAGTTCTTGTGGTTCCTGGCTTTCAGACAGACTCACACAGTGTCTATCTAGTCCTGTGTGTGTGACTGTGTCTAAGCTGCTCCATTTGTAACACAAGTGATGAAGTTTAGAGCCACCCTATGCTGGGCTGGTATGGATTAATTAGCATTACAATGAAAGCCCTATTTCCAAACAAGAGTACATTTTCCTGAATTTTAAAATCCCTCAATGTTTTTGGTGGCAGTGAGAGGCACAATTTACTCCCTCACATAGGGTCTTATATAAACTAAAAATTTGAGCCTATCTGTATAAACTAAAAATATCAAAGTTTGTTTAGTTGAATCCCAAGCAGGTGACATCATGTTCAAAACTGAGAGTAAGTCCACCTTGATTACTGATATGTGTACTTCTCTCTCTTCACATTGCCTAATATCATGCATCCGCATCCCCCAACCATCTCACACACCTGGCATATTGCTTGTCAATCATGAGAGTCACCTCTGACTGCCATCTAAGCTGCTGGTTTGGATTTGTTCACCTTTGGGGCCATCCACCTGTCATCCTCCTGATAACCTTGGCTCTGCAATTGGGTCTGCACACCATGCGAGTGGATCTGCCATTTGGGCTGTGTGAGTCACATGACCCAACGGTGTTTGAAGTGTCTGTGAATCATGGGGGCAGAGCCTTCAAATCTGAGAACAAAACCCTGTAATCCTCTGCAGAGAACTATTTTCCTTTTGAGAAACAGCTTTTCCTTGTCTCTGGGCCTGAATGCCAAACCATGGGCCACCAAGTCACCGCAGAGTTCTCAGCTCCTGGCCTTGATTTCATGTGCTTATGCAGCCAAAACTTATTCATCTTCCTGCTGGTTTTGAATTCATCAGCCCCCACGGCTGCATAAGTCAGGAGAAACCTCAGCCTGACATCTGAACCACAAACTTGGAACTTGTGCACTTCTTTAACTGGGTGAAGTATTTTCTTTATATACATTTCTCTACATACATACATCTATAAACTTCATTGGTTTTCCTTCTTCAGATAATCTAGGCTAAAATAATGTCCAAGGACTGGTCTCTCCTGATAACATGTCCAAGGTATGCTAGACAAAGTCTCACCATTCTCTGTTCTGGCAGTCTGTGATACTTAGAATATTCTTCACCAGGACCATAATTCAAATGCATCAATTCTTGCGAGGTCTTTCTTATTCATTTTCCAGAATTAGCATGCAGATGAGGTGCCATGACTAGGTCAGGCCACTCTGTCCTCAAAGTGACATCTTTGCTTTTTAAGACTTTTAAATAATCTTAGAATCTTTAAAGTGCTACTTATAATCCAGTTAATGGTACGCGTAGACTTTCTTGAATGCTGAATGAAACAAATTAAATGGATTTGGTCAGGTTAATCTGAGTGGCCAAAAGAATGGCATATTCTTTGGAAAAGTAACTAGAATTTAAAACTGTGTAGAAAGGAATTGGATTTTATTGGGGGGAAAATACTCCATCGGTCTCTTGACTGAAGATCAAAGTCACTGATTTTCTTTCTTCTTAATTATCCTTCCAACAATGAATTTGTACAAATAGATAACCATATCCTAGATATAATTTTTGCATTTAGGGAAAAGGAAAGTCAGACTCTTCATTACACGAGATTCAGATTTCTTAAAGCCAGAGTTACTCTATAAATAACACAACCCACCATAAACAAGTAACAATCCTCCGATTGCCCTGGGAGAGCTAGAACTGGAACTGGGGAAGAAGAAGAATCTTCCATCTTTTTCTGCTGCTATGTTTTTGACCTAAGCGTTTCACCTCTTCTGTCAGTATGCTCGAAACTGTTAACAGGTTAGCTTTCGTGATGCTGGAAATATACCCACCAGTTTGTCTGGCCTTCAATGATCTCGAAATTACCTCAGGGTTCCAAAAAGGACTAAAATGTTTGCTAGGAGTCTCGGAGAACGGGGGCACACAGTAAGACATTGAAAACATGTGCAGTTGATGGGGTCTGGTGTATATCAGCTTATCAGTGAGGATGCTGGCTCAGTCACTGAAGGCCTCTACAGCCTCCTCTCCCTTTCCAAATGGAAAGATTCTGCCACGTTTGACCAAGTGCTCATCGGCTAGATGATTGTCTGAAGACCTTTATCTTTGGTTATTCAAATTCAGCACTTTTTAATTTACCCGTAGATTAAAACCTCAGATTTTTCTCCATTCTTAATGCTTTTTTCTACACATCTGTTTTATAGTCGAAACTGTGGCACCTCAGTGTCATCAATGTGATCAGCTTTATTTTTTTTTTGGACAATTATTTTAGAAGACTTTGTTTTCTAGCAAAAATCCAGTAGTCATAATGGTACTGGAATAATGATAAGCAATTGATGCATCAGAACCTAAGCCCAAACCAAATCCATAGCAATCTTATGCTGGCTTTCTGGGAACAAACGTCTTTATAGGCGCATACAACCACATGGATCTCCTATAAAGCTAGTTGTAGTTGAACAGTTGACCTGGAGGGTGGCAGCCCAATTCCTAACCCACGGCACCACCAGAACTCCTAGTGGAGATTGATTAAGTGATTAAAATGAAAAGGAAAGTAACTTTGAGTTACATAGAAAACATCATTTATGACTTTTAAAGAATTTTTTAAAATTGACAAAGAGGAACTAAATGAACCATATCTTATGAAAAAACAGTATGAAGGCTGAATAACAGAGCAATAGGTATTGTTAGATACCTTCCAGTTGGGTTCAATTCACAGGGACCCTATGACAACAGAATGAAACACTACCCAGTCCTGCATCACCTTCGTAACTGTGAGGGGTAAGCTCATTGTTGCATCCGCTATACGAACCCACCCCAACGAAAACTTTCCTCTTTGTGGCTGATCTTCTACTCTACTTAGTACGGTGCATGTTTCTGGGGACCGGTCTCTTTTGATGACATGCCCAAAAGTTCATGAGATACAGTTTCAGCAGCCTAGCTTCTAAGGAACCTCTGGCTGTATTTCTTCCAAGACAGATTTATGTGTTCTTAAGGAATTCCATGAGACTTTCAATCTTATGTGACCACACAGTAATTCCAATGAATCAATTATCCTATGATCTTCCTTGTTTATTGTCCAGGGTCCACGTGCATATAAGGTAATTGCAAAGACCATGGCCTGGCATAAGAGTACCTTAGTTCTCACAGCCACACCTTTGCTTTGTCACACTTTAAAGAGATGCAATACATTCTTTTATTTCTTAACTGATGCTTCCCTGAGTACTGATAATAGATCCAAGTCAAATGAAATCTTTGATAACTTCCCCCTTTTTCTCCATTTATAAGCGTGTCTGTTGGTTCATTGGAAGGAATTTTGTTTTCTTAACATGGAGTTGTGATCCATATTGAAGCCTGCAGTCTTTGATTTTCAAGAAGCAAAGTTGTGTCATCTGCATATGACAGGTTTTAGCAGGCCTTCTTCCAATCCTGATGTCTCATTCTCCACTCCAATTCAGGCTTCTGAAATGATTTATTCAGCTTACAAATTAAATATGGATGGTGAAATGAAAACCCTTATGCACACCTTTCTTGTTTTTAAAACCGTCCGTCTTCCCTTGATGACTGTGGGTTATTATATGTACAGGTTAGACATGAGCATAATTAGGTGTCTTGGAGTTATTTGTCTGAATGTTATTCCAAGTTTGTTATCACCCACAGAGTCTAATTCTTTTGCATGGTCAATAAAACACAAGGAAATAACTTTCTGGTATTCTTTTCTTCTCAAAAAATCCATCTGACTTCAGCAATGATATCTGTAATGCCACACACTTTTCTGAATCTGATTTGGAGTTCTGGCCTGTTACTGTATTTCTGCAACATTGTGGATTATCTTCAGCAAAATTTTAATGTCATGTGATATTAATGAGATTGTTCAATAATTTCCATATTCAGTTAGGTTGCCTTTCTTTGGAATGGGCCCAAATATGGAAGTTGTTCAAGTAGCTGTTTCTCAAATTTCTTAGCATAGAGTTAGCGCTTCCAGTGCTGTATCTATTTGTTGAAACATTTTGAGTGGTACCCAATCAATTTCTGGGCTCTTATTTTTGCCTTATGCCTCCAGTACAGCTAGGATTCCTTTATTCAGTACTATCAATTCTTGATCCTTATGTTACCTCTTGAAAGAGCTGAGTGTTGACCAGTTCTTTTTGGTGCGAGGACCATGTACCTCTTTTCTTTGTATTCTTCCTGCATCAGTCAGTATTTTGCCCATAGAATTCATTGATGTTGCAACTTAAAGCTTGATTTTATTTTTCTTTCCATCTTTCAGCTTGAGAAATGCTAATGGTGTTCTTGCTATTTTGACGTTCTCACTCCAGATCATTTTACTGTTCATTATAATGCTTTACTTTATCTTTTAGCACTGCCCTTTGAACATTTGTCTGGTTCTTTTACTTCATCATTTCTTACATTTGTTTTTGCAACTCTGCAGTCAAAGTTGCCACAATACTGAGCCAATTTCAGTAAAGTTTCCAAGCTATGGTGAACTAGAAAGACAGGTTTGGTTCTTCATTTCCAAAATCAATCCATGGCAACCTTCGATGTCACAATGAACTGAACCCCAGGTGTCAGCATATGGTGGCTTCTGTGACCTTGAGCCACTTCCTGGCAGCTGAAACAACCACAATGTCCACTAGGGGTCAGTACTGCTAAACCTCAGTCATGGATTAAGTCACAGGGGATAATCTGGTGCAATGGAGTTGGTTCTAACACATATAGACAGACCATACCCTTTGTAGAACAGAATGTAACCATTACTGGTCCTGCACAATCCTCACCACAGTTGTGATGTTTGAAGTAGTCTATTGTTCTGTCCAACGACTGCCTCTTGATCTATTTCTAGTTTGTGCATGCCATTGCTCTCTGTGACTTGTTATGATCCACACGATCAAATATCTTTAAAGCAGATGAATCTTTCCAGTTTTCTTTCTGACAAGATCTATCTGATATGAGCAATGATTTCTCTCATTCCACATTCTCTTCTGAAGCTAGCTTGAATTTCTCGTAATTTCTTCGCTACGTACTGCTGGACCTGCTTTTGCATAATTGTCCACCAAACTTTACTTACTTATGATATTAATGACATTGTTTGATCAGATCTGCATTTGCTAGCTCACTAGTCATGGTACCCGTGAATGCTGAACTGGAGTTCTGAACGTGTAGCCTAAAGTCTGGATCACAGCCTTCTGAGTGGTAGGAATAAAAGACCGGACAAAATGGCAGAGGGTGATTTCCACGGCAGAATCCTGTCACATCACAAAGCGCAGCGACTTACAAGGTTGCTTCATAGGCGCTGGCTGACAGCTGGTGTTTTTCCTCAGGATTCTTGGCAGTCATTTAGCATCTTGGTTCTACCATGACTGCTACTGGGTAAGTAGAGGGCACCTCTGAGGCTCACGTGGAGTAAAGGATTGTTAGAGGAGATGACAGAAACACAGCAACAACCTCTGAGGGAACGACAGCTGTAGTTTTCAAAACTGCAACCAGTGAAAGACAAGATGACCTTAAAGAGGGTCTAGGCAAAGCACCCTCATTTGCTTAATGTGAATTCTTGTTCTGTGCTTCAGCTTCTAGAAGTGTTTTTTTTTTTTTTTTTTAACATTTTATTAGGGGCTCATACAACTGTTATCCCAATCCATACACACATCAATTGTGTAAAGCGCATTTGTACATCGTTTCTCAA
>NW_022111372.1:20931795-20938364 GCF_000313985.2 Echinops telfairi
GAGCACAGATCTCTGGCCTTGGTTTGTTTCTTGCCTCTTCTGGGTAGATGCCCAGTAGGGGAATTGCTGGGTCGTATGGTAACTCAATTTTCATCTGTTTTAGATATCGCCAAATCGATTTCCAAGTGTTTTAATGGGTACAGGCAGCTAGTCCAACTTTATACTGACTTCGCATTTTGAAAACGTTGAGAAGATGGCCAATTGACAGCAAAGTCCATTGATCCTCTGAAACAAAGACCTATAGTATTAATTATCATTTAAAAAGTCATATATTTAGGAAAATAATATCTCAACCTTTGTTAAAATTTAAGTGAAATTTCGACAGATTTGTAAATGGTAATTTCAATTGGTATGTTAACTTAAGATAGGCTGCATTTATGATCCAATAAAGGCTATGTTTGTATGCTTTGTAAATCTCTAAAAGTACATATAGAGCTCAGTGAAAATTATTGTGCTCAGTATATTTAAATATTTTTCATAAACATCTTATGAGGAATACGTTGGGGAAACAAAAGTGAAGCAATGCAATGAGAGTCAAAAGGCTTGAATTATAATCCTAATTCTGCTATAATGAACTATATTCACTTGGATAAGTCATTTAACTTTGACAAATATGTGTACTTCACTGGATGATGAGGAAGCTCATTAAAGATATTTTAAACACAGAAACAATTATGAATGTGGGAAAATATAACTGTGATACAAATGAGAAAGCATAAAAATGCTGTCTCTGCAGCAGTAGAAATGTCATTAATAACTTACAGAGCAAGCATTTCATTTTTCATAGTTAAGGAGGTCAGAGGTCTGATTTCATGAGACCAATTTTATGGGACTCTTCTCAGCTGCTCTGGGGAAAAACCCCTGGTACCGTTGTGGGTTAAGTCTTGGGATGTTAACCACAAGGTCAGCAGTTCAAACCCTTAGTCTGAGAAAGATGAGACTGTTTGATCCTGTAAAGAGTTGCAGTCTTTAAGCACTATTGAATATTTCTCCTCTGGCCCATCGTGGATGGGTGGTAACTACATCTGCCTAATGAGATAAAGTCTGTCTTCTCCCTGATGTATTTCCTAGGCTTTGTGCCTGTGCTTCTCTGTACAATTCAGAAGTGATTCAGGGGAGGGCACAACCTACACAGTTTGGCAAAATTCACATAAGGAGGAAAATTTTATTTCATAACATAGAGGTTATGATTATAGCATGTATTGTAAAAATAATTTTATTGGCATATAATTCGTAGAGCATACAAGTTAATCATTCAGTCAAATTAAGAATTGTTCTGCAATCATCACCAAAATCAATTTCAGAACATTTTCTTCTCATACTCCTTGTTAGCATCCCGTTTCCCCTCATTCCCCCGTGCCGTACCACGAGGTCATTATTTATCCACTCACTTTCTCTATAGATTCATCTATCCTGATTTCCTATACAGGAAATCATACAAAATTTACACAGCAGGCAAACAAACAAACAACAACAACGATGAAACAGAGGAAAACTTCAGTTGGAAAGAAAGTAGAAAATACTTTTCAATGACACAATTTTAAAGAGGGGCTAAAGGGAGATCAGGGAACAAAGTGTGACATTTTAACATAATTCTGTCTGTCATGATCAAGGTCATGACAAGGCTCTCTGTCTGACAGCAGGGCCATTCACATGCTATTCACAAGGCTTTTCAAGGCTATTCACAAGGCTAGGCAATGCCAGAGGGGATTCCTTGGAGGCTTCAGCCATGTGCACCCTAAAATTGGTTCTGCAGCTTCCACTGCCATCTATAGGCCTCCACAACTGTTTGAGGAAAGTATTTCACCCATAATAGAAGCTATGCAAAATACCACCTGACTTTTCTCTCTGTGTCTGTCTCTGTTTCTCTATTGATCTCTCTTTCTCTTACACATATTTTTAAAAAGAGAAAAACCTGTGACCCCTAGAACCAGAGTTTGGCAGAAACTTATCAGAGAAGGAAACTTCAAATGTTTTCTAATAAAATGAACGATAAAAAGGAGGTGGGCTGAAACTTGTTAAAGGCAGCAAAGAGTGGAGCTGGACCCAGTAAAGCGAAAAGGTTCCATCGCGTTCTAGCTGTCGTCGTTTCCCTGTCCATGGGCCTCTGGGACTTCTCTCCGCTCCCTGATGGATTCATGGAAACCCTTAACTCTGATGAGACAGGTCTCAGAGTGAAGAACAGCTTTGGCTGGTACTGTCCTCAGAGGGACAGTTCAGTCGCTTCAGTGTGGGGACTCTTGGTTTTTGATTGCGTAGCACTCTTGGCTCCTGAGCACTGGGCCTGCATTCGGAGGCCCCACAGGATCTCCTGGAGATCAGTGCTTGGATTGCCACACTCATTCACTATGGAAAATGAAACTGGATTCCTGAGAACCAAACCACCATCAGCCGTAGCCGTGGGGAAGTGGGAAAATGGGAATCGGCCCACTGGAAGCAACATGCTGAAAAAATCCAGAGCAGAAGGAAAGAACTACACTGACACATGGTTCTCTTTTCTGAGAGAGATGAATTGCTCTTGGCGATATGGGTATTTTCATTTTAATCTGGTTATACTTCCCCAATCACTACAAACTTTATTGTAGTGCACTGCAAATGTGATCTTTTAATAAGTACATTGTAGCACTTTTGACTACGTATCACTGAAATAAAAATGTATTCAATTTGTTCTCTCTTGCAGTTTAACTTAATATACTAAGAGGTCTATTAGAAGAAGATATTTAGTACTTGAGAATGTCAACAAGCACCATCACATTTGTTTTCTAATATATAGTGTGTCAAGGTGAATGCTGCTCATGCCAAGGGCAGGAGAAGAGCCTCCTTGCCAACTGTGACCCTAGAGAGGATTTAGAGAGGAAGAGGGTTCTTTAACTCTAGCTGCTCCAATCTGCTCAATTTAATCAAGCAGCATGCCACTGTCCAGGAAGTAATCATGATGAGGCAGGAAGGCAGGGCACTGTTAAGGGAGGTGCTATTCTTAGCCTTTCCTTTGATTTTCAGTCTCCTTTCTCATTATCTTTGTCAATTAGTAGTTGCTGAACTCCTGCAGGGGTATTGGCCTTGTACTTGAAGCCAAAGCATATTGAGTAATAGAAGAATTGAAATTGACTTAACCATTTTCAGATAGTCACCCTTGAGATTTCTTTGTTCTTACGTCTGGTTTTGCCTCTGAGCTCCAAGAAGCAAGACTCCGAATCCCATTAGAAAGTTTATGTCCACAAAGCCTGAGAAAGTTATATTAAAATCAAGCAAATATCTTAGAACGATGCAACCAAAGGGACACCGGTGGAACTGAAAGGTCAGTCGGAAGCTCTGAGGAAGAAAGATGAGGCTGTCTGCTCCTAATAAGGCTGACAGTGTCTTAAACTCTAAGAAGCAGTTTAGGTCATTAGGAGCCAGAAGCAGTTTAGTGGGTATGAAGTGTCAACAGTCCCGATAGTGCAGAGGCTCCTTGCTCAGCTAGTAACTGAAAGATCAGGGAAAAAAAATGTGGCGGTCTTTTAAAGTAAAGATGACGTACAACTTTAGAAACCTTATAGAGCAGTTCTTCTGCATGCTTTAATCTTCCACCAGTTTGGAATGAACTCCAAAGCAACTGTTATGGGGCCACAATGTGGCTTGCAGTATTGTATTTTATTTAGCATTTGTATCTAAGCCATTCCTATATCTCAGCCTTTCTTTCTACAGTGCATGCGTCCCTCATCAGGGACATAGTTAGGACAGCTCCAGGATTGCTGACTTAGTGATTTCTATAGAAGTATAATGAATGCTCTTGTTTGAGTTGATGCTCCTTAGCAACTCTTTTACTGTATCTATAACTTAGTCCTTAGTTCATTAGATTTTGTGATTTTCAACAATAGAATTACATGTGACATTCAGACACCCCAAATATGTTTTTAATCAATTCCAATTTGATGCCTGAAACATGGGTCTAGATTACCGCTTACTGTTTCAGTGAGAGAAATCAGATTGATTTAAACAACCTCAAGTTTCTTCTGAAGTGCACGGCAGAAGGAAACAGTGGTGTTTGCTCCCTCCAACTGGTTCAGTGAAAATCAAGCAAGTTATACACATAAGAGTATGTGCGCCTCATACATGAAGACAAAAAACAATGGTCATTATAAAGACAAGAAAGTCAGTGTGAATATCACAGGGAACTTGCTCTTAATCATAGAGCAGCCAAGGCAAATGGAATAAATGAAAAGATCAAAGAACATTCAATGGAGAATTTCAAAGAGCATCGCAAGAGGACAAAGTAAAATATGCGCTTTACACAATTGATGTGTGTATGGATTGTGATAAGAGTTGTATGAGCCCCTAATAAAATGATTTTTTTTAAAAAAGGAAAATATGAAAATTGAGATGTGCAAAGGCCCAGGGCTAGAAAGTAAAATAAAAGGAAGCACATACGTAGCATATTTTAAACAGAAAGAAATCAAGAAAAAAATTCAAGCACCAAGTTGTAGTTTTGAAAGATTCTATGGGAAAAACATTGAATGATGCTGGAAGCATCCAAATGAGGTAGAAAGAATACACAGAGTCACTGTACCCAAAAGAACTAGTGGCAATTCCACAGTTTCAAAAGGTAGCACACAAGCCAGAACCAGTGGTACTGAAGCAAGAGGTCCAAGCTGCTCAGATAGCATTAGCCAAAAACAAGGCTCCTGGAATTGATGGAATACTAACCAAAATGTTTCAACAAGCTAAGGAAAATGTTCATCTATACCAGGAAATTTGGAAGACAATTACTTAGCCAACTGGCTGGAGGAGACCTATATTTTACCCATTCCAAAAAAAGGTAACCCAAGAGAATTGTCAAATTCTCTTCATGGTTTAAAATCAGGAAAAATTTACATCACAATATTATTCGATCTGTATACTGAGAAAAACATCAGAGAAGCTGGATTATATGAAGAAGAAATCGGCATGAGGATTGGAATAAGGTTTTTAACAACCTGTGATATGTGGATGACACACCTTGCTTGCTAAATGAAAGTGAGGAAGAATGGAAACCTTTGCTGATGAAGATCAAGGATTGCAGCCTTCAGTATGGATGATAGCTCACTGTAAAGAAAACCCAAGTCCTCACAACGGAATCACTAGGTAACATCGTGATCAATGGGAAAAGATTCAAGTTGTCTAGTGTTTTGTCTTGCTTCAATCCACAATCAATGCTCATGGAAACAGTGCAGAGATGAAATGACACATTGCACTGGGTATCTGTTGAACAGGAACTCTTTAAAGTGTTGAAGAGCAAGGCGGTTACTTTGAGGACTAAGATGAATCTGATGGTATTTTCAACTGCCTCATAAACATGTGAAGGTTGGGCATTGAATAAGGAAGACGTAAGAGGAACCAATGCCTTTGAATTACGGTGCTGGTGAAAAATACTGACGGTACTGTGGACTCCCAAAAGAACAAATACATCTATCTTGGAAGAAGTACAGTCAGAATGTTCCAAAGAAACAAGACTCTTAATCTTCAGGAGAGACCAGATTCTGGAGAAGGAAATCACGCTTGTGGAGGATCAGGATAGTGAAAAGAGGAAGACTTTTGACAAAATGGATTGACGCAGTGGCTCCATTGATGGGCTAAGACGTAAGGACAATTGTGAGGCTGGCACAGGACCAAGCGGTGTTTCATTCTGCTGAACGTGGGGTCACGCTGACTCAGTACAGACTGGACGGCACCTAACAACCCCATGTGACCAAAAAGCAGGTTTTGAAGGTCATAGGAAATAATTAGCCGGCTTTGCAATGATCACAAGACCTATGATAGCTACAATTCTCCAGAGTTATCAGACCACCGTCCCCTAAGGTTCATGCCCCATCGTTTATCTAAATGTCCTCACCTGCCTGCTTCTTGAACTACAACATCCTTACTGATTTAGCTTAAAATGAGTTTTTACTGCTAGGAAGAGGTTGTTGCATTTTGAAATTTTAATGCACTCAATCTTAAATTGTGTTATATTTCTAATGGGTAGAAAGATTAGTGATAAAGGGGTTGTCTCCACCAAAAGTCACAAGCAATGGGGTTCAAAAGGACTCAGGTCCAAGTTTAGACACCTATGGGAAAAGCCAGAACTGGGAATGTGCAGTCTCGGGCCACCTAGGCCAAGGTGGGAGGTCCACCTGTGTGCACAGATTCGGTACCAGCTCCATGACATCACACAGGTGTGGCTCAACTCAGCCAATAAGGTCGGCCAATGACCTCAACCACACCTCAGCCCCCAAGTAGGGGACAGGGTAGGCCCCTCCTCTCTCTTTCAGGTGTACTCCCTTGCAGGGCAGATAGTGGGACCTCTTGTGCAAGCAAAGGGTGCAGTGCCTGCATGCCCTCTCTGGGCTCACGATCTTTCTCCCAAGCCCTTTTTCTAGTTTTAGTTCTGGGACTCCTTTTTTCTGTTCTGTGGAATCCACTCTCCGGCCATTTTCCATATAGTTTTTCGGTGCTCCCCTGAAACAGCCATGTTCTTTCTGTTTAAATTTTTTTTTACTAAATCACTTTATTGGGGGCTCATACAGCTCTTATCACAATCCATACATCCATCCATTGTGTCAAGCACATTT
>NW_022111372.1:20938720-21020675 GCF_000313985.2 Echinops telfairi
TGTGTTTCCAGTTCCTATCTGCACCACTGTACATCCTTTGGTCTAACAAGGTTTGTAAGGTGGAATTGGGATCATGATATTGTGGGGGGGAGGGCGGGTGAAGGAAGCATTTAAAAACTAGAGGAAAGTTGTGTGTTTCATCGAAGCTACATTGAACCGAGTGACTCATCTCCTCCCTACCACCCCTCTGCAAGAGATGTCCAGTTGTCCACAGATGGACATTGGGTCCCCATCCCGCACTCCCCCTCATTCAAGATTATATGATTTTTTGTTCTTTTGTGCTTGATATGGTCCCTTCGACCCCTCGTGATCACAGGCTGGTGTGCTTCTTCCTGTGGGCTTTGTTGATTCTGGGCTAGATGGCCGCTTGTTTATCTTCAAGCCTTTAAGACCCCAGATGCTATATCTTTTGATAGCCAGCACCATCAGCTTTCTTCACCACATATGCTTATGCACACGTTTGTCTTCAGTGATCATGTCGGGAAAGTGGGTATCATGGAATGACGATTTAGTTGAGCAATGTGTTCTTGTATTGAGGGAGTACATGGGTGGAGTCCCAATGTCCATCTGCCACCCTACTACTCACCCCATAAATATATGCACATAGATCTATTTCCCCCACCATCATAAATATATTTACAAATGTACATACCTGTATTTAGGCCTCTATGTGTGCCCTTTGCCTCCTACTTCTTTCCTCTATTTCCTTTTGCTTTCCTCTTGTCCCACTACCATGCTCAGCCTTCATTTGGGTTTCAGTAATTCCTCTCGGTTACATTGCCCTTGATCACCCCCTACTAGTCCTCCCACTCCCTCCTTGCCACCAGTTTTGAATCACTCCTTGTTCCCTTGTCCCAGGGTTGGTTAACACCTCTTCCCTTCCCCCACTTCCCATTCTCCCATGTCCCCCCAGAACCATTGGTCCTGTTGTTTTCTTCTCCACGTTGTTTATCCAGCCTATCTTATCTAGATAGACCTGCAGGGATAATATATGCACATAAAATTGTGGATTGCCTTGACAGCACCAAACAAAGTGACACATAAAAACAAGGTGACGACGGACGGCAGCAACAACAACAAACTAACAAACAAAAAAGCCAATGTCATACAAAATCTAAAAGAAGAAAAAAAAGAAAAGAAAGAAAGAGAAAAGCCCGTTAATAGTTCAAGGTCTGTTTCTTGACTTTTAGGAGTGTTTTCTGGTCGAGTCTGATGGGGTGCCACATGTAGCAGACCTTCTGTTCCCTGCTGGTTTTTTGTAGAACTTCAGTGATTGGCTTGCTTTTGGTAGAGAACATCCACTTTCAGAAGGTACTACAGACAGTATGTGTGCCTAAATTCATGTTGCCCCCTTGTCCAGAGATCAAAACACTGGCTGGTTCTTCTTGCCATCCCGAGGTCCATTCAGTAATTTGTGGGGATTATGCACATATGCTTCCCAGCTCTGTCCACTGACCCAGAAAACCTTTCTGCTTCCACCCTTTTACTGCCTCCTTCTCCAGAATTCCTTTTCTTTTGATCTTCACCTCCTTCTATGGTGGGAAGCTATTGATAAATAATAATAATAGTAAATGTCTCTTTTCTGTGCTACACATCCTTCTGTGCTGAGAAGGATCCATCGTTCTTTCTTCAGTCCTTGCCCTAAATCTATCTCAAAATAAGACCGTGTAACTAGGCCAAATTTTAGTCAGACTCTTTCTGTAGACTCTCCATGTGGCACACGGATTTCTCCAATCCAAATAAGCTCTATCGACTGGTGGTGCAAACCATTCAAGGTAGCCAAGGATTATAACTCCATCTCTGAAGTGAAATATACTGCATTAAAATGTCTGCCCCACCCATTCACTATGTAAAATAATCTTCTTTATTTGTTCCTTAGCCCTCACTGCTTGGGAGGGGGGAGGTATTTTGAAATACAACCCTTTTCCATGGTTTTGTTTTATTAGTTTAAAATGATAAAATATGCCTACAATGGTTGGTAAAACAAGTGCTCAATGAGAGCTATTTTATGACTCAGAGCCCTGGGGTTGCTGTTGGCTAAGCTCTGGGATGTGGACTCTAAAGCTTTGTCTCCCCAACAAGCTATGTCGAGATGTCTACTCAGTGAGGTAGTTAGTTTATTGTGCCATCCTGGCTGATAAACACATGTGGGGTTAATTGAAGGACGGAGAGATAAATGGCTCAGTGAGCCTCGCCTTTCTAGTTCTCAGGTCTCTTGCTTTGTGATAGTCACACCAGGGTGCAGCTGCCTTAGCAGTTCCCAGCTTCAGCTGGCAAGGCTGACTTCCTGCAAGACACCCCCAAGGAGAAGCCGCATGAACCTACCCCAATGCAGCCCTAGGTGCTGGAGCAGCTGTGTGGAGACCCCTGTCAGTGCTGAGATGCTTACACGTCCACTGATTTGGCTTTCCTCCTGCAGTCAGCATCACTGCGTCTGTTTTGTGAGATGGAGGAGGACTCCGTGGATTGGTGTTGGATATATGGGTTAATGGGTTAATATTGGACTTGTGGGCTTGGACAGCACTGGGTTGGGATATTTTCTTTTTTTTTTTTACAAACAACAAACTTTATTTATTTTTATCATTTTATTAGGGGCTCATACAACTGTTATCGCAATCCATACACACATCAATTGTGTAAAGCGCATTTGTACATCATTCTCAAAACATTTTCTCTCCTTTTAAACCCCCACATTAGGTCCTCATTTTTCCCCTCCTCCCAGCTCCCCCCTCCCTCATAAGCCCTTGATAGTTTATAAATTGGTATTTTGTCATATCTTACCCTGTCCGACGTCTCCCTTCACCCACTTTTCGGTTGTCTGTCCCCAGGGAGGAGGTCACATATAGTTCCCTCTTTCCTACCCATTCTCCCTTTATCCTCCCTGTTTCGCCACTCACACCACTGGTCCTGTAGGGCTCATCTGCCATGGATTCCCTATATTTTCAGTTCCTATCTGTACCAGTGTACATCCTCTGGTCTATTAAGTGCGCATCAAGAAAACAGTCTGGCTAGACCAGACTGATGGGATGTTTTCTTGATGCGCACTTAATCTTTATATAAACTCTCTCTTCTACATGAGTTTCTGTAGATGTGTTTCTCTAAAGTACCCAGACTAACACATTCAGGTAACCCATTGTAAGGGATTCAGAAAGTTGAGGGGGAAATGGAATTGAATGATAATGGGATTTTCCATTCTGAAACTCACTCACACTTGGAAGGCCCAGGAAAAGTCTATTTTCCCCCATCTTCAAATCCAAATGAGTTGAGTTCTCCTTAGGCCATCCAATTTCATTTGTGCTAGTGACAAACTTGACTGTGGGTCACTTTAGTCTGCGTTGACCTGATTGACGATGACTAGAATCCCGGGAAGCTGCCATGCACAGTTGCCAGTGCTCGTGGTTGTCATCACTACCAAGGACAGAAGGTTTGCATAGGGCATCCTTTCCTGTATGGATGGGTGTGAAGCTGTTGTGGCTTCCACATGGTTTGCTACAATGAAGGGGATCATATTGTCCTTTGGCTCCCTGAGACGTTTCGAAATCTCTCCTGAGTTCTATCCCTCTACCGAAGGCATTGTGTGCATGATGATTTCCAGCATACAGGTTGCAATCCTTGTCTTGGCAGTGGTGTGTGTTGAATTCATCACCAGAGCTGTCTGGTAACTAATCACTAGCAATTGCTAACTATGCCAACAACTTGACCTAGAGTGAGATTTAAGCACATGCCTACTAGAATAGAACATGGTACAGGTTTCTTCAACATTTTCCTGGGTAGACGGTGCTGCCTTCACTGAACAGTCACCCTTATCTGATATAAAATATTAGGTTTATTTACAAATGCACTCAGCATGTTGTATAGCTAACTGTGTAGCTTAATCTTACTGTCTATTATATACAAGGTAATGGGTTTATCCTGTCTACTTTATTTTTTAATTTCTCCTCACAGAATGCTGTTATCATCTTTTCAGTTTTAAATGGGGGGTGGGGGGATAGACTAGAAAGAAACTTGCCACAATCGCACAGTTGGCATTCACGCAACTTGAGCATCACTCCGATTCAGAGCTAGGAATGTCTAAGGCAAGAGCTATGGTGTCATTTCAAATGGGAGATCCATTTAAAAACACACCATTTTAGAATATCTATTCTACTTAAGTGGGAAAAAGATGGGGCTCTCTACTCTGATAAAGAGAGTCCTACAGTCCCACAGGGAGAGTTCTACCCTGTCCCGTGGGGCCTCTAGGAGTTGACATCCATTCAATGGCAGTAAGTTTTTTTATGTTAACTGCACAAAATTAATGACCTTTTACATCTTTTGACTGTAGTTCTATAATCTTCATATGGGTTATGTTCCTCATCTTCTGCTCACTGCCACAAATACATTCTTTAATTTGGGATCATGCCATACAAATTATAGCCAAGAAATAGGTTCTCTTAGTTACTTCCATGTTTTCACACCTTTTTCTAATCAGGTGAACAAGCTATACCATAAAACCCAGGAACATATTGAATAAAATTAATACAGTGACAAGCAAGTTTATCATTACAAAGGAAGTAAACTTATTAGATAAAATTAACTGTTCTCAACTCAAAAAGAATGTAAGAAATAATGTAAACAGGAAGAAAAAAATGTGCAGTCAATAGGCTAAATGTGAGCTCATGCATATTCAACATTCCTTAGCTACTGTGTGACTATGACCATACAGATGAAATTCAAAATTCTTATATATTTTTCAAGCAATAGAACAAATTTCAAAGTGAGTGGAAAGAGTGTTGTGATAAAGTACTGAAACTAGTGGATGGCCATGGTCATATATTTTAGTCAGGGTTCTGATATCAATTATCATTACCTCTGATGAAATTGGAATTAGCAGAATTCATAAGACTAGATGTGTAGGACTTTAAAACTTTTATTTTTAATCCTTTATTGATTTTAATTTAGGAAATATATTACTTGGTTAATAAATTAATTCTAATGCTAAACTTCCATGTACAATAACCAGCAGCCAAAAATTAATGCTCACTGTTCAACTAGCGATGTTAGTTCTTGGTTGCAACATTTATTGCTCTATAACAAACAATATCCTCTGGATCTAGAATAATTCTGATACCAGCCCCTCATAAAGGATTCTAAAATAATTTTCAAAAATTTGAAATTGTTTGAGGGAAAGAGAGAAAAGATAATTATTTGTATTTAGAGTCTTTTAAAATGCTCTAAAATCAGTTAATTCAAATTCAAATGAATCATACTCTAGAGTTTCTTTACTTACTAGGCAATTGCAAACCACCAGTAACACAGCAAGTCGGTTCATAAGTACTAGATGATTCCAAGGGCTGTGTCCCACAGACCAAAAACCTACAGGAACTGGATTCAGAGTTCTCAGCCGGTATTTGACGAAGTTCCTTTTCCAGAGTTTGGCAACTTTTACACACATACGTCTTGTGTGGACAATTCCTTTCCACATAGCTCACAGGTTGGCAGCTCAGAATTACATGACCCATTTGCTGGCTGCATCCTGGCTGGGAAGATGGAAGGACACGCTCCGGTACTGCCGAGTCAGCTCCTGCTGGGCCCATTGTCCTCTCACGGGAAATGGGATCAGGACACACTGTCTGGATAACTCTGGGGAAGCAGGCACTTGGCACACCACTGTCTTCTGAGCGTGAATTCTGCTGACACTTGGTCGCTTGGCAACTAGTGCTTTCACAGCAGGTTTCTTGGAAGTTATCCAGGAGCCAGGTTCTGCTATAGCAGCTGCTGGGTAAATGTAATCCGTCTTCAACGTTCACAGGATTAGAGGCATGTTCAATGGCGGAGAGTGGTGGGACACTGTAGAAACTCCAGCATGAGTGGCTGTGACTGTGGGACATATTGCTCAAGCCTTGATCGGTGTTGGTCATGAAAACCCAACATGCTGGGTTTGAAGATCAGATTCTTTGCTGGGGAGATTATATACTCAGAAAACTGGGTGTTGGCTTCTTCCTGAGTCTTCATTGCCCCTCATTGCTTAAGTTAATTTGAAGGATAGCTTCTCATTAGCACAGCTTTTAGTTATATATGGAGATGACGTCTCATTAACAAAGAGGCAAGTTAATTTTGAATCTTCAAAATGGCTTTTATCTTAACCCCAAAGTTGACTCATCAGTCAAGGGTTTGCCAAATATGAGTCTCAACATGCCATCCAAGCTGATCTCTCTCTCTCTCTCTCTCTTTCTTCTTTAGTCACTCTGACTCTCCATACTGGTGAATTTAAAATGAGGGAGAACTATCAAAACAGTTCATTGAAAACTGGTTAGTAATCAACAGGGTGTTTTGAGAGATGCTACCTTGGTATAGTTATATGATATTTATATCATTTTTATTGAGAAAACCCAGTTGAGTTACTTCTCATTCAGCTCAGGTCTTGGTCTCACCAGTTAACTGAACAAAGGTCTTTGAAATGGCATTCGTTCTCACTGCCCACCGAACTCCTGAAAGTAGGCATTTCCCTACGGACATCTCTCCCTTTGTTCCCTTCAGTTCTCTGAAGGCTGGGTTCAAATGTGCTCTCTTCATGACATTTTGCCCTGACCTCCTCAGTTAGAAGGGATTGCTTTTTTCTCTGAATTACCAATGGATTTGACCCCTTCTTTATACTTTACGCTGTTTTCACTTGTGTTTGTTTCTTTAATGCTGAAAATTTTTATTTTTAATGAAGATAATTATTTTCATATTTATTTTAGTTTATTCAGCACTTTACTTCAGGAATTCAGCAATCAATTCTTACATTTATCTCATCATGCTATAGTGAGCATAGTTTCATACTCATAACCTAGAATCTCTGAGCACAGTTTTATAACACAATTTGATTCCATTTATGACAGTGAAACAAAATGGAAACGTGTTTTAAGAAAACATCTTGATATCCCCCTTTTTAAAAATCATTTTATTGGGGGCTCATACAACTCTTATCACAATTCATACATCCATCCATTGTGTCAAGCACATTTGTACATTTGTTGCCATCATCATTTTCAAAACGTTTGCTTTCTGCTTGAGCCCTTGGTATCAGCTCCTCATTCCCCCCCCCCTCCCCACTTCCCCCTCCCTCATGAAGCCTTGATAATTTATAAATTATTATTATTTCATCTTATCTTACACTGCCTGATGCCTGATATCTCTTTTTATGCTGAAGAAATGTAGAAATATCCCCGAAATCTGAGTAAGTTTTTCTACAAATAACATCCTTGACATGTGAAGATTTGGGTGCTTTCTGGACTTAGCAGGTCATATATTAATATATTCTGCTAGAGAGGATACAATGGGTCCACAATATTGTTATAAAGCATGCAAGTTATTTATAATCTTGAATGACTGCTCTTTTGTGTGTGAAGATCCCATTATGCCCTTCTCATGAATCTATGACAGTCTATTTAATTCTTATCAATATTTTGCTTTGCCATTATAGAGTGCCATGTTGTCCTTTTGGGTTAGGCATTGAGACACTAACGGCAAGGTTAGTTTTTCCAACCCACAATCATCTCCTTGGGAGAGAGATTGTTCTATTTGCTCATTCCCAAATTCATAGTCTCAGAAATCCTATGGAATGGGTGACCGTTAAAATGGATTCTGTGACAGTGTGTTTGTTTTAGTCTTTGAATATACACATTGGCAATATAATTTGTGTCTCTCTTGCTTAAAGGTCGCAAATGGATTCTCAATGTTCTTTAGAGAAGACCTCTTAGCCAAGTCTACAACACTTTGCAAGATCAGATGTCAGTCGAGCTTTCTAACTCCTGCGCATGTCCTTCCTCTCTTCTTAGTGTGCTCATCCTGACATTCCTGATTCAACATTAATATGTGCAATGGTTCGCGTTTCGCTGGCGTTTCGCACTGGCAGCCATCTATCTGGATAGCTGCTTTCTACCCCTTTCTTCTTTTTCTACTGTTTTATTCCTCATCTTTTGTGTCTCAGCTGAAGAGATACCTCTTAGAGCACGTTTCCTTCATAACCAATCTGATAGGGGGGGGGGGGAAGCTACTCTCAGAGACTCATTTTGTTCTTACATCCAAAACATAGTGAATCTAAAATCGAGGTCTTTGAGTCACTGTTGATTCATCCTGTCCCCCTCTGTGTTTCTGATGCTGTAAATGGGAGTTTCTACAGGAGTAGCAATCAGAGCTACTGGTGGTTTTGAACTGCTAACCATACAAATCACAGCCCAACGTGTAGCCACAACACTGACAGAGCATACCCTTTTCCTCCATAGAACGTATATTATAATTTTGAGGAGTCCCTGTGTAGTGCAACCTGTTCAGCACTTAGCTCCTAATTAAAAAGTGAGTAGTTTGAATCTTTTCAGAGGTGTTTCAGAACGACCTGGAAATCTACTGAAAAATCAGCCACTGAAAACCCTCTAGAGAGCAAGTCTAAAGACATGTGTTCTCAGAGTTGTCATGAAAATGGAATTGCAGCTGTGAGCCCAATGAGATGTAATATGATGAGTTCCTTTATGGGTTTCTCCATTGTGACTTTGTCACTAGCCTATGAGTTCCACAGATGCAAGAAGCACATGCAGCTTTATCACCATGGATCTTGGAGCATACTGTTTGGCTGGCACAGAGGAAGCATTCCATAGATGTATATTTACAAACATTAATAATTAATTAGTAACCAGTGGATTTTCAAGAATTAACAAGGCCATGAAGGATAAAGAAATCAAAACATCCATTTTTTTAGCCACCCCTTTGTGAAATTAGCAGTACAAAATCATTGAGAAAGCCACTTAATTCAATGGCACAAGCTGAAAGCAATTGTGCTGAAATAATGTTTAATTGTATGTAGGTATATTTTTAAAAGCTTTTACCAGAAAAATGAGCAACACTTTTCACTGCTTTTATAGAGTCTCTTGCCAGTTTATACGGGCTGTCCATCATGTAGGTCAGCATTCACACAATTGTCTGCAGCAGACAACAGTCAAACAAACCACACAATAGCTAATAAATCACAAGGGCCTGTGCGCTCTTGTGTGCTCCAAATACTAAATGGCAATATGCGCACTGCCATTATGAATGAGGTCACTCCATGCATTCTCTGTTCTTTGGGATGAGGTATTATTTTGCAAATTTTATTTCATTAAGTGCCAAATAAATAGATGTTTCAGCCTGCAAGTATGATTGAAGGAGTAAGCATAGGTTTCACTGGGTACTGAGGTATAGAAGGAGCTTCTTGGCTCATCACTATGGATTGCCAAGGCTAGAGCAACTGGTCATCTCAAAAATGTTTTCATGTAACCCATTAAAACTCAAGTATTAGGTTTGTAGACACTTGAATGATGGTACATATACAGTCTACTTATCTTATACTATTCTTGAAAAATAGATAGAATATATAGCTACCTGGTTTTGATGGCAATTGGATATTCTGTTATGAAATTGTGGAGAGACAATTAATTCCCTGAATTAGGAATGAGTAAAGGGCAACTCTTAACCAAGATAATGTAATCTGGAGATTAGATGGTCACTATCCACTGTGGCAAAGCAGTTAAATATAAGCCCCAAATCATTTCTTTCAAATTTATTCCAATTCCTAGAGACTTTATTGATAGAGTTGAACCATAGGTGTTGTGAGGTGGTGAATCTTTAGGAAACTGATTGCTACATCTTTTTCCTGCAGAGCATGAGTTGAACTGCTGATCAGGGATTTTTGCAATTAAATACCATCTGGTTTCAAAGGTTACACTATCAGGATTCAAACATGAGCTGTATGTAACCTTGGACAATCTCTTTATGCTCTTTTTACCTAAGATTTTTTTTTAATCTTCATATTGAAAATGGCAAGAATACTGACCTCATAAAATAGTTTTAAATTAAATGAGATGAGAGATATGAGGCACCACTAGAACATACTAAGTGTTAAATATATGAAGGTATCTATTACTTCTGAGCAGGCTAAGAATCTTAATCCAGACAAAGAGCTTTGTAATGTCCCAAAATCAATCTCATGTGGATATGAAATAATACAGGAAAATAAATCTTTTTAAATGTGTGCTTTAGCATATATTGCTTGTGGCTGCAGATTTTTTTCTCATTTAATATGTTACAGGATGTGTTGTGTTTATTATTCCAATTAGAGACCTACTTCACTTGTCCTCATCTCTTAAGAATTCAGTATTGGGCAGTTATATGGTTGAATAGCTTATATTACTTCTATATGTGGCTCTGTGGCTCTGCTGGACTTCTAATTACTTGTTCAGCTACACTTAAATTATATAATTCTGTCTACTTATCCCCAATTTATTTCCATTATACTTGCCTCAGTTTAATCTCACAAATAAAACCAGACAAAATGATCTAAATTAAATAAAATTCACTTTTTGGTCCTGTGTAGCCATTAATAGAGAAAATGTGCATAGCAATAGAGGACTACTAGATCAAAGGCGAAGAGCCCTGGGTTCTAGCTTGCTGCTTCCATCATTTCCTTGTGTGAATTTGCTCCTCTGACTGTGCTTCTCGGCACATCTGACCAGACAGTTAGAACAGATGAGCAGCTCTCAAAGGTCTTCCCAGCTGTCACAGTCTACGCCTTTTCTATCAGAATCTTTATGTTTTAGAGTAAAAAATGACATTAAATGGCATCGTGTTAAATCAACATACTGCAAGAAACTCTCATTTCTCTTTCGGGATACCTACTTTCCATTAAGGAACTCTAGTTGCATAGTGGTTAGGCCTTGGGATGTTAGTCCCAAGGACCACAGATCCAAACCACCAGCTGCTCCAAGGGAGAGTGACTTGGCTTTCTACTCCCATAATGAGTCACAGACTCAGAAACCCAGTGAAGTGGTTAGACCCTCTCCTAAAGGGTCACTGTGGGTTGGCATTGAAGTGATGCTAGTGAGTTTGTTTTTGTAGTTTAAATGCTGTAAGGTTACTTACAGAAAATTTAACAGGAAAATACAAACACTCCAGTAGCTACAACATTAACTATTACTCATGTTGATAAAAGTACACAATTTTATAAAAAATACATACTAATTGACAGTGATGCATAAGATTAAATCAAACGTATCTGTCTATGACAGAACACATTTTTGTGTTCTCAAAGAGAGTGGCAAAGGCAACCATTAACTTCTTCTAGGTATAATAGGATGTGAAGAAGGTTAAGTACCATATACCCCTTCCTAGACTCTGTAATGCACTTAGAAAAAAATATTTTAGGGCCTGGATTACTTCAAAATTATGATTCCGTGTTAATAATTTTTAATATGTCCATTTGATTTTTATATCCCCACACTACAATGGAATATGGACATGCTTTATGGACAGCTTCATAGGTTTCTAATTATAAACATTGTGTTAGTTTGGGTACTTTCGAGAAACAAATCCACAGAAACTCATGTATAAGAGAGAGTTTTATATAAATGTTAAGTGCACATCAAGAAAACATCCCAGCCCAGAGCTGCCCAAGCCCACAAATCCAACATTAACCCATTAACCCATATGTCCAACACCAATCCACAAAGTCCTCTTCCATCTCACAAGACACAATGACCGCGACTTCAGGAGGAAAGCCGAGTCAGTGAAGATGTAAGCATCTCAGCACTAGCAGGGGTCTCCACACGGCTGCTCCAGCACCCAGGGCTGCATTGGGGAAGGTCCATGTGGCTTCTCCTCAGGGATGTCTTGCAGGAAGTGAGCCTTGCCAGTGAACAGGGAACTGGATAGGGCAGCTGCACCCTAGTCTGACCATCACAAAGCAAGAGACCTGAGAACTAGAAAGGCAAGGCTCACCAAGCCATTTATCTCTCCGCCCTTCAATTAATCCCATATGTCTTTATGGGTCAGGTTAGACAGGGTTCTCTACAGAGACAAAACCAGATTGTTAGTAGTTTTATAAAAATAGAAAGATATATAACAAGAAATGAGCAGTTAAATTATATACAGATAGATAGATATATAATATAAGAAATGAACAGTTAAATTATAAAGCAGTACAAGTGACCCAGTGCAATTCAATCCCATGAGACAGTTGTGAGACACTGGCAGTCCTTCAAGTCTTGAGGGCCACCCGGTCATCCTCTGTAGAGAGAGCTAGGCTATCCTGGCACAGGTAGCAAACAGCAAGGCAGGTCACCAACCATCAGCCAGGTCACCAACAGTGAGTTCCGAGCCAGTGTCCAGTAACCCCTGAAAAGTTTGATTATTTCCTCTCCCCCAATCAACTACCTCAAACATATTCCTTTATAAGATAATAATTTAAAAGATCACATGTGGCATAATATCTGAGACCTTTTTGTCTTTACATTATTTCATTTCTTGGAATAGGCTGATTGCCATGTATCATTTTGAATAAGATATTATATTAGAGACTACAACCATCTATACAAAATTCATAACACTAAACATAATAAAATAATTTCATTTATCTGAGAAATTTTTGGTTTTGTCATTTGGTGCCTTTGAATCAGTTCCAGCTCAGAGTGATTCTGTGCAACAAGACTAACACAGTCCTCGGTCCTGTGCCATTCTCACACTGTTTGATCTTCAGCCCAATGTCGTACCTACTGTGTCAATCTATTTCACTGAGGGTTTTCCTCCATTTTTGCTGGCCCTCTCTTTATGAAATGTGATGTTCTTCTCCAGGGATTGGTCCATCCTGGTAATATCTCTAAAGTATATGAGATGTAGTCTTGACATCTTCGCTTCTAAGGAGCACTCTGGACTTCTAATATATTTATTTGCTTTTCTGAAAGTTGATAGTGTAATCAGTGACCTCCATCAACACTAAACTTTGAATGCCCCAATTTTTTCTTCTGTATTTCTTATTAATTGTCCAACATATGAGATCATTGAAACAATCATGTCTTGGGTCAGGTACACTTTAGGTTTCAACGTGATATCTTTGCTCCTTAACATTTTATTTATAACATTTTATTAGGAGCTCTTATAGATATTACTACAATTCATTGTTTCATTAGATCAAGCATAATTTTACAATTGTTGCCATCATCATTTTCAGTGCATTTTCTTTCTTCTTGAACTCTTTGATATCAGCTTCCGTTTATCCCCTCCCTCCCCTACCCTACCACCCCCATGGACCCTTAATATATTATATATATATATATATATATTTTGCCATATCTTGCAGGATCCAATGTATCCATTCACCTACAGTTCTGTTGTTCATTCCCCTCCAGTGGGATTATATATTCATCATTACTATCAGTACCCCTCCCACCTCTTCCCCTGCTCTCAGGGAACTGTTACTCCCATTACTGTTTCTGAGGGGGTTATCTATCTTGGATTTCATGCTTCAAAATATCTTGATTGTACAAATGTTCATACGCAGGTCTAGCAGGGTTAGTGAGGCAAAACTAAGGCCATAGTAGTGGGGGGAGGAAATATTAATAACTAGAGGAGAGTTATGTGTTTCATCAGTGCTGTACTGTATTCTTGATATATCATCCCTTCCATGGGGCCCTTCAGTGAGGAACTGTCCAATTCTCTTACAGGTGGGTGTTGAGTCTCATCTTTGTCCTCACTCCTTCACATCAACCCAATTGCTTGCTTTTGAAGTTCTGATATGAGAACTTTTGCAGCAGTTCATTCAATAGAATCAATTCTTTAATTTCCTGACTGTGGCTTCCATGAGTGTTTGTTGTGGATTCAAGTAAAACAAAATTCTCTACAGCTTTAACTCATTCCCCATGTATCATATTATTGTTTACTGGTCCAGGTGTGAGGGCTTTTGGTGTCTTTACATCAAGTTCTAATCTATATTAAAGGTTATAGTATTAGATCTTGTGAGAATTATGACCTATATTTCCATCCTCTTATTCAATTTTGACTTCAGAATGAAAGTATCAGAATTTCTCACAGAGGAACTAAGAAATTTCATAAGAAGAATGTACCAGAAGCCTTCACCACCATCTAATTTATAGTGGTATAAATTACATCATATGTCCATTTCTGAAACAATCTTTTTGTTTGTTTGTTTAAAGTTGGGAGAACCATAGCTGGATTCACTGACAAAATCTGGGAAATATTGTTGTACTTGTTAGGTGGAATCTAGTCAGCTCTAACCCGCAAGGTCCCTGTGCACAATAGAACAAAACACTACATGGTCCTGAGTCATCTTTGCAATTATTTTTTGCCTGAGCACATTTTTGTAGCCACGGTGTCTGTCCATCTCTTTGAGGGCTTTCCTCTTTTTCACCTCCCCACCACTTTACCAAACATGATGTCCTTCTCCAAGGACTGGTCTCTCCTGATATGTCCAAAATATGGAAGACAAAGTCTTGCAACCCTTGCCTCTAAGGAGCACTCTGGCCCAACTTCTTCCAAGAGAGATTTGTTTAATCTTTTAGCAGTCCCTGGTACCCAAATATTTTTCTCCAACACCACAAGTCAAATGGATTATTTCTTTTTAGGTCTTCCTTTTCAATGTCCAACTTTCATATGCATTTGCTACAATGAAGAATAGCATGGCTCGGATCAGATGCAACGTAATCCTCAAAGTAATATCCTTGCTTTCAGTGTTCTAAAAATGTCTTGTGTATCAGATGTACCTAATGCAACACGCATTTTGACTTCTTTTTGCTGCATTCATGAGGTTCGATGATGTATCCTAGCAAGACAAGATCTTGACAACTTCAACCTCTTTTCCATTTGTCGTGATATTGTCTACTGGTCCAGTTGGAGTATTTTGGTCTTCTTAACATTGAATTGTAATCCATATTTAAGGCTGTAATTCATGATCTTCATTAGCAAGTGTCCTCCGCACTTTCAGTAAGCAAGGTTCTGTCATCTGTATATTATAGGTTGTTAATAAGCGTTCCTCAAATCCTGATGCCACATTCTTCTTCACAAAAACCAGGTTCTCTGATGATTTGCTCAGCATACAGGTTGAACAAATATGGTGATAGGATACAACCCTTCCACACACCTTTCATGATTTTACACCATGCAATGTTTCCTTATTCTGTTTGCACACTGCCTCTTGATCCATGTATAAGGTTGACATGCATGTAGTGAAGTCTTCTGCAGTCCACATTCTTCTCAAGTTTATCCATAGTTTATTAAGATCCACATGGTCAAATGCCTCTGCATAGCCAAGAAAACACCAGTAGATATCTTTCTGGTCTCCTCTTCTTTGAGCCAAGATCCAACTGAAAACAGCAATAATATCCCCTTTTCCATAGCCTCTCCTGAATCCAGGCAGAACCTCTGGCAGGTCCTTTTAAAGGTACTGCTGCCATTGTTGTTCACTGATCTTTATCAAAATTGTACTTGCATATGACCTCAACGATATTGCTCTATAATTTGAGTAATCTAGTGTGTCCCCTTTCAGAGAATGGATCTCTTCCAGTTAGTTAGCCAAGTAGCCACCATCCAAAGTTCTTGGCATAAAGAAGTGTTTCTAGTGTTTCATCGGCCTGCTGAAACATTTTAATAGGTGTTCCATCAAATCCTGAGCCTTAGCTTTTCGAATACCTTCTGCGTAGCGTGAACTTCTTCCTTGAGGACCATCAGTTCTTGCTTATATGCTACCTCCTGAAATGGTGGCCTGTTGACTAGTTCTTTTTGCTACAGTGACTATGTGCATTTTTTTCATCTTCTTGTGATGCTTCCTGCATTATTCAATATTTGGCCCATAGACTCATTCAAGATTGCAACTTGAGGTTTAATTGTTTTCATTCGTTATTTTGATTTCAGATATGCTGAGCATGTTCTTCCCATTTGTTCTTCTAGTTCTAGGTCTTTGCACATTTCATTATAATATTTGGCTTGTCTTCTTGAGCTGCCCTTTGAACTTTTCTATTTAATTCTTTGATTTCATCCTTTTCTTCCATTTGCTTTAGTTGCTCCACACTTAGGAGCAATTTTTATAGTCCCTTCTACCATCCACTTTGATCTTTTCTTTCCTTCCTGTCTTTTTAGTGACTTTCATTGGTAAAAATCTTCAATTTCTTCCTCACTACTTTTTGTGGTGGTACATACCCTTTTATTGATTTTTGTTTTTTAACAAAGTGCTAGACCATTCCTCTTGATAGTATTATTCCTATCACAGTAAATCATGATTTTCTGATTCCAAATGGTCAAAACCAGTTCATTTCAGCTCACATATGCTTCAAATATCGATCCTCATGTGTTCCATTTCATTTTTGATGACTTCCAATTTTCATAGATTCATCATGCACTTAAAGCATCACAACATCATAGCAACACACAGCCACTATAACAATAACTGACAGACAAGTGGTATAGTAATCAAGGAGAGAGATTAAAACAAAAATCAGTTATCATGTGACTTAAAGGATGAAAATAACTATGTGGTTAGTGAATGATCCATACACGTTTCTTCACATTTTTGCATTTAAATTGAGATGACTATGTGGTTCCCAAAATAAGACAACATAATGGTCCATCTAGTTAAAACATCCAGATCCAGGATATCAAGAGGCACCTATATCAAGGGGAAATATTATTTTTCTCAGTCTAGAGTGCCTATTCATGATACTCTCATGTTTCCAATGGTTGTTAGGTGACTTCTATTATGGAACCAGAGAATCTTACCTTAACCCAGTAGACAGTTGTTTTAGGTGCCATAACTCAGGTTCTGACCCATAGCCACCCTAGGCACAAGATCAAAACACCTCCTGGTCCTGTGCCACCCTTACAATTGTTCTTATGTTGGAGCTCAATCGTGCAGCCACAGTGTAATTCCTTCTGATCAAGTGCCTTCCTATTTTCCACTGTTTTACCAAGCACAATATCCTTCTCCAGGGAGTAGTCTCTCAACATATCCAAAGTACGTAAGATAAAGTCTTGCTATCTTTTCCCCTAAAGAGCATTATGGTCACGCTACGTTCAAAACAGACTTCTTTGTCCTTTTAGCAGTCCGTGTCACTTTCAATATTCTTTGCCACCACTTCAGTTCAAATGCATCAAATCATCTTCAGTTTTACCAATAGAGTAAGAAAAAAGTAACTATTCATATTTTTATTTTTCTTATAATGATAATGTTGCTGATATTGTTGCTGTTAAGTGGTGTTGAGTTGTTTCTGATTCATAGTTATCCTCTGTGTACACCAGAACAAACCACTGCCCAATCCTGTGTCATCTGCTCAATTGCTGTCAAGCCAGCTCCTACTATCATGACTATATGTATGACAAAACAAAATAAGGCCATATCCCCAGCCATTTTAAGAGTAGTAAGAATATTTGAAGCCAATGTAAAAGACACTAGGTCATTTTAATTAGGGTCTTTTCTTTAAACTGTTCCTCTACTTAATAAATATAATGTCCTTCTACAGGAATTGATGACTCCTGATAATGTGTCTAGTATGTTGTGTCAGTCTGGATTGACTAGAGAAACAAATTCACAGAGACTCCTATGTGTATAAGAAAGAGTTTTATATAAACGGTAATTGTACATTAAGAAAGCATCCCAACTTAGTCCAGTCCAAGCCCATAAGTCCAATATTAGCCCATATGTCCGATACCAATCTATGAAGTCCTCTTCAGACTCCTGAAACACATGCAATGATGCTGAATGGAAGGCTATCAGAGGACAGTGGGTAGAAAGTCTTTGGATCCAGTGGTGTTTGTTGTAAGCATCTCAGCACTAGGAAGGATCTCTACATGGATTCTCCAGGTCCCAGGGCTACATCAGGATAGGTCCATGTAGCTTCTCCTTAGGGATGTCTCACAGGAAGCAAGCAGAGAGAAAAGTGTCTCCCAACTCCAAGGAGGAAATTCCGTAGTTCCCAGAATTCCCAGGAGTAGGCCATGCCCACACAGAGGCCTCACTGGCTATGACCCAATTGACAGACTAAACTCCACCCCTTCACTCTTAATCCTCAAATTGACAAAAGATTATGTAACTGCCACATATGTGAAAGCTTCTCTCCATCTTTGCTTTTAAAGAACACTTTGGGTTTACTTTCTCGAAGATAGATTTTTTTCTTCTTGGAAATTCATGGTATATTCAATTTTCATTGTCAACATTGTTTACAAAGATGATTAAAAAATATTTCCATATGGGGAAATTATAGGGTCTCTATGAGTCCGCATCAACTTAATGGCAGTGAGTTAGAGTATGAGGGGATTAAACATATCATATGCTAAGTCAGTCATACTTGACTCATCAAAATGACACCATTGCACTTTTAAATTTTAAAGAGGTTGTTTGCAGCTGATTTGGCAATGCAATGTATCCTTTAATGGGTGTTGATTATAGATCCAAGTAAGGTGAAATTCTTGACGATGTCAATTTTTTTCTATAACATATTAGTTTTTACTTTTTGTATAGAATTGATTAGAAATCATTTTATTTTTCTTTCAAATTACTTTACTAGCACCTAATCCATGCATTATACTACTCTTTAGTTCAATCGTACCATGCAGTAGTGTACAATTGCTACCACCATTAGTTTCAAAATATTTTTTTTTTGGCATCAAAATATTTTCTTCCTTCTTCTCCTCCTTCATATCAGTTTCCCCCTTCCCCAACCCCAGATCCCTTGTCACACCCCAGAGGAGATCTCCTTCTGACTCTTGTTTCTGTCGATCATCCATCCTGGGTTTCATATACTGAAAGACGTTAAAATAGAGAGTCCAGAAGGCTAGCAAGGATGTCAAAATACAATAGAGGTAAACCTCACTATGAATAAATAAAATGAAACAAAACCAGAAAATACTAAAAAGCAGATCAAGTGCAGGTGTGTCTAAAGTGTTATCAGATGACAAGGTTTTAAACATTGAAGTCAGAGTTTTCATTTTAATATCTTATAGTTGCCTCTACAATGCCTTCTCTCTAATCACCAGATTGTTCCCATCCCTCAATTCTGGTTAGAGGGAAATCACCAGAGGTTTATTGACAGTGGAAGTTCAGAACACATTTGCAGGACAATGTCAATTTTTTTTCTCCACTTACTATGATCTTGCTTATTGGACCGGTTGTGAGAATTTTTGCTTTCTTTATGATGAGGTGTCATCCCCACTGAAAGTTGTACATTTTTTGTCACCAGTGAGTGCCTCCAATCATCTTTGCTGTCAGCAAGCAAGGTTGCTTCATCGACAATTTTCAAGGTATGAATTTATATTCCTTCAATCCTGGTGCTGAATTCATTTTCATGTAATCCGCTTTCTTTGAATATATGCCCCGCATACAGACTGAATAAATATACTGAGAAGATACAACTCCGATGCCCACTTTTTCTGATTTTAAACCAACCTCCACATGTGGTGTTTGGGCTTCTGCCTCTGGTTTCACACACATTTTCCACATGAACACAAATAAGAGTTTAAGTGTTCGGGAATTACTATTATTTTTTATTTTATTTGTAATATGTTATGATTTACACTATTTGAATCCTTTTATGTTATCATAAGAATACAAGTGAGTAACTTGCAGGTATTCTCTGCTTCTATCGAGATCTACCTAATATCAGTCAGCCTATCCCTCGTTCTATGTCCGCTTCCTCTACATCATTAAGGTTGATTTACTTTGAAGAGGTAGATTTCCCCCAGTCATATTTTAAGTGCCTTCATGCTGAGGATCTAATCTCCCAGCATTATATGAAGGATCTTCAAAAAGTTCATGAAAACATTCCATTTTTTGTCACTTTTAAGCTTCCTCATGACCTCATATTCTGCTTTCATCTTTAAAGTTTATCTTAGCTAGTTTATTCTCAGAAATAAAGGGTTAGGTCCTTCTTCCTGGTGTCTCAATCTGGAAACTCTAATGAACCTTATCTGTCATGAGAAGCCCCGTGGGAACTTGAAATACTAATGGTATAGGTTCCAGCACCACAGAAGCACACAAACTACCACATTATGACAAACTGAAAAATGGGTGTTGGATAATATTTATACATATGCTTCTTATATAATTTTATATTTAAATGATTCATCCCACTTGAGACTTTTTTTTTCAGTGCATAAGCTATTGCAGTCAGCGAAGGTCATGACCTCAGAATTTCATGATGATTTCCTTACATCTGTGAAATGCTTATAGACAATATTGTGACAATTTCCTCACTAACAATAACCAAGCTAGGACTTGCTGAATAGTTCTTAGGTGATACAAATCATTAACTCTCTCAACCGCTAACTGAAAGTTTGGAGGCTCTGGTCTACCTAGAGGTGCCTAAGAAGAAACGCCTGCTGCTGAAGAGTCAGCCATGAAAAATCCTCCTGGTAACATTCATGGCTTCTTCAATTTGATGGCGACTTGCCAACTGAAAACTGCCAACTGAAAAGTCTCTTATCTGTAGCAGTGTGCATGTTCTGGTCTAATCCGATTTGTAAGGTAGAATTGAGGTCATGATAGTGGGGGGAAGAAAGCACCAAAGAACTAGAGGAAAGTTGTGTGTTTCATTGGTGCTCTACTTCACCCTGACAGGCTCATCTATTCCCTGTGTCCCCTCTGTGAGGGGATATACAGTGGTCCACTCTATGCCCCCCACTCCCATTCACATTGGGTATGATTTTGTTCTGGGTCTTAGATGCCTGATACCTGATTCCATTGACACCTCATGATCACACAGGCTGGTGTGCTTCTTCCATGCACACTGCAACAGAGAGATCTACCCCTCAGGGCCAACAATGAGAGTAGAGATACCAAGAGGATTAGGGGAAGGTGGGGGCAGAAAGGGGAAATCAATCACAAAGATTAACCTAGAACCCCATCCCAGGGGGATGAAGAATGGAAAATTGGATGAGGAGAGATGGAGGACTCTGTAAGCTATGAAAATAATAATCTATAAATTATCAAGGGAGGGTTGATGGGGGAGGGAAGGGGAAAATGAGGAGCTGATATCAAGGGCTCAAGTAGTAAGAAAACACTTTGAAAATGATGATGTCAGCCTATGTGCAAATGTGCTTGACACAATGGATGAATGTATGGATTGTGATAAGAGATGTTAGAGCCCCTAATATAAGTATTTAATTAAAAAAATCTTTGCTGTCTCTGAGCTTTTTCTTGGATTAAGCCCATTAATGTTCTAATGAAAGTGAGATATTCTGGGAAAATTGATATTACAACATACTAAACAGTAGGCAATCAGTCTCCTTTACAAACTCCAATTCTACTTGTCAGAAACTAGATGGAACTGAGTGCTGTCAGAGAAGATCACTTTTCAGTGATCCAATCCATAAATGACTGCTTTATTTTTAAAAAGGATTTTATTTTTGCTGATGATATAAGAGTATAATCACTCTCTAGCCTTTTTTTCCTGCTGTATTCTTTATGGAAGCAGATCACCAAGTTAGTTTCTTCTGTGTTATTGCTGGGTTGATCACTAACGTCTGGTTACCAGTCAAGTCTAATCACTTTATACTATCCAGTGATATTAGATCTTAGCACAGTAAATGTAAATATGCATGTATATGTATATATACAGATATAAATACATACACACAATATTTTTATGTGTGTATATATGTATATGTGTATATATACATATATCCTCTATCTATATATGATCTGATACCTGATATCAGATCACAAACCTTCATGACATATTTTTATATAGATATAAATTTGTTTATATGTGTATATATACATTTATACATACATGTACATATATGTGTGCACATATATACAAACACATTCAAATAAAAATATTTTAAAATGTGTTGTATATATTAGGAAGGGTTATGATCTATCAGATTAAATGGGTTCCTTTGATGACATATGACCTCTGGGTCCAATTTAAAATGTAGAAATGCAGGGAATCCGAAGAAAGACACAATGGGCATACTATGATAAAATGATTATAATATTAATTTAATTATAAATTAAACTCATAATACTTGTAAATTGTATTTGTTATGTTATAATTTTTATAATTGGTATTCATTTTGTCAATGAATTAAACACAAATAAAAATTTTCTGCATAGTAGACAATGCAAATTAGCAACTAATAGCTCAGACTGATTTTGTGAGAGATAATATTCCTTTAATGAATTTATCTGCAAATGCCAGATCCACACATTGGTCAGCAACAAGACGACTGGGAGTTTGTGGGAGGAAAATATGTTGGGCAGCAGGAACTTCATCCTTAGCCAAGGGTAGGATGCCTTGGACTGCATAATCCAGAGGATTAAAGCCCTGTACACATCGCTCTTGAGTAGCAGCTTCCAGGTCTACAGTCCAGAAAGCAGCTGTTTCTGGAACCAAAATCTGAGACACAGCATAAATCATTTGGCTGGGGCTGAGGAGCATGGGATGCTCAGGTGTTAGCATGAGATCTGGTGAGGACTGGACATCACATGCGATGTCTGGGATCTGCAGGGTTCACAGGGGCTCTGCTGACAGTACCTGTAGACCAAAGAACCAGTTGGCAGGGGCTGGGAGAGTCGCGGTCAGTGCTGTAGATTAAATTGTTGAGGTTCTGAGAGATGGGGTAGCTCAGGCAGCCCCTCAGGGAGCAGCAGCAGAAGTTTCCAGAGCATCAATTGTAGGACATGCAGACAGGAGATATGACAATAGCTGAGTTACAGTGGAAAGGTGTTCTGATGTTACTGCCTTCTTCAGTTGATATATAGTATATATGCATATCTATTATATTATATGGTGTTAAATATTACATGAGGTGTCATAAAATATCAGAGACCTCCCCATTATTGTGCATGTTTTGTCATAAAAATAACTCATTAACCTAGCCTACAATTATTAATAAATGCATTTAAGTGTTCTTAACTGCAGTTTAATCATTCTGGTGGTAGAAGCCATTCAGCTGCTCTCCCGTACTTCTGCAATAAGCTGCGGTTTACATTGTTGGGGTGCTCTAATGCCCTCCCATTTCCACTGGACTTGCTCAGGGAGTGGTTGGCTCATAAGCATTTGGATGATTTCTAATGATGTTCTTGTTTTACTGTGGATTTATTTACATGAAAAACGTGTGAAAGATATAGTATTGTCTCATCCTGGCAACAACCTTATAAGCTAGGAATTTTTCTCACCAATTTAAAAATAAGAATGTGTAGGTGTGAAGTTTTGTAGCTTCCCCAAGTCATGGAACAAATATATCATATGTAAACAACTCAGACTCCAAAGCTACTAGGATTCATTATGTTATACTGGATGTTAGAGAAGTCTGTCTTTCCTTGCTCCAGACTACATGAATAATTGGATACCCAAGATAACTAAGATTAATAGTAATTTCATTTTCTTTTGTACACCTACCTGACCTGACTATTGCTTCCCTATGCATAAAACCCCTTCAAATAACCAAAGGAACAGCTTTTAATTTAATTTATTAATTTTATTATACAAAGTCGCCATAGAGTAACATTTACAAATCATCTTCTATTTGCCCTCTCATTTAGCTGATCGTCATCATGCATCACTGTTTTATCCACCATGGGATTACTGGATTTTGTTGTTGTTGTTGTTCCATTCCAGGCAGAAAAATTAGTTGGCAAACAAGCAGACTATCTTTTGGAATAATTGCCAAAAATTGGTATCCTTTTAGTGAGCTGACTACCATTGAAATACATTTGCAAAAGCCTGAATTTTAATGGCGTGCTAACCTTTGCCAACTCAGTTGGCAGTCAGGCACTAGACACCTCAGAGAGTGATTCATTTCACTCCCTGCTGAGCTTCTCCTGGGCTCATTGTTCTAGAAAGACAAAGCAGCATAAATCTTACCTTCCTATTAAGTGTTAAAAGTATCCTTATCGCTATAAAAATCAAATGATATAAAAGAAAAACCTAGAGTTAGAGAATATTTTCCCAATTTATTTTGTTGTTCAACTTTCTGCTCTAAAACATCTTTTAGAAAACGAAAATCAGATCGCTTTTATGTATATAATTGGATCGTTTCTGTTTCATTAATTGTTTCTTTTTATCACTTATATTAGTTTATCAGATATCAGATATCACTATTTTGCATACAAGTTTCAATTAATGGAATTGCCTACTTGATTTATTTTCGTTTCTCCAAATTCTTCTCATCTCAAAGTCCAAAGTCAAATTCACATCTAAAAGATGTTTATCTGTTAATTTGAGGACTAAGATGTGCCTGAGCCAACCCATTGTGTTCTCCATTGCACCTTAGGGACATTGAATAAGGAAGAACATAGAAGAATGGAGGTATTTGAAATGTGGTTCTGGCAAAGAATATTATAAGTACCATGAACTGCTCAAAGGACTGATTTGTCTTAGAAGAAGTCTAGTCAGAGTGTTCCTTAGACTTCCTGTCTCACATACTTTGGACATGTGATGGGGAGACAAATCCCTGGGCAAGGACATCATGCTTGGGAAAGTAGAAGGACAGTGAAAATGAGAACGGCCCTCAAAGACACTGATTGACACAGTGTATTCAACAATAAACTCAAGCATAGGAACAATTTTGAGGATGGCACAGGACCGGGCAGTGTTGCACTCTTTTGTGCATAGGGTCATTATGTGTCAAAACTGATTTGATGGCACCTAACAATAACAATACTATCTCACAGTTTGTCCAACTTTGGTGGCTTGTTTGTTGCTGTGATGGTGAAAGCTATGTCACTGTATTTCAAATGCCAGCAGGTCACTCAAAGTAAACAAGTTTCAGTGGAGCTTCCAGACTAATAACAAGGAAGGATTAGCTCCCCTCTTTTGGGGAAGAAGCTCCTGAAAACTGTATGCACTTTTCGAAAACATTATGAAATACTGAAATCTAAACCAAGGAATCAGAACCTGTTCATAGATACTGCTGGCAGATGAGCCCCTCAAGACTGAGAGCCGTCAAATATGACTGAAGAGGTGCTGATTTCTAAGGAGAGTTGGCCATGGTGACACGAGTCTAGTAAAAGCTATGGGAGTGGAGGCTTCAGGATTTTATTTTCTGATAGGGCATGACTCAAGGTAAAGGCAAACAGCTACAAATATCTTATGATTGGAACTTGGAATGTGAGAAGTATGGATTTAGGAACATTTGAAGTGGTCCAAAATGAAATGGAACCCTTAAAGATTGATACCCTAAACTTTAGTGAACTGAAATGGAGTGGTATTGGCCTTTTTGAATCAATCATATGATTTATTATGCTAGGAATAACACAATCAAGAGGAATTGCATGGCATTTATTCTCAGAAAGGATCTTGCTAAATTCATTATGAAGTATAAGGCTATCTGTGATCAGATTATATTTTTGTGCCTTCAAGGAAATCCAATCAATACAAGTATTACTCAAATATGTGCATCAACCATGAAAGCTAGTGATGATGAAGTTGAAGAATTCTATGAACCACTTTAGTCGGAAATTAAACAAACATGCAATCAAGATGCATTGGTGATTGAAATTGGTGATTGAAATGCAAAATTGGAAACCAAGAAGGAGTAGTATTTGGAAATATGAACTTGGTGATACAAATGGAAGTGGAGATAGAATTTTGCAAAATCAACTCTATGTTGATAGCAAATATCTTTTTTGGCAACACGAAAAGCGACTGTACATGTGGACTTTCCCAGATGGAGCGCCCAGAAATCAAGTTGACTACATCAGTGGGAAGACACTCTAGAGAAGCTCTACATCAGCAGCGAAAACCAGGCTAGAGGACACACTGTGGAAACGACCATCAATTGCTCACATATAACTTGAGGAAAAGTTGAAGGAAATTGCAACTCATCAACAGGAACAACAACAACAACATTAAAAGAAACCCCTGAGTTATTCCCACCTTGATTTAGAGATTATCTCAAGAACAGAGTTGACTCATTAAATACGAATGACAGAAGATCTGATGTTCTGTGGTAGGACATTAAGACCGTCATTCATAATAAAAGCTAAGGGTCACTAAAAAGAAAGAAAGACAATATCAAAGTGGTTGTCAGAAGACTGAAATTTGCTTTAAAGGTAGAGTAGCTAAAGTAAATGAAGACAGGATGAAGTCAAACAGTTGAATACAAAATTTCAAAGGACAGCTCAAATGATCAAAGCCAAATATTATAAGTAAATGTGTAAGGACCTACATGTTTTAAAAGGGTTGGGAGAACATGCTCAACATATTTGAAACTGAAAATACTCAAGAAAAAATTCAAGCCTCGAATTTCAATTTTGAAAGATTGTATAGAAAAAATAATGATGAAGTATCAAGAGAAGAAAGAATGAATACACAGAGTCACTGCACAAAAAAAAGATTAGTCAGCAGTCTACCATTTCTAGAGTTTGTTCTTGAGGTAGCATACAAGAGGGTACCTAAAAAAAAAACTGGAAAAAAGCTGTGCTGGGTGTAGCTTTTGTTGTTCATGTTTTTCCCACCAGCAGAACATCCAGCAACTTGCTCTGAGTTAGTGCACACAGTGGCATCACCTGGGAAGGTTCTCTGTGGTCACAGTAATTTTTTTTTTATAAAAGCTGTTTCTCTTGAACCTCATTTTTTTGTGATTGCCAATTTAAGAGAACGGTGTTTGGAGGTGAAACTTTGTTTCCTGCTTGGGAAAAATGCCATAAAAACTGTTGTGATGCTGAATACAACTTACAAGGACAGCACTATGGGAAAAATTCATGTCTACAAGTGGTTTTCTCATTTCAAAAGAGATGAAATGTCAGTTGATGACACTCCTCATTTGGGATGTCCGTCAACTTCCTGAATGGATGAAAATGTTAACTTCTTTTGCATTTGGAGTTTGTTCCACCAGGTCAGACTGTTAATCAAGCTTTCTATTTAGAGGTTATGAAAAGATTGCATAAAAAAAACAACAAAAAAGCCCAGGCCTGATTTGTGGCAGACAGGGGACTATTTTTTCTACCACGGCAATGAACCTACTTAAGCTGCCATTTCAGTGTGCCAATTTTTTTTCAAAAAAACAGCATGCTTCTCTTGCCCCATGTATCTTACCTTGCTCTGTGTGACTTTGTTTTGTTTCTGTGAATGCAGAGGGACATGAAAGGGCAGCAATTTGATGATGTAGAAGAGGTGAAGAAAAAACATAGGGAGTGCTCTCAGCCATCCAAACAGATGAGTTTGAAAAATGTTACCAAAAATGGAATCACAGATTTGACAAATGTATTAAGTGTAAGGGAGATTACTTTCAAGGTGATAAGGATGTTTTGAAAAAAAATTAAATACATAATTAAAAAAATCCTAGGTTTTTTGGGTACCTCCTCATATAAGCAAGGATCAATGGTGCTGAAGGAAGGAGTGCAAACTCCACTGAATGGATTAAGCCAAAACAGGGCTCCAGAAATTGTTGGAATAACCACTGAAGTGTTTCAGCAAGCTGAAGAAGCATTCAATGTTCTGTGCCAGGGGATTTGGAGGGAAGCTACTTGGCCAAAGGACTGGAAGAAATTTGTGCCCATTCCAAAGAAAGCTCAAACTTAAGAACAGTAGCATTAATATTGTATGTAAGTAAAGTGTTGCTTAAGACCATCCACAATGTTTCAGTAGTATATTGACACGGAACTGCCAGAAGTTCAGGCCAGATTCAGAAGAGAATATGAAACAAGGGATATCATTGCTGATATCAGATGGATCTTGGCTCAAAGCAGAGAATACCAGAAAGATGTTTACTTGTATTTTATTGACTATGCAAAGGCGTTAAACTGCGTGGACCATATTAAACTGTGGATAACCTTGACAAGAATGGGAATTCTGCAACAATTCATTGCATTTATGAGGAACTTGTTCATGGATTAAGAAAGCGTTATAGGAACAGAACAGGGAAATGCTGCATGTTTAAAAATCATGAGAAGAAAAAGAGCATCTACTTACAAAAACAAAATTTGTAAGATAGAGTTGGGATCATGAAAATGGGGGAGAGGTGGGGAGGAAGCATTTAGGAACTAGAGGAAAGTTGTATGTTTCATTGTTGCTATACTGCACCCTGATCTTTTGAAGACACTTAAAAGAGGTGAACACAAGTAAGTCTGTAGCCATTCACTGATCACATACATGTTTAATCACGTTTGCTTGTTCTTAATACATTCAGGAATGTCTGAATTAGAACACAAGTAGTAATGTTTATTTACCTTCATATGCCCATAAACTTTGAAAAATGTAAAATGTTATTGTTAATATTTTAATATATTAGGAACATTTTTCTAAACTTTTTCTCATTGCTTTATGTTGTATTTTTGCAAAGCTGTATTTGCTGGAATTGCATTTATGCATACTATGCTAAAGTCTAATAATAGATTTGTGACATGGCCAAAGATGATAAGAGAAACAAGAATTTATTTAAGGAATTTGTCCCACAGGCATAGATGTCTGGTTGGCCCTAGAATACAGGTATCCAATCTTAGCGTTTATATTCTTTGTCTTACATTTCTAGAAACATGGTCCTTTATCATAGGCATACATCCCTACTTGTTTTTGTAAGTAGATGCTCTTTTTCTTCTCATTTTGAATATCTCTTTTGACTCTGTATATCTTCCTCACATATATTATGCCAATATTTAAAAACAAACTTTTCTCACAAATTTAGTTGCTTGAAATGACCCCAGATATGTGTCTTCCTACTTCTTTATTATTTCGTAAAGACTCTCTAAAGATACAGAACCAGAAGGCACACACACACAGAAATAGATGTTTAAGGAGGGATTTACATGATAGTGAAGGTTGACAAATGGGGCTGGAAATTCTGACAGTCTACTAAATTTTACGTCGGTCAAGTGATCAAGCGGGGGTGGGGGTGGGTAATTTTGAAAGAATGTCTACTTATGGTCTGGAGGCAAATTCCTTCTTCAGAAATTCAAGTTTGCTCTTGAGATGTTCAACAGTTTACATGAGTGCTCGTCACAGTATGAAGGGTAATCTGTTTTACTTAGGATCACCTGATTTAAGCAGGACTTGTTGCAGCGGTTGTTAGGTGCCATCGAGTTGTTTCTGACCCATAGAGACACTTTGCACAACAGAAGAAAACACTCCCTGGTTCTGCACCATCTCCACAATTGTCCCTACCTGAGCCCATTGCTGCAGCACACTCTAGTGCTCTGGAATTCCCATTCTGTGGAATGTTTTCCAAAGTATGTTATCATCCAAACAGTGGAATTCCTTTGGATAGTCACTAAAACACAAGATCATATCTTTGTGTTATCCTCTGCTTTCAGCCAAGATTCAACTGGCGCCAACAATGACATTCCTCATTCAACATCTTTTCTGGATCCAGCTGGAATGTTTTGGCAACTCCTTGTTGATATATGGCTTCAACATTTCAGAAATATGGTCAGCAAAATTGTGTTTGCATGTGATATTGATACTATTCAGTAATTTCTGCCTTCTGTGGGATCAGCTTTCATTTGAATGTGTACAAATATGGATCTCTTGCACTCAGTTGGCCGTGTCTCCCAATTACCTTGGCATAGATTAGTGAGTGGTTCCAGCACTGTTATCAGCTTGTTGAAACATTTTAAGTGATATTTTATCAATTACTAGAGTCTTGATTTTGCTAATGCCTTCAGTGCAGCTTGGACCTCATCTTTCAGTGCTATAAATTTTTTGTAATACTGTATCCCTTTTAATAGTTGAAGATTGACCTTTTTTTATGTTTACAGTACTGTGTACCCCTAGTTTCTTCTTTAGAGGCTTCTTATATCATTAAATGATTTGTGCATAAAATCCTTCAATATTGCAACTGATGCTTGATTGTTTTCTTCATTGATTTCTGTTTAATATGCTGAGGATATTGTTCTTGTGGCTTTCTTATTCCTTGTTAATTCACATTTAATTACAATTTATATTTTGGTTTCTAGAGGTCTGCTTTGAAATTTTCTTTTCAGTTCTTTTACCTGATCACTTCCTCCATTTCCTCTACATTCAAGAACAATCCTGAGAGTCTTTTTTGGCATACACTTTTGTCTCTTTTTATTTTCTCTCTTTTAATGACATATTGATTTCGTTATGTATGATGTTCTTGATGTCATCCCACAACTTATTTAGTATTTTTCCATCAGTGCTCAATATGTCAAATCTGTTCTTGATATGTTATTTAAATTCAGGTGGGATATACCTAAAGCCATCTTTTGCTCTCAGGGATGTGTTTTAATGTTTTTAGCTTCAGCATAAACGTGTATATGAGCAACTTAATGTCTATTTCACAGCCCCATGGACTTATTTTTCTTGATGATGTTGAGGTTCTCCATCATATCTTTCTCCAGATCTAGTTATTATGATTGTGATTTTCATGTATTCCATTTGGTGAAGTCCATGTATACAGCCATAATTGTGCTATTGAAAAAAAAAAGGTATTTTCAATGATGAAGCCATTGAAAAATACTTTTATATGATCTATAGCTTCATTATTATCATGGTCATATTTTCTGGTTATTAATGCTTTTTTTCTGGTTATTAATTCTTACTCTTTGTTTCCAACTTCCACTTTCCAATCACAAGTAATTGTCAATGCATTATGATTGCATGTTTGATCAATTTTAGACTAATGAATTTGGTTGAATTTTTTTAATTTCTTCATCATTGGCTTTAGTGATTGGTGTATAAATTTAAATTAAAATGTTATGCTGAATTTCCTTGCCAACAAATAGACATTATCCTGTCACATACAGCTTTCTACTTCAAAATATATCTTGAAATATACTTTTTTTTGATGATACATGGTAGTATTAAGTTAAAAGTGGCATGGGGGAGTGGGGGGCCAGCCCCCACCCGCTGATAGAACTCACTGGTTCAGTAATACTACTTCTGGGTTCAGTAATGCACAATTGCACGGTTGAGATATATAAGTATTATATTAAAGTCATCGAGAGCATGAGAGATATTACAATAATGCAGTCAGACACATTACATGGTAGCATTGCTCACCTCAGCCCAGCTTGGTGGTCCACGTGGAGAGAGGGAGAAGGGAAGGAGGGCAAGGGAACAAGGAAGAGGGGAGAGGGAGTGAGCAGCAAGGAGGTCCGAGTCCGAGAGCTCAATATTGCTGACTCATGCCTATATACCTTTTGGGGGCACGCCAGCCCACTATACAGGTAGAGACATACGTCACAGGAAGGGGCTGCACTATAGGTTACACAGTAATGAGGAGGTGGTCTAGGGGCATACATGCAATAGGAAGAGGAGGGACAGCCGGTTTGGCCTGTCCCTGGCCCAACTGATAGAGACCATTATCAACTCCGCCCACAGGAGCCTGTCCATTGTCCCCAGCAGCAGGGAGCAGGCCCACCCCTGTGGTGGGATGAGACAGCAGTCTGGCAGCAAGGATCTGACTTCCCCCCACAATATGTGAGATGCCTTTTTACATAAACTTGTTTTTCCTGGTTAAAAAACAGAAAAACTCCATATGGTTATCCAAATCAAAGTATTCAATACTAGTCTATTTCAGTTGTCTAATGCCTAGGATATTGACATTGTTGTGCTCTATTTAATTTTTATGATTTCCATTATTTTAGATTTGTACCCCAATCACTGCACTTTCTGATTATTAATAATGTTTGTAAATGTACCTTCTCATGTTAAGTCATTACCCAACAGCACTCTGTCCACAACAGTAAGGTTGACTCTACTTTGAGGATACAAATTTTTCTTGCTTGAAAGGCAGATTTTTAGTGCCTTCCAATGTTAAGAGTATCATATTCTGGCACTGTACCACATAATAGTTTAATGTTATTCATAAGGTTTTCAGTAGGTACTCCTTTGGAAATGGGTCACCCATTCATCCTTCCTACTCTGTTCTTCGTCTGGAAGATCAGCTGAAATATGTTTCTGGATAACTATGGTGGTATTTGAAATATCTGTGGCATATCACCTAGCCTCTGAACAACAAACCAGCCACCACAGCAGAACAAATTAAAGGAGGAGAATCTGATTTTAGCTTTAGGCAGTATACAAGTTAGAATAGATATGGTTTGTATCTAAAGTGTTAGTCAAATTTTTGCCTTAGTATACAGTATAAATCAGTGTTCCTTTCTATGAACAAAAATCATTTATGAGAAACACTTTCAAATACACTTAAATATCTATAAAGTAATAATGAAATTAAAATAATATTGCTTTATGCATATTTAAAAGGACAAAGATGTTTACTTGGAATGGCCCCTTAAGTCCTGATAGGCCTGACAGGATGTTGAGATAGTGAAAAGGGCAATTAATCTCCCCTTTTGTGGATGGGCATTCTGAATGGCAGAGACAGGAACTGTCCAAGGTTATGAGTGCTAGAAGTTAAGAAATTGAGGGCTGTAGCCCTTCCTTTTTAGACCCAAGACCCCTTACAGAGGGACCACTCAAGTCCTTCCATTACCAGTTGAGTTTTCCCCACCACCACAGCCCAAGACCCCTCCTTGACATGTGCCCCTCTGAAAGATCCTGGAGTCTAAGTGGCATGCTAGACTGAGTCTATGAAGAACCTATACCAGGTACTTAATAGTTTTCAGAGGAATGTCCTTGCTGCCTACTTGGGCCATGTGTTAGACATGGTTCCCTAGAGAAATAAAACCAGGATGCTGTATATATATATAAACCTGTATATATATATAGGTTTAACCTTTACATACACACACAGAGAGAGGTTTATACAGGTTATATAACCTGTTACATAGGATATATGTATGTATATATGTGTATATATATATGAAGGTTATATATAATATATATATAATCTTTGTATATATAAACCTATATGTATAGGTTTATATAGTGAGAAGGAATATCACAGCTAATTAGTCCACACAACAGTACAGAGTGTTCAGTTCAACTCACTTTCACGGAACAGTTAATATACCAGAAGTCCTTGAACTCATGTGGGTGGCTGAGTCCAAGGTCAAGGAAGCTGACAGCAGAGTCCTCCCGGGGGCAAGGCAAGCAGAGTCTTTCCATAGGCCGCAAGCAGCAGAGTGGATCACCAAAAGTCAGCAGCTCTGCGGGAGCTTTGCAAAGCAGGCTGGATTGGGATTGGAGTACAAGCAATGCAAGTCGACAGGATCCACCAGCCTCATGCTCAAGAGATGTACACAAGAGTAGCATGGCGAAGCAGATCTCAAAAGAGCCTCAAGTGCTAGCGACACGATCCACAGGTTGTCCTGGCACTCAGGTAGTGTAGCTCTGAGGTTCAGTGCAGAGAACTAGCTACAGCTGTAGCACCATACTCCAGCAGGTGCCAAACACCAGAGAGCAAGAGAGAGCGGGTAAGTCATGCAGAACCATTTATCTTTTTGCCTCCAATCCACCTATGACCTGATTAATCCCACATGTTCCTATTGGCCAGGTTGGCACAATAAATCTAACTATCAGAGACCAGAATCAGGTTCACTATGTGTAGAGGTTTCTCTGTAGTTCAGCCCCGGCTTTCCTGACGGTGGCTCTGCATTTTTGGCATCCAGCACCCAGACAGTGTCCAGAGTGAGTTGGAGACACCAACCAGTCCATTCTCCTCCCTCTCCTCCTCCTCAGTATCTCCACTTGAGGAAGTTCTACTCTTGCCACCTCAGCATGGTACCCTATGTGCTCAGCCTACATAGTCTAGCCATTTGCTGTTAGGAATTATTGCACACATCTCAAATTTCAATATAATGTGCTTTATGAGTGTCAGAAAGACTCTATCCTGCTTCACTATAGAAATGTTTTTGGTTTTATTTTTTTAACTTGAACATGGCTACAATTTCAACAGTGCCTGTTACATGTTGCTAGTTACCAATGAGTTGGCCCCAACCCATGGTGACCCATAAACACCCATTGTCACATTGTGCTTGCTTGGGATTTGTGTCTTCCTAATCAGGGCAGTCTTTCTAGAAGCTCCTATTTAGATCATAGCAATACACAAGCTTTTAGTGACATACAGGTGGTGGCTGCATGTGGATGTTAAATAACTGCTTGTTATGTTGAACTATTTTTCCATAAAACTTTGAACATATTAACATGGCATTTGAAAGCTAAAAAAATTAATTTCAATTCAATTCACCAAGTAAGCATGAGAGTACAAGGCAATATTGTTGCTGAGGATGAGCGGGTGACTAGGAAATAGTGCTGTCCCTAAAGGAGGCGTGTCTTAATCAGTCTTTGGAAAATGAGCACAGGCATGCTAAGGGAAGATAAGTAACTTTATAGCAAAGTTATGTATAGTCAATGAAATGCAATCACTTTTGCTATTCTTTAGGACCTATGCGTTATATAAACCTGAATAAAATCTTCGGCTTTTGCATTTACATATTCTGAATTATTTTGTGCTGTGTTAATTTATTATACAAGGAATAATAATTCTCTGATTATATGCTATTTTACCCTATAGAAATTACCCTGCTTGTACAAATGGGATATCCGTGCTGCGGTTTTATAAAACCAACAATCAAATATATCCAAATGCAAATTACACACACACACACACACACACAGGGACCTAAAATAGTCATGGGAAAAACCCATTATCTTTTTACTTTCAGTGTTTATACATTCAAAGGATCCCTGGGTCACTTTGGACCACTAACAGAAAGTTCAGCAGTTCAAAACTTCCAATTGCTCTGAGGGAGGAAAAAGAGGCTGTCTGTTCCTGTAGAGATGTATGGGCGTGGACACCCTGGGGAGCAATTCTACTCTGTTCTTTGGGGTCACTGTGACTCAGAATCAACTTAATCCACTAGGTGTCAGTAGCACATGTATGTAAGAAAGCCAGTAACTAAAACACGAATATGTTTGATTTCCATTATATATTTGTTTATGCAACAGCAACAATTTTGTCACATTGTGTGATAATGAGACTATATATAACTCCATTTATGTTCTCAGGGGCTTTAAAAAGTTCATGTAAAAACAGAAATAAAATATGATGGATTTTTTCCATGATTTCTTTTGGTCACGGACGTATCTTAATATCTGACATAAAACACAGAAAGTTTAAGTGTTGACCAATTTTTGATGGTAAAATGAAATAACAGGTTTCTATGAGAAAAGCTGGTGACTTAGAGGGCCAGCTAATTTCTGAGAGAGTCAGTTCTAAATAAGCATGGTAAAAAATGAGATTTCTGTAGGCATGTAAAAAGTTTTCAAGCTGATCTTTAGAAGTTAGGTCGATAAACTGGTCCATATTAATATAAACTGCCTAGGAGAGAAGTTATTTGAGTAGCATAGATGGGACTATACTGTGGATTTTTTGAAATAACTGAATGTAGTTTAGAGAATTGAAACCATAGACTTCCAAGGCTAGAGACAGTTTCTGGAAAAATTTACCTCTGGCTGTTGGGGCTGAGGGGTGGCTACAGCCGTGCTGACAGTCCGTACAGAGACTCATCTGCCCATGTGCTGGAGACCAGGAGAGCAGGGGTCGGCGGAGTCACCAATCTTCTGGAGAAAATGGATGATAGGACTGGGCAGAACAGGACGATTTTAAACAGGAAGAAGTGATTTCGGACAGCATAGCAGTTGTAAATTTGTGTTATCATCATATCTAACTTATTTGTTGTCAGTGTCAGATGATGTTGAATGTTATCTGCTGGACTAGTGGGCCTATGAACTGTCATCTTTTAAGTATGATCTCTTGACATCCAACTTTCATAACTACTGTTTGCATAAGGACATGTGCACAATGTGTTGCCTAATTTCAATCAAATAGTTCAGTGCCATATTAATTGTGCATCCTTGTATCTTATAGATTTTGTCTTTGATTTTTAGAGAACTGTTCCATACTTAGAATAATTTACCATCATTGCCGGCATACTTTGGGACTCACAAGGTCATTTACAGGAGGCAGAAACAGAGTTCTTTCTATTCTCCCAAACAGTATGAAATCTGACTCGGATTGTTTTTTCAGCCTTTGCTAAAGTGGTTTTTGATATCATACACCATGTGCTTATGTTCAGTAACAACTAATACATGTGATATAAATGGTGCATAAAGGACAGAGTATCACTATATGAACATGAGGCTCCTTTTTTTTTTTATAACCAATGAGGTATTTTTTTTTAAAAAACATTTTATTAGGGGCTCATACAATTGTTATCGCAATCCATACACACATCAATTGTGTAAAGCACATTTGTACATCATTCTCAAAACATTTTCTCTCCACTTAAACCCCTGATATTAGGTCCTCATTTTCCCCCTCCCTCCCCGCTCCCCCCTCCCTCATGAGCCCTTGATAGTTTATAAATTGGTATTTTGTCATATCTTGCCCTGCCCGACGTCTCCCTTCACCCACTTTTTGGTTGTCTGTCCCCCAGGGAGGAGGTCACACACAGTTCCTTGTAATCGGTTCCCTCTTTCCTACCCATTCTCCCTTTACCCTCCCTGTTTTGCCACTCACAGCACTGGTCCTGTAGGGCTCATCCGCCCTGGATTCCCTGTATTTTCAGTTCCTATCTGTACCGGTGTACATCCTCTGGTCTAGCCAGCCTTGCAAGGTCGAATTCTAGTCATGGTAGTGGGAGCAGGGAGGAAACATTTAGGAACTAGAGGAAAGTTGTATTTCTCATCGTTGTTACATCGCACCCTGACTGGCTCGTCTCCTCCCCGAGACTCCTCTGCTAGGGGATCTCCAGTGGCCTACTAATGGGCTTTGGGTCTCCACTCCGTACTCCCCCCATCATTCACTATGGTAAGATTTTTTGTTCTGATGATGCCTTATACCTGATCCCTTCGACACCTCGTGGTTGCATGAGACTCCTTAGGAATTAAAGGGTTTTTATGGAAAAATAGTTCTACTTGGCTTTCTTTACCAGCTGGATGAATACAGATTGACTCACATAAATTGACTTAGATTATATTAGTTAAGAAGACAGATATTTCAGTCCAAATACTTTAAAAAAGTATTCTACTATTAAATTTATAATGTGTAAATTTTTAATGTCCTCTTAGAGGCAATGTTTGTAAGCAGTAAAGCAAATACCAAATTATGTTCTTAAAGCACACTGAAAACTGCTAAACGAATACAAAGGTCCAAAGTAATGTTAGAAATAGGCACATTTCCACGTTATGTGAAGGTGGTGGCTGTATCGGAAGACACACGTGAACCAGGAAATCACAATGTGGTGGCATAGGGAAGAGTCCATAGTGAGGGCCAGAAATTAATGTCAGGGAGATGGGACAACTCAGAAGAGTCATAATATAAAAGACATATTCCAACAATGATGGGCATAAAATGCACAAAGAATGTGTTAAATTTATTTACATTTGTACAGAATAATATAAGGGAAGTGGATAAGGACATACTTATTTCCATATTGAGTATGTTTGCAAAGGAATAGAGTAGTCCTTTGTGTATTATGAGAAGTTTGGGAGTTAAGATGATAAATATATAACTTTGGCATGTAAAAGAATATAATACTTGAAGCTAACCTAGTAAAATAGATGGAGGAATCCATCCACATTTTTGCATATAATTATAGTCTAATAAAAAATAACAGTGATGGAGTGGTTTTCACATGCAATAAACTAATCTAGGTGCTTCGCTTATGTGTTCCTTTTTTTGCTCCTGTAGTGTGAATATTACAAGAATTTATATTTTACATTAGAGGAAATCAAACTTTTAAGAAGTACCACAAGATATAAAAGACAAGCAGCTAGAAAGTGTTTGAGTTATGAATTCAACTGTTGTATTTGTGTTTGAGGGACTGGTATGCTCAAACAGTTTAAATGTGCTGACCCTACCAGAGCATATGTGCAAATAAGAATGTATTACTATCTAAATGCATAAATTGTTTAGGGAATGATTCTGAGGCAAAAGATCTCAGATAATTTTCTCCATGGAGAGATCAAAATGGGTATCACGGGGACCCAGAATGTAGCATTATGATGACGAAGCACTCACATATCTGGACAATATGTGAGCCCATACACAATGTGGCAAGTCTGTTGGGTATTAGATGGGACTGCTGTGACTTTTCTATGTATTGAAGGAACATAAAGATATATAAAGAAGCCCTGGTGGCTCAGTGGAACTATTAACCAAATACAAGCAATTCCCACCCACCCATCTTCTCATGTGGCTAAAGATGAGGTAGTCTGCTTTTGTCAAGATTTGCAGCCTTGGAAACCCATGAAACGGTCCACTCCTGCTCCACAACGGTAGGGATCCCTGTATAGAGCCTATTTCCCGCGAGCTGCTTCTGATTCATAGCAACACTGTAAGACATAGTAGAATTGCCTTATGGGGTTTCCAAGATGACCCTCTGGGTTAGGTAGGGGGCTGTTTATTACAAGGTTCAAATTCATTAACTGCTCCTTAGGATAAAGATGAGACTATTTGCTACTGTAAAGATTTGCAGTCTTGGAAATCCTATATAAATCCTTTATATCCTATATAAAGTCTCTAAGACAAGAATCAATTGGATGGCAGAATTTGTTCTTTTGTAACCATTTCAGGTGACTGACACCTTTCTCCTGCAGTTCTGCTAGGGGTCCAAACTCCTAACTTTTGGGTTAGCAGCTTAACGTGTCATCTCTGTGCCACACATGTGGTATCAATTTGAGTTTCCTGGTTCTACCTGTATTTTGGGAAGAGGGAGTTACTGCTAGTAATCAAGTTATAACTACCAAAGGGGCCCACCATTGAAAAAAATGTCCTTATGGATAAGCAGAGCCTCCTTGATGATTATCACTGCTACAACATTTTAGACAAAAGCTTCACTGTTTGTCCGCATTGGGAATATTTAAAAGTTCAACAGGCAAATGTTATAATGTACGGCTATCATTCACTTTGAGTTTGAATTTAGCAAGTAATTTTCTGTTTGGCATTCCCAAATGAATCATGGTAAAGTAATGATTGATACTGTACTTTGCTGATTGTGCTGATGGGCTAATAAATGTCACGTGATGCGCTGCTTCAATGTGGGTGTTTTTATAATTTTCAGTCGCTTTCATTATGTGCCAGTATGATTGGAAGAGATTGGCTCAAAGATTAATTGAGCAGGTAGGGATCCTTTTATTGATGGGTTGTGTATCCTTTGCACGTTTTACACTGACCCCAAAAGTAATCATTGAGACTTAAGCAAGGAATAAATGAATCACTTGCAATTATTCCTAGAAAATAAAAAATTATTTTCTTCCACATTTAATAAAATAATATTAGTTTCATCTTTGCTTAAAATAGTGATCATTTATGCATACTTTTGGGGTTCTCAATAATGCAGATCAAAGCTTATTTTTGCCTACTGTAGATGAATATCTAGATACTAGTATAGCCAAACTATTCCACAATGCAGTAAGCATTAGAAGTAGATGGAAAGAATACACAGTCATTGTAGCAAAAACAATTGGTCAACATTCAGCCATTTCAACAAGTAGCATATAGTCAAGAACTAGTGTGTTCAAGGAGTAAGTACAAGCTGCACTGAAGACATTAGCCCAAACCATGCTCCAGCTCTTTGCCGCATCTACAGCGAGTGCGAAGACCGTTCTCAGCAACCAGACTGTGGACACTCCAGAGAATGGTGACATTTCCCTGAAGGGGAACACAATTATAGTGAAGCGTCCAAGCAGAACTTCGCAGAAGGATTTTAATTGCATCACGGTTGAACTCAGTCTCCTTGGAAAGAAAAAGAAGAGGCTTCATGCTGACAAATGGTGGGAAAATAGAAACAAACTGACTGCAGCCACATTACCTGTAGTCATATACAGAACCTGATCAAAGGTGCTACCTTAGACTTTGGATACAAGATGAAGTTTGTGTAGGTTCATTTCTCCACCAACGTGGTTATCAGGAGAACTGGTCTTTTGTTGAAATCTGTAACTTCTGGGGTGAAAAATACATACATCCAAAGGGTTCACATGAGGACAGGTGTTGTTTGTTCTGTTACTCAAGCCCAGAAATATGAGTTAATTCTTGAAGGAAATGACATTGAACTCGTGTCAAATTCAGCAAGCCACCACAGTTAAAAACAAGGATATCCTAAAACTTTGGTATAGTATCTATGTTCTGAAACAGGAACAGTTCAGCAGGCTGATAGGTAAGGTCCTGGATATGTCGAACTACAGTCTAGATCATTCCTTTAGATCCATCTATGAGGCTTTGATATCGTAAAATGTAGCTAATGAAACAACAACAAGAGCAACAACAGAAAACAGAGCTCCAAAAATGGATGAAATAGCAATTAAAATATGTCAATAAATGTATACAGTGCTGGAAACACTTGCTAGTCTATGTAGAGAAATCTGGAAGACATCTACCTTGCTAGACTAAAAAAGATCCTTATTTGTAAGTCTTCCAAAGAAAAGTGGCCTAACAAAGTATGTATATGTTTAAACAAAATGGTATATATTTAAAAATATCACATGCAAGAAAAATTCTGTTGAAGATAACTTAGAAAAATAGTTATGGCAATGCATGGAAAGCAAGCTGTCAGTAAAACAAACTGGATTTGCAAGAGTGTGTGCAATGAGGGAAATTATTGCTGATATCTGTTGGATCTTGACTGAAAGCAGATAATCCTGAAAACTTTCCCTTGTGTTTTATTGACTATAAAGTCATTGGACTGAGTGGATAACAATAAAGTATAGATAACATTGAGAAGAATGAGAGTTTTAGATTTCATCATACTCATATCAGATCTATGCATGGATCAACAGGCAGTTGTTCAAACAGAACAAGGAAATACTGGGTGTATTTTAAGTCAGGAAAGGTGTGAATCAGGTTGTATCTTGCAATCGTTAGGGTGTTGTGGTTATTGTTTTAGGTATTTTGTTTGTTTTTAGGTGGCTTATCATTTTATATTAGTTTTTTCCTTTTGAACAATTTGTCATATATTCATACATCATACAATTCAATAGTTCAATCACATCAAGAAGAGCTGTACAATCATTGCACCCATTTCAGTTTTTAAACTTTTTTTTCATTCTTGTCCTCGTTGTTATAATAGGTTTTATGTCAACTCGGGTGAGCAAGCATTCTCCCATGACATGATCTAGTAATGTGTGTTCAACTTCATGATTGATCTGTGAAGCAGTCAACAGTGGTGGGGAGAATATACTTCCTCAACATGGTCAAGCTCCTGATAAACTTGGGGATTTCATTCAGGGTGTATTGGCAGTATGTGGAAGCTAGCTGACCTCTTCTGCTGGATTTGAATCCTATACCTGGTTCATCAACCTCCTGCGATGGCACCTGCAAATCCCAGGAATCATCAGTGGGCTATACTTTGGACTCATTCTGACAAATTCATTTAGCTCAGCATCCACCAGATGGTTTGTCTGCTTCACCTACCTGCTTCCTATTCATCAGCCCCTGCAGCTACAGAGTCAGGAGAAGCCTTCAGTTTTTGCCAATGGACCAACTTGAACCAAGTGGGACTTACCCACATCTACAACTATGTGACCATTGATGGGTATAAATCTCATATATATGATACATATATGAGTAACATACATATAATAAATATATATATATAAGTAATATACATATCACTGCTTTTCTTCTCTAGAGAACCCAGTCTAACACTAATCATTTTACCCTACTTATTCAATCTGTATGCTGAGAGAGTAATCAGAGAGGCTGGGCTATAAAAAGAAGAAATAGATATCAGGATTGCATAAAGGCTAATTAACATCTTGAGATGTGTCAATGACTCAATTTTGTTTCTGAAAGCCAAGAGGACTTTCAGGATGTGCTAATGATGAGCAAGACTTCAGCCTTCAGTATAGTATAGATTGCCACTTAATGAACAGAAAACCCAAAACACACAACTGGACCAAGACACCACATCACAGTCAATGGAAAAAAGGATTCATGCTGTTGAGTATTTCATTTTGCTTGAAGCCACAATCAATGCGCGTGGAAGCAGCAGTCCAGAAAGCAAAAGGCATATTGTGGGGGGTGGGATCTGCTGCACAGGAACTCTGCAAAGTGTTGAAGAGAAAGGGTGTTACTGTGAGGACTACATTTTATTTGATCCAAGTCATAGTACTTTCACCTGCTCCATATTCATGTGAAAATTGGGCAATGAGTGGGCAACCACAGAATAACCAATGCAGTTGAATTGTGGTGTTGGTGAAGAATTTGAATGTACTGTGGACTATCAGAAGAACAAATAAATCTGTCTTGGAAGATGTACAACTAAAATACCCCTTAGAAGCAAGGATAGTGAGACGTCTCATATGCTTTGGACATGCTATCAGAAGAAATCAGTCCATGAAGAAGTACATCATACATGGTAAGGAACAGGGTCTGAAAAAGGGAGGAACCGCTTCTTCAGTGAGATGGTTGATGCAGTGACTGCCACAATGTGCTTCAAACATAGCAACATTTGTGAGGCCGGCACAGGACTGGGTAAGGTTGAGTTCTGCTGTATGTCGGGGCACCAAGAGTTGTAAGAACAGACTCAGTGGCATTTAACACCAAGTACGTGACCGTTATTCAGTAATTACATCCTAGATTAAGAGCACTGTACTTAGTGTAACAAAGACATCTGAGGCACCATATCTTTAAGACATTAAACATGTAAATTCTCCTACTCTATATTAGAAAATATTCATTTATATTCCTAAATATAGTGCATTGAATAATGCTTGCTTCGGCAGCACATATACTATAATATAGTGCAGTGAATTAATGATTATTAAAAATGACCTTAATTTAAAGAGCCCTGGTTGCATACTGGTTACGCAGTGGACTGTTATCAAAGTCATCAGTTCAAGAAACTATCAGCCTCTCTGCAGGAGTAAGAAGGGGCTTTCTACTCCAGTAAACAGTACAGGCTTGGAAACTCACAGGATCCTATAGGATAACTAAGGGTCAGCGTCAATTCAAGGCAGTGAGGTTTTTGTATTTGTTTGTTTTAATCCTTCATCTCACAGATACAAACTGTAAAGAGACCTTAAATAATTGATTCAAAATTATTTTTCAAAAAGCATAAAGCCTGAAAGTAAGAGTGGTCACCCTGCCTCCAATCCTTGTGGACGTTCATGACCCAATCGTGTCTATTCAGGAAGATCATAAAGCCTAGTAAATGCTGAGTCCCCAGTGCACGATGCAGCTGCAGCAAAGCGTTCTTCCCAAGCTCATTCGCATAAACCATTCTTACAAGGTAAAATGAAAATGGAGGGAAGGAGGGGACCATCCAGGCAATATAACAAACCACACAACAAATGCTATGGAATCAGAAAGCAAAAGGAAGCACATTTTAAAATCCATAACCATGTTCTGGCCCTGTCTAGGATTGGGAACTGAAAATCTTGCTGAGTGGAATTCTATCTCATGCCTTTGGTTAACACATGCTTGTTGTAAAAACGATTTTCCTCCAAGTGTTGACAATCTATGAAAAGAACATTTCCACATCATTGTTCCAGAAGGAAGTTTGCAGCTCCCACTGATGTTCTAAATATGGGCTGACAGATTTTTTTTTTTTTGGTTGTTTTGCTTTTAGTCCTTTTCCTGGTATAAAAATACACCAGAAAAAGTTACCTGAAAGTGTTGAAAGTAAAGCATTTTTCAAGTTTGCTCCATAGACTAATCGTAGTAATAATCAATGACTTTACCTTATAGTAGATTATGTGTGTGATAACAACTCTCCCTTCAATTACAAAACTAGGATGATAGTTCTGGTGGAGCATTAAAAAGAAAAGTGTACATCAAACATTAATTTAGACATAGTCCATATACAGAAACTTCTTTAAATAAAGGCAATAACTCAGCATTGCCTTGAATATGAATTTGGGTTAAATGGATTTTTTTTTCTTTGTTTGAAAAACTTTTATGTCACAGAAGACACGAAGTCCACCCGAGTTTTACCTTTTTTCGTTATTGGCCACTCAGACTTTGCTTTAAATTTAAAATACTATCAGGCTAAAGTGCTTGGGAAGACTGGTGTGTCTCTTTCAAATTCACATGTGGAAGAGATGGGCAGGAAAATGTTAAGTTCTCATCCCACTTTGGAAATTCATCAGATGTTTGTGCATGTTAAATAATAATGAGCTCACTGATTTTGAGTTTTCTTTCACGTTTTCAGAGAGGGTAAAATGTGTACCATCTTCAATCTTTTAAAAATTATTGAAACTTGTTCTGTGACCCAGCATATACTCTCTTCAAGAAAGCGGTCTATGTGTATTGAAGAGGAATGGTCATTTTGTTCTGGCTGGGTGGAATGGAAGGTCCATCTGTCTCTGCATGTCCAGTTGGTGTCTAATGCTGCCTTATTATTTGATCTTATGATCAACTGTTCTCGCCATTATTTTAAGTGTTGTGCAGACATCACCAATTAAAACTTATTGTAGAACTGTCTAGTTTAATCCATTTTTATGCACATATATTTGTGTATGTGTATACTTTATGCACTTTCTTTGTTGCCATCTAGAGTTTCAGGTAACCACTGATACAATATAGATTGAATATTATTCTATCAAAGGTTGACTTTGAAAATAAGAATAATTAAAAGGGACTATTCATCAGATATGCTAGCCACATCTTTGTCCCCTCTTATTTGTTAAACATAATTATATTTAAGTAAACCCGAGGTTTTAACAAAGAAAGAAGCCTATTTGAGCTTCTGATTTGAACTTTCAGCCATTCCTTTAGTGATGTTATTTGATGACTGTCTAAGATAACCGAGACACATAATATTATCAGAAACAATGTGGAAGATTTAAAAATATTTATCTATAGTCAAATCATATTCTGTATGGTCTGTTTCCTTCCTTGTTTGAGTCAGAGTTTGTAGTTTATCAAGATTTTCTGACCGTGCTTATGTGATCCATTTTAATTTGTTTCCCAAATATTTTTTTTTCTAGTCCACATTTTGCTTATTTAAAGTAGATTTATCAACTCCCCTTCAGTGCTAATGGCATTAATTTGGATTCACAAGATCTGTTTGCCTTACAAAGTGTAAATGGGCCAGAGTCAACAGCCATGGGGTTTGCTTTGGTATTTACAGTGAATAACACAAATGCACCCAGATAATGCATTTTTATTAACTATAACTATTTGGATATGAGTGATGTTCTGGATCTTATTTTAAATGGTTTAAACCCAAAGAACAGCTCATTGGACCAAGTGACAGGAAGGACGGGTGAAGCTGATCTGATGGGCGCAGAGGCTCCTGTGTCCCTGGGAGCTTTGCTCTACGTTCTTCCTGGTTACCGTGTGTGCTTTTCCATGCTTTTGGTAGATTTTTGTCACAGGAACATGGTTCCCAGCCTTCTAGCACAACAAATGTTTACTTTGCCTAGATGGTTCCAGGCCTTCTATCATAGCCAATTATTATTTTCCTCAGCTCTGGATAGAAAATCTTAAGACAAGATCCTGGTTGACCAAACTTAAGTCGTGAGTCTGTTCCTGGACCACTCCCTAACTTGAGGTTAAATCTTTTCTACTGATTGATCTATTGACTGGTTCATCATTACAACCACATAAAAAGATGACATGCTCATTTGGATCATCTACTAGAGTTAAAGGAAAAACAATTGACCAAAAGTACAATGGAAATGCTATCAAATAAAAATAGATGTCTGGAGAGATAAATCAGTAATCTACTTAGGGTAATGATTACCTTTGATAATTTCTCTCTAACTGATAGCATTCATTACTAAATATGTTATTGTGAAATTTCAAGTTTTTCTGACATTATATTTAGCCCCTTGAATAAATAATTTTTAAAATTAGAATAAATTAAGATTTTTTTCAATTGTCAACAGCATCCTACCAGAACTTTTTTTATTCTCAATATTACAGGGGAATAAGCAGTGATTAAGGCCTAGAACACTGAACATAATCTAATTTACTTCTATTCAATGCAGGATTCACTACTTATTAGAAAATTCAGTAACTTCACAATAATGGCTTTATTATGTATTAATAGTTATTTTCAATTTCAATATATTTATTCCAAGGCAAACTACATCTCTAATACAAGTTATATCCATGTCTATCAATTTTAGTTTATAAATCTATCTCTATGTCTCTTTGTTTCTCTTTTTCTCTTGCTCTCTCTTACATACAAACATATATCCAGGCATACACACATATATATTGACCATAACATTAACGACCTCAAGTCGTACACCCAAGTGATATTTAAGCTTTTTGTGTGTTTTGTCAAATTTCTTCAATTTATATAATATATAATTTCTAATGTAATAAATACATTTGTCACAAAATGTCATCTGTTAAATTTTAATTCATCAATACCACTATTAAAATGCAAATTCAAAACTAAGTATGATCATCAGCATAGAGTAGCTTCATTAAAAACATGAATATGCTGACATCATTATGGACCCAAGCCCCAAAGCCAAACCCACTTGCATCAAATCCATCACAACTCATAGTGACTCTACTTAGGGTTTCCAGGACTGAGTTTTTTAAGGGAGTAACAATTTCCTTTGACTCCTGTGGAGCAGCTACTGGGTTTGAACATCTGCTCTTGAACTTAGCAGCCCAATGCCTAGCCCACACCACCAGAATACTTTTCTTTATGGACACAGCCCCGTTAATGCTGTCAAGAGCCCTACTAGATTTCATGAAGATGACTGGTACTTGGAATTGCTTAGACAATGGAGTGCCCAGAGAGACTTCCCTTATTCCAGACCTGATCCCATCCAGCCTCCTCATCTCTTTCATAGGGGATGTACTTCAAAGAGCTGTGGCTCCAAAGACAATTCCCCATTCAAACTTTGAACATCAATAAAAAACAAAGCTAACATATTGGATACATGAATGTACAAGTTCCCTAAGTCAATCATGAGGGAATTTCCATTCTTTTTGTAAGAGAGATTCATGACATAATTCTGAATAATTTGTTTCAATATGATATATATATATATATGTATATATATATGTCATTTATTAACTTAATGGTCTGTTAGAAGTAGTCTGTCAGCCACTTCTTGATTTAGAGAAAAGTGAGAAGTTGATAAAGATTAGTGAAAATTATTAAGAAAATCTATAGAGTAGTTGACTATAGACTGGAATATTTTTCTGAAAGTTCTCCCCAAGTTGATCTGTAGAAGCCAAATCCACAGGTCAGTCTGTAACAAGAAGACTGCCAGGCCCGAGAAGGCTTATAAGTTGGGTAGCAGGATCTGAATCTATAACCTAGGGAAGAGAAACCTAGACCCCAAACCCCAAGGGCTTGAAGCAATTAGATCCATAGCCCTGGAAGCAGCCAATGCTGGAACCAAAGCCTAGAGAGCCACTATACAGGGATGGAAGAATATGGAGGTTCTAGGACCTTAGCAGAAGATCTGGTAGATCCTGGGCTCACAGCTAGTCTCTTGGCATCCCCTGTAGAGAGAGGAGCCCAGCTGGCAGCTGCTAGGAGAGCAGAAGTCAGTGCTGTAGACCAGGTTTCTGGGGGCAGAAGAACCACAGGAGGATCCTTGGAAGCACAAGGAATTCCCCAGAGAATGGGAGAAGGTATTTCCAGTGAGCAGTTGTAAGACATGGTATCAGGAGGCATGAGGTCAACTGAGTTTCAGTGAGAAGACTCTTCATTTCAATGCTGTAGTCTGGACTCCAAATTTTATATACTCTCAGACCTGGGTGGGCCCACTATCCACATGCTTCCTCCTCCTTACTCACCGTTTCATAAAAAAACACCTCACTAGTTTATTGAATTTGCTTAGTTTATCACATTCTCATATCCTTAATTTTATTTTAATCACTCTGGTATACACAGAAGGAAGAGCAGCAGGTTCTTTCCCGAAGAATCAATGTGGTTTGACCTTCAAAGCTTTAAGTCATCACGTATTTAAATACATGATGTGAGTCCTTGTCTTACCAATGAAGTCACATAAACTTTTCATTCATCTCATCTTATTTATCTTTCATGATAGGCAAGATTTTTAGGTAAAATCATTCATTTATACCATATATATATATGGTATATATATGCAATATAAAAAGTGTTCTGAAGTACTAACTTTTAGTATTTGAGCTATGTAGATCTTTAAACATTTGTTGAACCCATGCAGGAAAGAACTTTTCCAGTTAGGATCAATCATTTTCTTTTCATTGCTCAGTAGCTTAGAAGAAATATTGAAATGTGAACCTTGACTTCTTTATTTTAAGTCTAGTTTTAAAAAACTCTGCAAAAGTAAAAAAAATCCAGAAAGCGATGTCAACTTTCATTTGTCTCAGAAAAGAAACTCTGTAAGGCTTACTTACACGAAAATAACAAGGCCAAATAAAACCATATTTACCTCTAGTGCTGTTGTCTGGTCTTCACTAGCCTGGTAACCAAAAGGTCAGCAATTCAAACCCACTAGCCACACGACTGAAAACATATGAGGCCAAATCCTATACAGGGTCATTATAGGTTGTGTATCAACCTGATTGCAGTGAGTTTGGTTGGATGTAACCATTCTGTACATCAGTTATCTTTTTGGATTTAATGTACATTTTACTTTATTGTGTGCACACACACACAAATGACCTAGATAGCTCAGACTTAGATTACTGTGAAAGAAATTGGAACTTCTTATCTATTTTTATTCTTTTTTTTTAATCAGACATTTTATCTGGTTTAACTCATGGAAATGGCTTTCAGAATTGTCATTGAAAACAAGCTCCTTAACTACCTGAAAATTAACTGGCTTTATTCAACAGCACGCTGCTTCAGAGAACTTAGTTACTTTGTTTTATGATTATCTCTCCCATGCAGAATCCAAAGTGTGGCATGCATCACATGAAGTGCCCTTGTGCAATACTTAAACCGTCACACTGATTCACTGGAACAAAATAAGCTATGCCTCATGCATGGGCATCTATTACATTTACGACAACAGCATGTGCCATCCTAACACAGGGGAGACCTTATAATGCCAGTGTTTAAAGAGGGGCTTATAAAGAAAATTATACTCAAAGAAATCACTAAATTATGTTCCTTCTTCCTTCCCCCTCATGAGGAATAGATATTGATGGCTGATCTGTGGCTCCGTGGTATAAGCTTTGGTCTACTAATCTCAAACTTGGAGGTTCAAATCCACCAGATGGTCTGCAGGAGAAACAAGAAGCTACTTCCTGCAGTATAAATGTAAAGTTTTAGAAACCCTATATAGGGTCACTATAAATAAGAATCTGATAGATAGGAATGGTTTTGTGGGATTCTTTGTTTTTAAATGCCAACAGAAGCGTCTCCCTTGCCCCCCTCTTATATCAGTCAGGAGGCTTTCCTTTTTGTGTCCTTCAAAGTGATATGCTAGGCCTCCTCTGACCTGGCACCCCACGGCAAATGGCCTCCTCGGACGGACTCCTCGCCATACCGCTGCCTTGAGCTCCTTTACAGAATGAGGAACTTTTCCCTCGTCCAAGTTTAAAAGGGGAATTTGATACAAAAGCCTTGCTGATGAGCACAATTCTTGCCTCTCCAGACTAGTTTCCCTGGTCCTGGAATAAAGACTAGCACAATTTTGGGATAAGTCACTTTCAATTAACATTCCTTCACCCATTCCTAATTAGGTTGACACTTTTCAGTAGTGTTCTTTGCTCATTTTATAGAAATGCTAATAAAGAACTCATCCATGCTAATAAAGTTGTCGCCCTGAAAGAAGCAAAAAGCAAAACAAAACTAGAGTAACATTAAAAGTTTAGAAGTGGATTCTGGAAATAATATAATCTGTCCTCTAAATATGTCAAACTTCTGTTTAAGAAAAAAGTATTATCTAGTTATGTAAGAGAAAAAGTATGATGTTACAAACAACCCTTTTTGCTTTCCTCTTTTTCTTAGAAAACATGGAGCGCTAATACTACACATAATCATTAAACAAATACCACAGTATGAAATGGAAGACTCATGGGCCTGGTAAAGGACTCATGGTCTTTTTCCAGAGGCATCCAGGCAAGCCAAGCCTTAGCCTCTGTCGCTCTAGAGATATTTATCCTCATTATTTAAAGTTTATCTTAAAAGGGGCAAGTGTTTTTCCTGTGTACTGCTTTGTTCTTCTTCCGATAGACAGAGTACTGCCATTATCTATATCTCTCATTTTATATCCATTAGAACAGTTGGTGGGGCTGCCCTGGGCCTTCTCCATGATGAGCTGGGGTTTGAGCATGGGGATCCATTGGGTTTTCACTGGCTCACTTTTGGAACTTGATCCACAGGCCTGTCTTCCCAGTCCATCATAGTCTGAACAATTACTGGAAGCTCTTCAGCACCAGCACCATATTCAGCCCACCAATGCCAGGTAGTGGTGGTGTATTGGAAGGAATCTAATTCTGGTTTCCTGCCTGGGAAATGAGAAGTATACCACTGAACCACCACTGTCTCACTGAAAATCCTTCTATCTGAATAGCTCCCCTTTTTATTCAACTAAAATATGGAGTTGAGTTTTAAGATTGACCCAAATAATGCTTCTCCCATGAAAGATTTTCTCAAATTTTTATTTGTTAAGAGTATTTTGGTTTAAAATTTTTCATCAGCTTCACTTTTTTTCTGAGAGTTGATCTACAAAATAACTTCAATTCCCAAATTTACACACAGGACATAGGCTATAAGATAAACATACAAAGCCATAAAAAGTAAGAGTTCAGGACTATGAACAATAAAGAGTAAGTTCAATAAGAAAAAAAGCATAAACAAAATCTATAAGAAATGGAGACATTTGGGGTTAAAATGACTTCCTAGGTAGGAAGATATTTCCTAGATAAAAACGATTTAAACATAGACATATGAAGCAATATAGAAATTACATGGAGGGGAAGGGAAATGTCAACCATCATATTCCTTTAAAATCCTATGTCAGTCATTTTTGTGTGTGATCTCATTTCATCCTCCTAAGAAATGTATACCATTGTCATTCTCCTTTTCCATATGTGGAAGCAGAGGCAAGCAAATCGTAGTCCTTTATGTGAAGGCACGCAACTCCTAAGTGATGGAGTAGAGATTCACATGTAGATACCTCGCTCAATTCTATCCTTTTATTCCATTCTATTCGGTTTCATTCCTTCCATTTATTTCATTTATTCTCATCAGTCTCTTACACAGGCTAGGTTTTTCTTCCCTTGAAAAAATGAATCAATGTAGAGATAGAAAAATAAATGCATACCCTATAAGGTAACTGTAGATTGAGCTACCAGTATCAAATTAATATTCAAATTCTCCAAAAGTCTGCCTCTGTGAGCAGCTTGACACCTATTTCTCCATGAAAAGAAATAAATTATGACTACAGGTCAATTCAAAGTCTGCTTCTTTGAGATAATGATTAATGCAGAAGCTAATCGTTGAGATAACTTCCAGCACAAAAGCAAAATCATTTTCAGCGTTTCTTTATTTGTATTCGTTCCTAGATCTCATAAAGGATGGGACGGAGCCAATCATTGCTTGGATTCTTCTTAAAATACTTTCCTTGGTCTTTCAAGAAGTTATAAAGACCAAGAAGAGAAAAAAACGAGAAATAGGACAGATAATTAAGAGTCCAGCTTCAGAGTGAGCCAATATCTGTAGAATGTGGCTTGAAAAGTCCCCACAGACTAGCAGTTAAATTATTTTCTTTAGGAAAAGTAGAAACAATTCATTTTCATATCAAAGGAAACTGACTCAAGTTTCCCAAAACATAATGAAATGTATAAAAAGGAAAAAAAGACTGACTCCTTCACTTTAAAAACATACGAAAAGCTGATTCCTTGGCATCTCTGGAAAGAGATGACCCAGAAAGTATAGAAGCAAAAATGTATTCTCAGAAGAGAGTGCAAAAGAGAGAGGCAAATATGTATCAGACAATTTAGAAGGAACCATTTGTAGATTTCCAGTGTCAGCATAGGTTCATAGGTTACTGGTAGTAAAAAGGGTTTCGGTGAATGTTTGAAATGACTATGAAGCAGCAGCAGAAGCAGCAAGCAAGGAATAGGAAGGGAAAGAGGAAGGAGAATTCGAATTTGGAATTTCTGAAGAATAATGTTAATAAAAATAGCCATGTGAGGTCCTGGAAAGTGAAGACTTTCATCAGCAGGCAAATAATCACAATCACAAGTTGGGTGGAAATAAGATGACGGAAAGCTTCCAGAGGAGAAATGGGAGAGTCTCTGAAACCTAACTCATCATCTAGGGCAAAGAAGTGCCCCAAACTACACTTAGAGGCTGGAGGTCACTGAATCCACAGCCCCAAACTCCAGGCAGAGTCCTCTGCCTGGAGGCAGGGTCTTCAGAAGTGGGCACAGGAGGGCTGGCAGGTTCTTTGGTGGGCAGGAGACGAAGGTGGACAATGAACAGAGAGGCACTGTGGCCACTCAATCCCTGGGATGGGAGGGGCCCCTTTGGCAGATGGGCAACACTCACTCATTCAAAGCTGAAAACGAGACCATTTAAAGCTTTGGCTAAATGTTTTCCCAAGTTCAGTTTTATTTGTGTTCAACAAGAAATTGAAGTACTATGTCCCCCCTTAAATAACCTTATGAAGAAAATATCCTGACATTCAGTCATTTGGGGTTTGTGTACTCAGTTGTCTTAGTAACATTTAATTTGGTTTACCCTACACAGACATAGCTGAGTATGTTTTATGAATTCACTTAAAAGACAGAGGTGATTCATTTCTCATTTATAAGGTGAAGGTGGCTATTTTCAAGACCAATAACCCAGTAATTATACTGGGTGTGGCGTCTGGCCCCCTCACTCTCACACCTCAGACTGACAATATTTTATTTTTATTTTTTAATTATTTGGGTGGCAATTCCTCATCGTTCATGAGGTGATATTTTTAATTGTGAAATATTAAATGATAAATTCCATACTAAAAATACTGTTTTCACCATTTTAGCAAACATTACTGAAAGCTCATTGTGAGCTAATCATTAAGGGATTAGACATTCTCTCTGTGATCAAGGTCCTTTTAACCTAGTCAACAAAGGTGACATATTATATAAAACTGTCCAACAGCGTTTTATGGTTGTTCTTCCGCCCTCCCCCGACCTCCCCATTTGCTCTTTGTCATTTGCATTTAGGTCAGTGCACAAAAAGGACTTTCTGATACATCGATTTTACAATTTTAAATGGAGGTTGGAAACTTGTTTTTATTTAATCTACTTTTAAAGTATATACCAATAAAACCAATTTAGAGTATTTGAAGAATAATTAATAATGGATGCTTAAATTATGAAAACAAGCAGAGGATAACCAACTTTATTCAGTGTAACAAATAGGGAAGAGATTTTACTCAATCAAGGACATAAAATAAAATGTTTGAGTTTGAGTATTACCATGTAAGAAAGTTAACCCTAGTTGGAGGGCTCCTAGAATCCCCACATGGGAAAGGGACACAGGGAATGAGAAATGGAGGCAGAGAAAAGGGAAAAGTACGGGTGCATTTTCTTTTATGTTTTTCAAGTAAGTATGTCTTTTTGAAAATTTCCAAATTTCTCATTTAATTATAAATATGTTACTCCTGTGCCAAGGAGTAATTCAAATTATAAAAGTGAACTTAAGAATATTATAGACTTGGTTCTCAAATTTGATACCTCAGAATCACCTAGGAAGTGATTTCTTTGCTCTTTGAGCAAAAGTTGACACATACCTTACTAAGGGCCAGGCAGTATTCTAAATATTTTATTTGTATTATTCATTTTATGCTGGCCGTGAACCATTATCTCCAGTTCACAATGGGAGACATTAGGTATAGAATGCACAAATCATAGACAGTGGAGTCTAGGGCTCATAGTCACAAAGTTGGACAAGGCAACATGTGAGCTGCAGGTGAACATGCTGACAGAAGCGCACATGATCTTGGCCTCTATGTTGTTTTGACCCTCAGTGGCGTGGGCACCTCTCCTCCCTAGAATTACTCACCCTGCTTTTTTGATCCTCCTCTATTTATTTTAACAAGCATTCTGAATGTCACCAGGATTTGAGATTATGAAGGATCAAACATAGTTCATTGAACAATGCTGTGAGAGTATTTTATTGCTTCCCTGTTTTTAATTCCAGGATTTTAAAAATAAATTAAACCCTGTTGTTAAGAAGCCATGATTAGTGAACCTGGAGGATGAGCGCGAAGAGAAAAAGGAGAAGGAACTATGTGTACCCTGTTCCCCAGAGAGCTGCCCAGGGCTCGCTGCGCTGTCTGCCCCTAGAACCCTCTCAGAAAGAAGGAGGGCTCCTGACGACGACACTGAAATCAAAGCAGGGCCAACGTAGAATAGGGACTCCTGCGGGGAGGGCCCAGATGGTGAACGCAGATGACTGCTAACCAAAGATTGGATGTCTGAGTTCATCAAAAAGGAAAAAAATAAATAAAAAGGGCTTGGTGAACTACTTCTCAAATCAATGTTTTAACGCTCCATGGACCACAGTTCTGCTTTGACACACATAGGGTTACCAGTAGTTACACTCACCTTGATAGTAACTGGTACTGGTACTGGTAAGGCTAAATAGAAAATCACCTTCTTTGTGCCTGTTTGCTCTCAAGCCCAGAAGATGGGGCGTGGATGGAAAGTATTTTTCCCAGCAGTGGCTGGCTGGACAGGAAAAGATCCACAATGGGGATCATCATGGAATTGCTTTTTATACTGGTTACAACTGTGTGTGAGGTGGGCTCCTGACACCATAACTGAAAACCAAAGCTCACGGTCAATGCTAACTCATAGTGACCCCTTGTGGGTTTCCAAGACTGTAACTGCTTACAGGAGTGGATAGTCCCGTCTTTCTCCCTTGGAGCTGCTGATGGTTTAGAATTGCCCACCCTGGGGATTGAAAACCAACCCATAACACTATACCCCCTAGGGCTCTAGGACTATAGGTATCTAAAGCTCATAGTTAGGTAGTTACAATTGTGTGTACCTGGCTGTGTTTTCTGACAAGGGGGAAGCATGAAGAAGTATTCTCGATATCCCTGGCTTTGTTCATGAAGGCTACCTGAAGGAGAGGGAAAAGTGTCCTCCAGGTGGGCCCAGGGATACACAGGCAATGCCTGCTTAGATGCAATGCAGACATATGGGAATGTTCATTACTGTCCCTACAATGCTACTTGCTATTCCTTTATTGCCAACAAAAATTTTTGAAAAGGAGGAAATAAAGTACATATTGGTATTGAAAGCATGGACTGCCAAAAGAACAAACAAAACTATCCTGGAGAAATGCAGCCAGAATGTTCCTTAGAAATGAGGATGACAGGGTCTTGTCTGACACTCTTCGGACACGTTATCAAGAAAGACTAGCCTTTGGAAAAGGACATCATTCTTTTCTCCCCTTTTTTGTGTGAAGGACATCATTCTTGGTAAAGTAGAAGGGTTTTGAAAAATAGGAAGACCCCAAATGAGATGGACTGACCCAGTCACTACAGACATAACAACTGTTCAGGAGCAGGCAGAGTTTTGGTCTGTTATACGTTGGATTACTTTCAGTAAATAGTAGAGAACTATTTACACTGGCTAGACATAAAGATAGTGTTGGAAAGTTGTGGGATAAAAAAAGGCTTTCTCCCAGTTTTTCTCCCCCAAATATACGCCAAAGCCCAGAGGCTGCTTGCCAACACATGGTGGGACGTCAGATGTTTGGGGATTTTTCTATCTGAAGGCACCAGTCATCCAGAGCAATCAGACTAAGGTCTGGTGCACTGTAGATGGGGCTCACACTCTACTGATAAGGATTGTGATTGTCTCCCTGTATAACAACACAGGTCAAACCATCCAGTGACATCCAAAGTTAGGCTGTCATCCTGAATCTAGGATCCACCCATCTTGTCACATATGTACCCCTAATCCCTCCTCTTCCTATTGTGTGTACATCCCTAGATCATCCCCCTCCCATTGCTGTATGGCCTATATTACTACCCCTTCCTGTGATGTTTGTATCTGTAATCAGGGGGCTTCTATGCCCCCAAGTATATATAAGCCTTGGTTATAAATAAATCTCTCTCTCCTCCTCTCCCCTCCCATCCCCACGTGGACCACCAAGAGGAGCTGAGCTGAGCGTACTACTATGAAATGTGTCTGATTCCTTCATTTTACTCTCTCTTCTATCTCTCTTATTCTCGATGACTTTACTATAATCTTTATATATAATAGCCATACAATTGTGCTTATGAGCCTGTGATATTTCTCAGGGGCTGGTTACCCCGACACAGAATTTTATTGGAATTTCCTAGGAGTGAGGGGAATTCGTGTATCCAGTACAGTCAATTATATCCATTTGCTTTCCCATGAATGCATGCCTTGACTTTTTACCTTTCCCACAGGTACACAAGAATTCCAGAACTTTAGTCCCCAGCAGATGACCCTGGGTGCAAAGTGTTTTGAGGGATGACTAGAGGGCAAGGTATTATCCACAAGATAGTGCTAGTTCTGTGTAAAACAGCTTAAAGTTTTCCTTAAGAGAGAAGGCCCAAATCTACTAGAATTCTATGATTCTCATCCCATTCAATCATGCAAAGGACCATTCTTGCCTCTGACTTTAGTCTTGCTAATTTGGATTTTGGTCCCCTGCCCAGTCTCACTATAACTCAGAACCGACTCCATGCCACTGAACAAGAACAAAAACAGTGATCATCTGAGATCAGAAATAGGCTAGAACCTCACAAAAGAGACAAGCACTAACACACACAGGCACTTCCAGCATGTCATCTAGGAAGTGCTCTTTTCTTGCTATTTGGTGACTTTCTTTAGCCCAGGAATCTATGACAGCTAGAGAATGCAAACCTTTGGGCCTTATTCGACCCACTGCTGACATATTTCTGAAAAGCTTCCAAAACACTTTAATCGATCTAGCCATCCTTCGTTTAGTGAATAAATGAAGACAAAGTAGTGAGTATAATGTGACCCTGTCAAATTTTCTTTGAAGACATCTATGTCTAGTTTCTGTTTTTGTTGAATAAACAGGTAATTATAAAATGCCTATAATACATCAGGCACCAGTTCAATTCCACTCTTATATTCAACAGGCCATTCATCAGATTTCTATCTCAAAAGTCTTTTTTAGTAAGTCTCCCAGCTTTAATTATTACAGTCTTCCAAAATCACTGTCATGCTCTCCCAGACTTATGGTGAAAAGGCTCATGACTAGTCATCCTAATGCTGCCCTTCATGGGGCTTACTGGGCGGTGCCATGCAGCTTTTACTCACAGTCTAAGATGCTGCATCTAGCATGACAGATACTGATGGCACTGAATTCATCTTCCATATTCCTAAACAACGTTTATCAATGCTTTCATATTAAAGGGGCAGAGTATTATAAGTAGAAAAGCTCACTATAATAAATTATGATATTATAAAGATAAAATGGATGTCCTTTTCTCTTTCTTCACTGTTATACTGCCATGTTGTTGGACAGACAAGCCCTGACAAGGGGTGATCACAATGATTACCTCAGAGCAAATTAAAGGAGAGCCGTTATGGGAAACGGAAGGATTTCTCTCAAACTGTCTCCCCCAAATACATGTCAGACTTAGCTGCTTGAGAATGACTATATACTTGGAGGTCATCAGGAGTAGATTAGGGGTCATTCTCCCTAAGAGCTATCAGCCTTCTAGACCAAGCAGACACCACTGGTTATCCCACAATAAGTAGGGCCCACTCCCTTCTGATAAGGATATTAGCTGTCTGTTTCCTTGTAGGGACACCAGAGAGGTCAAACCCGCCCAAGGATGAACAAGGTTAGGCCGCCATCATGAATCTAGGGTCCACCCATCTTGTCACATGTATACCCCTAGACCTTCCCATTCCTATGGGCACACCCCTAGCTCATCCCCTTCCTGTTACGCTTATGCCTATCATAGATTCCCTTCCTACAATGTGTATGCCTAGTGTACTGCCCCTTCCTGTGACGTGTGGTTACCTGTAATCATGTCCCCCTAAAGAGATATAACGGTTGGTGAGCAATAAAGAAAAGGCTCTCCCTGGTTCTCGGGCCTAGAAGCTCTCTCCTGCTCTCGCTCCCGGGGTTCTCTCCTGCTCTCGAGGCTGGGCTCCCTCCATGAGGACCACCAAGCATGGCTGAGGTGAGCATGCTACCACGAATTGTGTCTGACTCCATTACTTAACTCTTCTACCTCTCATGCTCTCTATGCCTTTACTATAATCTTTACTTATCATGTACAATTGTGCCTACTGGACCTGTGATGATTTGTGGGGGGTCTCTCCCTTTCTCCCCACAAGCTGTGACTGCTGACTGGGCTCTGACGTAGAGTGTCCCTATAGGGGAGAGCAGAAATGCCCGGTAAAGTGAGCATTTGTCAGCAAGCCCTATGGTTGGGAATTCATATCCGTCAGCCACTCTGAAGCAGAAAAATGAGACTATCTACTTCCATAATTGGTTTCAGTCTCAGAAATACTATGTATCATTTCTATGAGTTGGAATCAACTCTGGGCAGTGGTTTGGTTTTGGGAAGCCAACTTTAGGAAGGTCAACTGTGACATCTCTGTCCTGCAGAGTGCCTGTAGACTCCAAATGTCGACCTTTTGGTTAGCAGCTTAACCAGTGTGCCATCGAGGCTCCTTCCACACAACGAGGAAGCTTGTACTGTGATGTCAGAAGTTTATGTGAGTCTACCGAGGACTGCTGGCTAAATGCTAGCATGTTAATTTATGGAAATTCCAGAGATGATGATATTCCAGAAGAATACGTGGAAAGATCTGAGGAAGAGATCAAGCCTTTTTTATTTGTGTTTGCTCTAAAGTGACATATGATAGACCATCATCAATAAGTTCATGGAAAAATTCCATGGCTTTTAAATTCCATTTTTCCATGAACTTCCAATTCCAAGTTTCATGCACCTTTTGATAGCTCTGTGTATTGTTAAATCTGTTCCATGTTAAATAATTCCAAGTTTTACTAGTTCATAAAACATCTTGAGTCAGAAGAGATGACTTCAAGTGACATGTCTGGCATGTCTTGAATATAAATGAGGCGGTTTAGTTGACCTGTAGTGGGTTTTGTGATTGATGTTTTATATTCCAGTCCAGCAACACAGAGGCAGTATCTTCCCTAGTACACCTGTTCTCCTTTCAATCAAAAGAAAAGAAAAGTCACTCTTAGCTGTGATAGAAAGGCTGCTTTTCAAATGTCCTTTGAGAAATAGAGATTTAGAGAAGTATAATCTTGGCAGTTCTAGAACATGAGCTAGGACTTAAGTCCATGGCTAGAAGCATGCAGAAAATCATTCAAAAATGAGACTTTTAAAATTAGATACACTTTGAAGAAGTTTGATGTGGACACAATTACTTCATCAGGTTTTCTAATTATAAAAAGTCATATTGTTCTTATATGTTAAACTTTAATTATAGATTATTCTACATTGAGGTAAACTGGAATTTTCAATATATGAAGGCAGTGCCACTCAGAAATGAATGGGACAGCCTGAACTGAAATAGACGTAGTGGTAGCTGAGTGACAACTCAAACATGAATTTAGTGTAATGTTAATAAATAAAGTTTATTCAAAAAACAGTTCACAAACCCTGATGCTTCTTGACTCCTTCCATCACTTACCTGGTATTTGGTAGAGTTATGATCAATGCATTTATTTGTCTTCAATTGTGAGGAAGCATATCATGAATTCAAAGAATATGACAAATCTGGGAGACATTTTCTTCTTTTTCATTATTTTAGAATTAGCGCATGACAAAGAAAAATAAGGAAAGCAAGAATAACAACAACAGATATAGCAATTTAATCTAAATGAGAAAGCCATTGCCATGAAAGAGCTCCTGAAGGAAAAATGTAACAGTGGGTGTAGATCCTCATTGGCTCAGAAAGCGAACCTGTCTTACGCACAGGTTCAGACTCTTCGGACAGGATGTCTCAGGTGGAGGCTCCAGCCGATCTTAACTTAATGACTTAAGAGCTTCGGGGTACCTCTAACCTAGTTCCTTTGAAAAGTCCTAATAGGAAAGTTGGGAGAAATTGTTTTTATAGCAACACTGCTATAGCATACTATTCACTTTTTTATTTACTTCATTACCTGTATAGTAGTCCTGGGACTGTGAGCAGGTCCAGCTGCCTGCTGTCTACACTGCCTCTAAACAGTTGTACTCACTGAAACAAACTATGGATTTTTTACTTTAATAAAAAGCATTGGAAAATATACTACCCTACTACTTCCAAAGGTGCATTACCACCCAGGGGCCACTATCATTTGAAAAGTACACACACACACACACACACACAGAGTTTCGGAGGCCTGTGGACTAAAGGGGAGAGGTGAGCCAAATGACACCTGGCTAAGGAGCGCATGACCCTAGCTTGAATTGTAGAGAATGTTACAGTTATAGCATCTCCAAAAACAAATGGGGAATCTCAAAGAAACATTTTTATGACGTCAAAAATATTTAAAATAATGTTTGTCATATAATGACCCCTAACTTCAAACTTGTTGCCAACAAGACAATTTTGACTCATACTGACACAATTGGACAAAGTAGAACTGACACACTTTGTTCTCACGGTGGTCATTTTCAGAAAATTAGAATACAACATTTTCCACTAACTGAGTGGTTGGTAGGATATAGCTGTTGACCTTGGGTTATCAGTTGAACATTTAATCACTGAGCGACCAGGTTCTTTTTGATATAAAACACTAGAGAAAACACAGAGTTAGCTTCCTATTCTTTTTAAAGAAAATTCTATTCACTGTCATGTGCACAGGGGATCAAAGACTCTGTGGCCCCAAAATGTATTGAAAAGACAATAGACGCCACCCTTGCTATGGCTGATGATGATTTTTATATCATACTTATCTCTTGATTTTTGTGATTTGATATTTTCTTGTCAATGTTGAAAACTTTCATGTTAAGATTTAGGTTATTCTAAATTAACATCCTTGATTATATCTATTTTTAATTCATAAAATTAAATATATATATATTTATTTATTTAAAGCCCATTTCCAAAAATTAAAAGCTTCAGGACCCACAAAATCTGTGTCCATCTCTAACAAGAAAGCTAGGACACGACCATGTGCACCAAGTAGGGAGAAGATCGCAGGACCTGCTATGACTCTGAGATGTTCAGAAAACACTCACGATTTTGACGGAGGGGATTGGAGATGATAAGGAAGGGTAGAATACAGGAGGCTTATGAAACGTAAGTGTATCATTAAACTAAAAATATTGAAGAAAGAAAAGGCTGTCTATCCCCATAAAGACTTAAAAAGTCTCTGTAACCCCAAAGGAGGGAGCCCTGGAGGCATAGTGAGTTTATATTGGGAAGCTAATTGCAAGGTCAGCAGTTTGAAACCACCAGCCTCTCCATGAGCCAAAGATGATGTTTTCTGCTCCCGTAAAGAGATAGAGGCTCAGGAATCAACAGGGGCAGCTCCGTCCTGTCCTGGACGGTCACTGCGAGTGGAGTTGACTTGATGACAGTGAGGGTGGGCTTTTCCTTCTTTTGTATCATAATATATTCATGATTGGGTTAATTTTAAAAAAGGATTTGATAAAATTCAGATCGGACTGCCTGCTTCCGTGGAGCAGAAGAGAGTTCAGATGATCGCCTCCCTCCCTCTGACCATGTCACTTGTCTCGTCGCCACACCTCCGCTTGGCTGCTTTACTTGTCACCCACGGAGTTGTCGCTTCTTGCTTCTTTTCTCATTCCGTTTACCGCAACATCAAATTTGCTAAATATTTGATCAGGTCTGCTCCTAGCCCCTCTTTTAATCTTTGACTTACATTTATATCTGGATGTCATTGCTGGGGAGTGTGTTTGGAGAATGAAAATGAATGGTTTGATGTCAGCACTACCTTTAGAAGACTCCTCACTAAGACCACAGCCCCGTGACGCAAATGGAAGATGACGGCGTTTCAGTCACCACCCGTAAAGGAAGGCATCGCTCCACACGAGCAGATGCACAAGCATTCATGACAGGGAACCTGTAAGGGGCTTTCCTGGCCATGATGACAAAGGCATCCATGACATACAGTCATAGCATTTATGACATGAATCTAATCCATTGACTTAGCGCTACGATGGCGAAATGAGTTCACCCATAACTAGAAGATGAAGGGGCTCTCTTAATTGCTTTGACAAAAAAGAATACTGAGATGCACATTGCGATTGGAGCTGTCAAATATAGGAAATGACGTGACTGTGACACACCCCTTGCTAAGAGTATAAAAGTGCTCCACTTCTGGAGGTGACATTAAAACTCAGCATCTCCTCACAGTCACTCAGCTGAACTCACTTCTTCAGTCACTTCTTCAGTCAGCATGTCTTTCAACCGCTGCTCTGGAAACTTCTCCTCCTCTCTGGGAAGCTGCCAGCACTTTCCAGGCTCCTTCTGTGGCTCGTCCTACCCCAACAACCTGCTCTACAGTACTGGTGTCTGCTCTCCAAGCAACGTCCAGCTGGGCTCCTCTTTGTACGGTGGCTGTCAGGAGACCTTCTACAAACCCAGCCCCTGCCAGAACTCCTGTGTCGTGTCCAGCCCCGGCCAGGCCTCCTGCTATCGTTCAAGGTCCTCCACTCTCTGTAAACCCTGCCAGCCAACTGTCGCTGTGTCTCAGGGCTTTGGCGCCGGCAGTGGCTGCTCTCTGGGTTTTGGATCCACAAGCTTGTATTCGCAAGGCTGTGGAATCAATCACGTCAGACCTGTGAGCTGTGGAACCCAAGGTTTCTCTTCCCAGGTCTCTGGATCTGGATTCTTCCACCCTAACTACCTGGCTTCCGGAAACTGCCAGTCTTCTTGTTACAGACCAACCTGTGGATCCGGCTTTTAATGATCATTTTACGAAGTGTTCATTCATGTTGATGAATAGCAACAATGCTTCTGTTCATAACCTGTATTGTTTCTCTTATCTCCAAAAATAACTACCCTCTTATTCTTTCCTTATCAAATTTGTACTAGGTCTCTGGTGTGAAACACTGTTAGACATCTGAAAGACTCGATATTTAATGTATCAATATAAAATAAACTCTAAGCATGTACTGGAGATTGAATTCATATCGTTGGAATTTCTTCTGAGATTCCATAAAACTCCAGATGATTTTAATCTAATAAATTTATGGATTCTGATGATCAAAAAACCACGCTTATTGTTGTTGATTGTAGACTAAGACATTGGGGGCGTGGCCTTGAGCGGGTTTTGGAGTCACATGTATGTACCCCCATGACAATATGTTTGGAAACCTAAACATTTTGGAACTAAACTAGTGACTTTTCAGTTTGCATATTTTTAAATTCAAAATAGAGTTGTTGTTGGAAATATACAGACCTTTACAAATAAAATCCTCACAATCATGTATTAGAATAACTCATCATCACACAATACACACGGTAATGCACACGCAGTAATACCATTGTCTTGGTTTTATTGGGGTGCCTTCAAAAATTGTAAAGTAGTGACTTTCACAGGGATATGATGGGCCTGTTATAACTTATATTTAAGACCGAGAGCTCAGCTTCAGTGTGATGGCTGCATGTTTTGGATTCCAAAAGGTAATCGTCTTAGATTTTCTCTGAAGACTCAGGCTGACCACAAGGGCTCATTGTGAAGACGTTTTAAGAAAGTTGAAAACAGTCTTGGTGGAAAAAGTCCAGGAAACACGAATGAAGGACATGTCTAGCTGGTGTTAGGTGCCATCAAGGCTGAGCCACAGCCACCCTATGTACAACAGAAGGAAACACTTCCTGGTCCCGTGCCATCTTCACAAATGTGGCCATGTTTGCACCATTGATGCACACATTGTGTCAATCCATTTAGTGCAGTGTCTTCTTTTTTATTGCCCTTCTATGGTAGCAAGCATGATGTCCTATCCAGGGACTAGTCTCTCCTGGTAACATGTCCAAAGTCCATGAGATGAAGTCTCACTCTTCCTGTCTCGAAGGAGCATTCTGTCTCTGCTTCCCCCAAGACAGATCTACTTCTTCTTTTGGCAAATCCATGGTACTTCCAATACTCTTCACCAGAACCTTAATACAACTGTGTTTATTTGTTAAGACGTGATTACATGATACCAATGCACCTGCTCACTATTTGAGCAGAGCAAAAGTTGTCCAAGAAGATATCATCTGCAAATCTTACTCTCATCCACCATACACTGAATCTTGTCCTTCCAGAATGTTGTTGGGGTTTTTTTGCCAAAAAGTCAAAGGACATTTAAAAAGAACACAATCTGAGTCCCTTGAGGCTGCCCAAACTGCTCTTTTGACATGGGATAAATCTTTTTACATGTGGTAAGAGTGCAGAATTCTCCCATGAACAAACAGAGAGAGGGAAACGCTGCCTTCAAAAGTATATAGACTTAGTGGAGATTATGTCAAGGAACAATAGCTTCATATTTTGATATTTTGCTTAATATTTTTTATAACATTTCAGTAATCATTTTCGACCTACCCTAGTTGGCACATTTCAAAGTTCCTGGGAAGGAAATGAAGTGACAAGATCTAGATTGTGAGAAGACATCAGTGGTCTATCTATATCAAAGGCTTAGGATATTTGATCTATAACAAACTCTCAATATTTAACATTAAAAAAGAAAATAAAATAATGTTCAACTTCTGAAAATGGCCAAAGGATATAGAGAATTTTCTGGAAATTTGTACAGATGGAGAACATACAGTTCAAAGATATCCCAATCAAAAGATATTCATGTTGTTTTTCACTGACACAGCATTGACGCTGACTCATAGCCGCTCTAGGACCCTAGGACAAGGTAGAACTGCACTTTTGGGTTACCCCAGCCTGTACGCTTTCATGGGAGGAGAAAGCCTCATCTTTTTCCTATCGAGTGACCAGTGGATTTGAATTGTTGCCCTTGTGGTTTGTAGCCCAATGCGTAACTGACCAAGCCACTATGGGTCTCTTTTATTAACAATTAGAGGATTGTAAATTAAAAGGGGAATGCGATATATCCACATATCTGTGAAAATAACTAAAACAAAATAAAGTGACAACACTGAATGTTGGTAACTATGTAGAAAAACCTGGTCACTCTCCATTGCTCTTAGTGATAAGAAGTGGCATAGTCACACTGGAACTTCGTGTGAGTGTTTCTGATAATGTTAAATATTTAACTATCATGTGACCCAACTATTAAATTCTTTGATATTTATTTCAGTGAAATAAAATGTAGGCTACACACAAAAATGCATTAATATTCATAGAAGCTATATTTTTAATAAACAAAAACCTGGAATTATCTTAGCTATCTTTTAGCAGGTGAATGGATAAACAAACTCTGTCACATACACACCATATATTATTATTCAGCAATGAGAGGGGGCGAACTTTGTTGAATCTTCTTCTAATTTTGAGTGGGAACTGACAGGTCTAAAAGATTACATATTATATAATCCCATTACTATGACAGCTTTGAAATAAAAACAAAAAACAAAAAGAGATTTTTTGGTGTTAGGAAGAGAGGGGAGAACGAGGTGTGTATGGTATAAAATGTGAAAATTTAGGAACTCCTATGGTATACGATAACTATGAGTCAGAATTAACAAGATGGCAGTAAGGTGTTATTTTTTTTTAATTTTATGATGTTAGACGCACAGGTGGCTAAACGAGTTATGTGCTTGCTGGGCTTCTAACCACAAGGTTAGTCATTTGAAACCGCCAGTCACTCCTCAGGAGAAACACGAGGGTTTCAACACCTGTGAAGGTTTGCATGATTGGAAAGCCACAGGGGCAGTTCTACGCTGCCCAGGAGGGTCACTGTGGTTCATAATCAACTCTTATTTAATGAATTTGTGTTGGGATGATTTACAATCTCAGAAACCCAAAAAAGCAAATCTACTCTGTCCTGTAGGATTGCTATGAGTCAGAATGGGTTGGTGGCAGTTTGGTTTAGTTCATGGTATTAGAAAGGGCCTGGGTGGTACCCTGGGTTAATCTTTGGTTGGATAAATGAAAAAGCAGTGGTAAGAGCCCATCAGGATCTCCACAGGGGAAAGATGAGTTAGCCTACTTCCTCAGAGATTTACAGATGTGCAAAGCCTATGACAGAGTTGTACTCTGACCTATAGTGCCCAGTTATTAAGTCAGAATTGATTCCATCGATGGCACTGGGTTTGGTACATTATTAGAGCAAATTATTCTTGTACTGAGGTAGGATTTAAGTAGAGGCCCAAAGTCCATTTGTTTCCTTATTGTGTATATGTATATATATATCATTTTACATATATATTACATACATATTTTTGCATATATATGTTACCTATATATATAATTATTACTTCCTTATTGTTTCCTCTATTTCTTTTTCTCTTTTCTCCTTCCCTACTTCCATGTTCACTCATCATTCGCCTCTCAGTAAATCCTCTCAGTTACATCTCAATTGATTAAACATCATCAGGGAGCCTATACCCTTCTCACCATCAATTTTAGACCCCCTGCTATTTCCCTACCCCTGGTGTATTGGCTCATTGTTCCCCTCCCCCCATCTTCCCTTCTCCCATGCCCCTCTGGAATGTGGGTCCCTTTGCTGTCTCCTTGAGATTGCTTATCCTGTCTGTCTCATATAGCTAGACATCAAAAACAAAAACAAACAAACAAAAAACTCCAAACATATCAGTAGTTTTGGTGTAACTGCTGACCTTTGTGAATATTCCCCAACCAGTTCAGATGAGGTGCCAAGAGCTGCCCCTGAGTCAGAAGTCTATTTTCGGGATTCTTCTGAGCCTCCATGGCTTTGTTATCATTGCTGATCTGTTCTACTTCCCCCATGGCTTGCCCCCGTGTGTGTAGGTCAGACCAGCCGCTCTCCTCGCACGCACAGTGCCTTCAGTGCTGTCCTCAATAGCACTGGGGTCTAGGGCAGAGATTCCATATCTCCCGCTGAGGCCAGGTGGACTATCCTCTTTGTGAACCAGCGACTCCAAACAGAACATCACCCTCAGGTGGTGGTGGTCCAGAATGTGGTCTACTCTCTCTCTCTCTTTCCCCCTTAGTTTGTTCCCATGTGAATGGTCAGACTGGGCACTCTCCATGGACTTTATCTTCACTATGTTGTATCCTCTGTATTGCTGTCATCTAGGGAGGGAGATGTCATAACACAAGCAGGGGCTGGACTTGCAGTCCTGTTAGTGGGCTGGTCCAAGCATGAAAAGAAATACCTGGATATTTAGTACATTGTGCTTATTTTGGAAGGTACACTATTTCTTCACATTTTAATATTTAATTTAAAAAGTTATAGAGGAAACTCTACAGAAATGCTTCAAGTATAATTTTGCTTCAATATTCTATATAAATACCATTTAGTGACCAAGCCATGCTATCGTTCTTGAAAAAAATAATTTGCCATTTCCCTGCATATATATGACCTCTAAGCTATCCTGGGTAAATAGAACAGAAACATTTCATGACTAATGAATAGGCAATATACCAGTCTATGATGTGAATCTTAATATTTTAAGTAAAGGCTTTTGAGTGTCTGACTGTTCATCAAGATATTTGATTAAAGACCAAACCCTGCATGGATTAGTAACAACTTAAGTGCAATTTCAAAGAAATATTTAGGACAGTCTGAAAAAACTGGATGAATGCAGATTTGTTTCTCCTGAGACATAGGAGAGCAGGATGCGATTTCACAACTATAGCTTTGAAAGTCATACATTCTTACAAGAACAGAACCTAGCATTTTTAATGAAATCTCCCTTTGGGGGGAAAAAAACCAGAAAAGCTATACAGATTTATAAGAAATATCACAGGAGGGGCTGGGGGTGGGGGGGACTGCATTGTGCAGCACAAATCAATATAAGACCTAGGATGAATCCAGCAGGTGGTTTGAGACTTTCTGTTTTATGATGTTACTATCTGTAGCTCATATCTCATTATGAGTGGTTCTCTAAATTGTTGGGGGGGGCGGGCAGAATAAAACACCTGTGGATTGATTCAGAGAAAGATTTATGCCCCCAAAGGCAGAGTTCCCTAAGAAATTAATGAACATCCCTGTCATGCCTAAGATTGATTCTACTTTCCACTTAGCATACAACTATTAAGTTACATCATCAAAGTAATTTGGAAGAAATGTCCCCAATTTACCATTTTATTATTCATTTCTGACATATCTACTATGGTGGACAACTTACTATAGATAATTCCAGTTGTTTGAATACAATTTTAACTTGTTTAATGTTGGTAATATTCCCTGTGCACTTAGAAACCGTGCATAACTTGAAATTCTTTACGGTTATCCCTTTATTCCGACTTGGTTAATTTTATTCATGAAATTGTTCTGTTTTTCTATAGTCTTCTTGAGGTTCGGTCTTCTGTGTTTACCTGTTAATTTCAAAACTGTCACTATTGAAAGATCCAGGCCAATTGAGGCAATTGAGGAAGAGATCGTGAAGGACTGTCTTGCTTTATTTCTAGAAAATATATAACAACCTCCAACAGCAGCTTTGTTTGTGATTAATGAGGCAAAACTAGACATTTGTTTCTATGTTTTTATTTTGGCACTTTCTGTTTATCCAGAAAAAAAACTCTCTTAAAGCAGAAAACGATTCATGTAAATCCTGGTCGTGTGAAAAGTAGTGAAGAGATACTAGGCTGCCGAAAGAAGCACCCAGTCTGCTTCGGCAGCGCTGCCGTTCCCTGCTCAGAAGCGAGGATGGCCAGATTTCCTCTCCTTACTTTGGACATGGTAGCAGGCGGGAATCAGTCAGCCCCTGGAAAAGGTTATCTTGTTTAGTCGTTGAAAAAGACAAAGAGGCTCAATGTTATAGACTGACAAAATGGGCAAACATGGGCTCAAACAGAAGACAGAGTCTGAGAATGGCAGTGGTTTGCTCTGCTGTACTTTGGGTCATTATGCGTTACAACCTACTTGATGGCAACAGCAACATTTTTATTTCTTTCTACCTGCATTTTTTTTGCAATTATGTACACATGCACCTCCTTTTTTCTTCTATTTTCATCTTTTGAGGGGATCAGAGAAGGATTAATAAATAATTTGTACTCTGATTTTTCCCTTTTAAGTTATTACTTATTTGGCAAGAAATTATACTAGTAATTATTTAAGAGAGGTTAATTTGCATTATTTATTTACTACTCTAATTCTACCCATCCTATAGAAATTACAAGCCACTTTGATTAGTGTGTTGTACAATAAATACAATATACTTCAAATACATTTTAGTTATCCTTATTCCCTCCTGAAGTTCCAAATTTCTCTCTACAATTACGCTTCTCTAACTAAAGAAAATACTTTAACATTTATTTTATATTTGGTTTTCCTAGTATGGAGGTGACATTAAAAGAAATATAAGTGTATATTATACAATGGAAAAATAATCTGTCAGAGGTATACTAGAAAAGAATTAAATTTTTAAATGACAGAGAAAAATGTGAGAGGAACTGAACGTAAAAACTCTCCCCATGAACTCACATCTTTTGCCAAGAGAGCAGGATCTTGAAAATTGTACAAAGGTTGTGTGTATGTGTGTGTGTGTGAACTGTCTCAAACTATACTGATTTTGAAACTATTTTTATTTTATATCTATAGTAAACCCAACGGCCTGTATATGGAGCCACTAATTCCTTCCCTTCATTTCAAGGATGTTCGACTGTTATTTCACATTTGCACATATTGATCTCCACTCTAACACCATTTTAAAAGTGTCTGTTTATTTTCATTCTAAACACTTGCCTAGGTTTTTCTCTGGAAACTGCCATGTTTTTTCATTCATGTGTTTCTATCCATTTCACTTATCCATTTGGATGTGAGGAGCAGCCCGTAATAGACTCTGCGCTGTGAGCAATAATTTTAGGAAACGAAAACCAATGCTAACAAAGAAGGTCAAACCCTAGGTCCCTCCACAAGAACTGCTGTGTCTCCGATCTCATAAAAAGAAGTGGTGACCTCATGCCATTCCCCACGCTTACACCTAAGCATCCCAAGCGAGCAGACAAACCATTAGAAAAGGGAAGGGATTAGAGGCTTACCTGACCATGATGGGATGACATTAAAAAGCTAATAATCATAACAATTTGGACATTGAAGTCATTTGTTGTCCTAATGTAATAACAACATGTTAAAGTCACCCACAAATAAAAAGTGGAGAAGATTATTCATCTGCAATTAAAGCGAATATTTTTTAATAAGTGCTCTGGAGATGTGGGAATCCACCTGGGAGAGAGATGACTTGCAGAACACCACACCCACGGTAGAGAGTATATAAACAGCCTGGTTTAGAAGATGCCATTAGAGCTCCGAATCTTCTCACAATCCTCAGCTGAACACACATCTTTTGTCAGCATGACCTATAGTTGCTACTCTGGAAACTTCTCCTCACGCTCCTTGGGTAGCTGTCTGAGCTACCCACAGTCATGCCGGGGCACTTCCTCCGCCAGCAACCTGGTCTACAGTACAGCTCTCTGCTCCCCGAGCACCTGCCACCTGAGCTCCTCTCCCTACAGGGCTTGCCAGGAGGCCTGCTATGAGCCCAGCAACCGCCAGATGGCTGGTGAAGTGTCCAGCCGCTGCCAGAGCTCCTGCTATGTCCCAAGGACCACCATACCCTGCAGTCCCTGCCAGAGGACTTATTCTGGGTCTTCGAGCTTTGGCTCCAGAAGCAGCTGCTCACTGGGCTCCAGATCTAGAAGCTGCTACCCACAGGGTTATGGATCCAGAAACCGCTATTCACTGACCTGTGGATACAGTGGCTTCAGACCCCTGAATTACAGCATCTGCGGTTTCCCGGCAATGGGGTATGGATCTGGAGTCTGCAATACAACCTACTTTCCTCCCAGGAGCTGCCTGTCCTCTTGCTACAGACCAGCTTGGGGATCTGGCTTTCACTGATCAACTTGTCCAGTTCGCTCCTCGTAGCCTTTGCCCATCTGCTCCTTGCTTTGTCTCTAGCCACCAAGTAGTGATAAAAAAAACAACAAAAACAAACAGCCTCTAACTTATGCTAAATTTAATTAATTGATTCACTGGACTAATTGAATGAATTAGTTTATTGAATGAAATGAAAACAAAATTAATAGAATTTATGTTAAAGATATTGAATTAATGGATGGTTAATGGATTAATTAACAGAATTACTGTCAATGTCTTATTTACCAATCAGATCAAATGAATACAACCTAATAAATTCATCTCTTCTTGCATCCAAATATGCTGTTATGTTGTCATTCGTTTTATGTGTTCATGTTTTGTTTGCTATTTCTGGCTACATTTCGTTTGGGGGCAGTGGTAGAATTTTCATCTTTTGTATGAGAGATCTGGATTTGATTTCTGAACATTGCACATCATGAATAGTCATTATCCATCTACCAGTGGTGGTTTGCATGTTATGATGCTAAATAGTTTCAGAGAAATTTCCAAACTAAGACAGACTGGGAACAAGGCCTGGTGATCGACTTCAAAAAATCAGCCAATGAAACCCATGGATCACAGGGGTGTTTACAGCTGACTGTGGAGATGATGTAGGACCAGGCAGAAACTGTTTCATAATTATCTTCAGCAACATTTTACTCTGTGTGGTGATGCTCTTTATTACTAAAAAAATTTCTGTATTCTATTGGGCCACCGTTCTTTGGAATATCTTCCTGTCAGTTGACCAGGTATCTGTCTTCCAAATGTTTTGGCATAGATCAGTGAATTCATCCAGCTTTGTACGTTTTTGAAACTTCTGGTATTCAGTCAATTCCTGATGTTTACATTATCCAGTGCCTTTAGTACAGCTTGCACTTCTTTTCCTGATCAGGAATTTTTTATCGTGTACCACTTCCTGAAATGATGTAAGTCAACCAGTTCTTTTTGGTGTAAGGGTTATGGTCTTTCCTTCCATCTTCTTTCGATACATCCTGCATCGTTCAGTACTTTGCCTAGAATCTTTCAGTATTGCAGCTTGAAGATTAACTCTTTTCTTTGATTCTTTCATATTGAGAAATGCAAAGTGGGTTCTTCCACTATAGTTTCATATCTCCCGTTCTTGGAAAAAGCACAACAGCATGTGTGACCACGAGCTGTCGAAGGGATCAGGTATCAAGCATCAAAGAACAAAAAATATCATTGTAAAGGTGGGTGAGTGCAGAGTGGAGACTCAAAGCCCATCGGTAGGCAACTGGACACCCCCTCACTGAAGGGCTGAGGGGAGGAGACGAGCCAATCAGGGTGCAGGGTAGCAACGATGACTTTCCACTAGTTCTTAAATGCTTCCTCCCTGTCCACACCCCCAACTAGTATCTGATCCCAATTCTACCTTACAAATCTGGCTAGACCAGAGGATGTACATTGGTACAGATAGCAACTGGAAACACAGGGAATCCAGGATAGATGACTCCTTCAGGACCAGGTGTGAAAGGGGCGAGGCCTGGAGGGTGAAGGGAATGTGGGGTAGAAAGGGGGAACAGATTACAAGAATCTAGGTATTGCCTCCTCCCTGGGGGAGGGACAGCAGAGAAGAGGGCGAGGGGAGACGTCAGACAGTGTAACTTATGACAAACTATAATAAGTTGTGAATTATGAAGGGTTCATGTGGGAGGGGGAAAATGAGCAACTGATATTAAGGGCTGAGGTAGAGGACAAATGTTTTGAGAATGATGAGGGCAGTGAATGTACATATGTGCTTGACACAATGGATGTATGTATGGATTGTGATGAAAATTGTACGAGCCCCCAATAGAATAATTTTTTTAAATGTGATCATATATTTTACACATTATTATATAGGTTACTATTATTATCAATTGTACAGCCGTATTTACTATTTATTATTAAGATATATTTAATATTATTTATTTAAGAATAATTTTATTATTATTATTAATCATTATTACACCAGTATTAATTTATTATTATTATACATTTATTTTATTATACATTATACATATTGTTCATTATGTATTTTAAATTTTATTATACCACTTTTAGAACTGTTCTTTGAAATTGTATCTTCAATTCTTTTACTTCATCATTTTATTCATTTGCCTGAGCTATGCTACATTCAGGAACAAGTTTCAGAGAAAAATCTGACCTCTTATTTCATCTTTAATATCTTTATTGTCCGTTTAGTGACTTTTTTTCTTTCTCCATGTGTGACATTCTTGATCACCAGACAACTGGTCTGGTCTTTGGTCATTGGGGTTCAATGTGTCAAGTCTATTCTACTCAGGTGAGTTATGGTCAATGTCATACTTCACCTGTCATAGGATTGTTTTTAATTTTGCATATGATCAAGCAACATATGAACTTGCATATGATCAAGCGACATATGAACTTGCATATGATCAAGCAAAAACAAATATACACATATAATTATAAAATTATTAAGAAAACATAATTTTATATGTAAATATGAATGTTATTCTTTTCTATAGTATTTGCAAACCCTTGTAAGCATCTTGAAAATGTTCCTTTGTGGCACAAATGATTAAGTGTATAATGACTAGCCCTATGTTTGGTAGCTAACTTCCACCCAGAGACACTTTGAAAGATATGCTTGGTGATATGCTTCCCATAGTCACAAACTGGAAGACCCTATGGCGCACACATGGTTCCACTGTGGATGAGTGGGGTTGTAGTGAGTTGGAATACCATTGACAGCCACAACAGTCACAACCAATCACAAGTAAAAAACAATAAAAACTATCACAAGAAAGATATATTTTTAAAACTGAAATTATAAATGATTTACCATTGATTTCATTACTCAAAACAGACCAAAAAATGAACGCCCTCACTGCCATTGAGTCATTTCTGACTGATAGTGACCCTGTGGGCTAGAACTACCCCTGTGTATTTCCAAAGCAGTCCCTCTATGGAACTGAAAGCATCATCATTCTCCCGCTGACTAGTTGGTAGTTTGAATCTCCTGACCTTGTGGTTAGCAAACCAATGCAGAAGTAAAAATCCTACATTGCAAAACAAAGAAACAATCATATGGGCAAGAATAAGAACAATTTTGAGAGTATAAAACAAAATAAATAAGTCACAGCAGTATGAAGATACTTGTATTCAGGGAATTCATGAAAATTAAATTAATATCTACTATTTATGTTGTTTAAAATGGGGATATGGAAAATAACACTATACATGCATAACATTTAACATTATCTTATCACTTGGCCATCTAGAATTCTGATCAAATTAACTATAGGATTAATCTCCTCCCATTTATATGACTAAAACTCAGATTAATCACTCTCACTTTATTCTCTTGCCTTTGTTAACATTCTTAAATATTAAGTAAAATAAAGCTTTTGTAAAATTATATGTATATAATCACATTTGTATTTATTATTACACATGGATATATATGTTTAATGCTTGCATTAGCATATATATGCATATAGACAATAAATTTTGCACATCTACAATAAAAAGTTAAACCATTGCATCTGCTACTGTAAAGAAGGAAAGAAAGCACTAGGTGGGCCACTTTGGATTCTTAAAGGAATATATTCCAAACCTAGAAACACCTCTCCATACTGAGATGTAGAAACACTTTTGTATAGACAGGTGTAGTTGGCACCAGATAAGGGAAGGATTCTGCAGTTCTAGACTCAACTATAAGCATCCTTTTTGGTTTTCCCATGTAATCCAGCAGATCACATTGTGTTGTGGGTTGCTATTATTAGGTGTCATTGCATCATTACTGACCCATAGAAACCCTGTGCACCACAGAACGAAACATTACCTGGTCCTGCGCCATCCTTACAGTTGCCTGTAGCCTTGAGCCCATGCTTGCTGCCACTGTGTCAATTCATCTCATTGAGAACTTTGCTCTTTTTCACTTTCTCTCTACTTTAGCAAGCTTGATGTCTTCCTCCAGGGACTGGTCTCTCCTGACAATGTGTCCAAAGTATGTTCATTGAAGTCTTGCCATCCTTGCCTCTGAGGAGCACTCTGGCCTTACTTCTTCCAAGACAGATCACTTTGTTCATTTGGCAGTCCATGATCCTTTCAGTATTCTTCTCTAGCTCCACAATTCAAATTCACCAGTTCATCTTTGATCTTCCTTATTCCATGTGTAACTTTCATATACACATAACTCAACAATGGATACGATGGCTTAGTTCAGGTGAACCTTAGTCTTCAAAGTAACTCCCTTGGTTTTCAATACTCTAAAGAGGGCTCGTACAACAGTTGTACCTAATGTAATGTTTTTTGGTTTCTTGGCTGCGGTTTATGTGAGCATTGATTGAGGATCTAAGCAAGACAAAAATCCTTGACAACCTCAATCTTTTCTCCATTTGTCATAGTGTTACCTATTCAACCAATTGTGAGGATTTTGGACTCCTTTACATTGAGTTGTAATCCATACTGTAAGCTAACATCTTTTATCTTGATCAGCAAGTGCTTCAATTTCTCCTTATTTTTAACAATTAAGTTTGTATCGTCTGCATATTGCAGGTTTCCAATAACCCCTACTTCAATTCTGGTGCTGCTTTATTCTTCATATAATCCAGCTTCTCTGATTATATGCTCAGGAAACACACTGAACAAGTATCGTGAGAAGATTACAACCCTGACACACACCTTTCCTGATTTTAAACCATACAGTCTTGTGGGTATCTGTTATTAAAAGAAAGAACAAAAACAAACACCCCCCCAAAAAAAACAAACAAACAGTGGTATATTTGTGTGGTCCATTTTTGTGTCTATTGTGTCATTCCATCTCATTGAGGGTTTTCATAGTTTTCATTATCCCTCAACTTTAACAAAGCATCTCTCTACTTTTTTTTAACGGTTTTGCTATCCATTGGTTTTACCTAATGATATGTCCAAAATAAGTAATTCAACTTTTATGGAGAATTCTGGTTGGATTTAATTTAAGACAACTTTGTTAACCCTATAAATCATCAAATCAGGTGGACACAGTAGCAATCCACTTTAAAATGTAAATAATTCATCCAGGAATGAGCGTGAGCAGAACAACAAAAACAACAACAAAATCTGCATGAGAACGTAGCCAGACTCCCACGTCACTGAACCACATTGTACTGCACCCCTGTCGCTCCCATATCGAGTGTTCTGCGTGCGTGTCTGGAAGAGAAAGGAAACATTCGCACACATGTGCGATCATGTGGATGTCTTCAAATGCTGTGTTGAGAACAAACATCTTCTGCATGGGTAGGGCTTCAAATAAAAGTTATCTACTTTGTGTAAGAGGATAAAAGTCCCACTTGATGATGTGTGTATTTTACGAAGAGATGGAAATGAGTGTGACCAGTTAATCAGGAATCTGGAATAGAAATGTTTGGACTCCTTACCGAAGGAAATCCACAGGTGTAGAGATATGTGTGTAGGTATATGGGTGTGAACACAAAGCATTAAGGTCTTTGTATCATTTGTTAATGCCAACCACAATGTACCACGTTATGGAGGTAAATAAATGAATCAAGTAGACAAAACAACCCAACCTGAGCCCTGGGGGCATAGTGGCCATAATTTGGACCATCATTTGACCTCACCAGGTCAGCAGTTCAAAACCACTAGTCACTCAGCAGGAGACAATGAGGTTCTTTACTTCTGAGTTTCAGGGTCAGAAATCCTCAGAGGTAGTTTTATTCAGTCCTATAGAGGTACTGAGTCAGAATCAACTTCAGGGCAGAGAGTTTGATTTGGGGTTTTTGGCTAACGTTAATCTGTGTCAGTATTTTATCTAATCCTGGAAAGATAGCAAGTAGATACAGTGGCCATGGAGGCTGTGCATGGATCCAATAATATGAGCTACTATTACAAGGCTACCATATTTCTGCCACCTCCAAATATATAAGCTATCAGCAATGGAAATTAATGCTGAACCCCCATGGTATATTTCATGGAATATGGCATTATTCTTCAAGGACACCAGTCAGTTATACATCCACAGATGGAATGATACCCTATTCAGGGTATGTGACTTTAAAACAATCTAGCATATCTCAGTCTACATCACTGTTCAGAAGTTTATGGGATGTCTTATCCACTGCATGCAATTTCTCACAATGAAATACTTAGTAGAAAATCCAGTTCACACTGCAGACAATTCAGAGTTACCCCACACCATGATATTCATAGATTTTTATTAAAAATAAAACAAAAACAAAACACACCACCCTTAAAAAACACACCCCGATAGAGCTCTGAATCATCTTATGGAAAGCAAAGTCAACCGTTAGCTTGGGAGTGATACTTTCAAAAGAAGGGACCCATCACTTCAAATGACTCATTTAAGGACTTTGTACTTCCTATTGTTGTAGCTTTGTAATCTAGTAGGATAGTGAGGTCTTATTCCTCAAAAGTATACTGGCCAATAAACACAGCAAGAGTCTCATTGAACTATAAGCTACGGGTACTATCTGATAACTTTGGACAACAGGGAACAGCAGACAAAGGGGAAAAAATACGATGGGGTCACTGTGAGTCGATCTCACCTTGACAGCAACTAACAAGACAAGTCAATATGAATTTGACAGCAACCAGTGAAAACATTTGACCCCAATGTAATGTGGTAAGACAACTCCTATGGGTAGGGAGGTATAGAAATGTACTCATAGGATACACACAGATGCTTGGAACTTCCTTATACGGTTTGGAGTGTGACTTGTTATGTACAGCAGCAGTAGCCAGAAAACAAAGCTTGATCACCAGCAATTGAAACCGCTCAGGAATATGGGCTTGGGTGATATCTCCAGGAAAGCCACCAATATGAGGAGAGGTGGCAGCTTTGTAGTGGATAGTGGAGGAGGGAGATTATGCAAACTAGTTAAAGGTCCAATGTCAAATCCATTGACAGGGACTTCATTTCATTCTATTGACCTCACTTTTGTAAGGAAATGAGGCCCACCGGTGCCATAAAATATCTGTCTCTTGAACTGGTCTGAAGCTAGTCTTTAATGTATAAAGGATAGAATGACAGACATCGTTACGCACTACAATTCCCACCATTCTTTATGTAGGAAATAATTTCTCAACTACAAACTGTGTCATCAGAGGGCATCTTTATGTGGACTTTTTTTGGCTCTGTATTAGCTTTTGAGCTTTGCAGCGCAGCTAGAGAACACGGAGGGAGGTGCAGGATATATGGGTTTAGGAACTTCTGTTCAATTCAGGGCTCCTCTACCGAGCAACATGGCAGAGGCTTTTTATTTCCTTAATCATTATCTACTGCTTCTCCCTGAACAATTCTAGTCTCCCCACCTTTCTTTTACTGGTATTACTCTCCAGTAAACAGTTTGTATCTCTAAACCCATCTCAATGTCTGCTTCCTGCAGAATCCACCTGGAAAATGTTCTGGATATTCTTTCCTGAAATTTTATGTTTACTTCTAAATTTTCCTTCCTCCAGTGATTATTTCAGTGAAATGTTGTCTGATTTAATGAGCCCACTGTAAATTAACATTCAGATATTGTATGCTGAAAGAGAAAATAAAGTGAAATACAAAGGTGATAAAAGAATGATATTGCATATTTTGAGAGAAAATGATAGAAAGGAAATTGAATTTTTGAATGTCTAAAATTCATTCCAAGTCTATGCAGTAAAAAGCATTAGTCTGTCTTAGATGTGGAACACGTAGGGATCTTTTAAAATTTGGATGAGGATAATTCCTAAAATAGATAAATTTTTAAATTATTTGGTTTCAATTACATTCAACTAAAAAAAGAGAAAAGAACAAAAGTAAGCACCAGAAAAGCCTGAATTCCTTGTAATTCATGTATGCTACTAATTTCTTCTATGACCTCAACTGTCGCCACTACCTCTTCACATGGGCCAAAATTGGCTCCCTCTTTGTCCCTGTTTCAATGTATTTACATGAAGCATTTTGTGCTTAAAACTTTGTCGGCTCCTCTCCAATTCATCTCTTTGTCATTCGGTGTTATTTTTCTCCCTCCATTGAATGTGAGAAACACTGTAAAATAGTATTTGATAGATGGAAAGTAAATTTGGAGTGTATTTATCAGTGGTGACAAGTAGAATTCTTCATTAGAAGGATGCTTATAAAAGCAAACTGATGCCACTGCTTCCTTGACACAGAAAAGTGACAGAAAATATCCCTGAGCAAAGTGGAAGCAGCTCCCTGGGAGTCACGGCCTGGGTGGGGTGATGGGCTTTCTTGGGCGTAATAGGTTGAGTGTTACTGACAAATAGTCTTAGAATTACAGACCAGGAAATTGTCATTGGCTTGTTGATGTAACAATAAAATTTATTGCCCACAAAAATATATGGACAACTCTTAAAATGTAATTGCAATTACAAAATAGATTATCCAGTTACACATATGCAAATGAAGAAGACCAATGTAGAAAACATGAGTCTGTAGGTACCACACCCATTGCTGAGAGTATATAAGTGCCCAGTCTAGGAGGTAACTTTAAACTAAGAATCTTCTCAGTGTAGTCATTCAACTGGGCTTAAATCTTCTGTCACCATGCCTTACCACTGCAGCTCTGGGAAATTCTCCTCTTGCTCTCTGGGGAACTGCCTGAGCCACCAACACCCTGCCTGTGGTTCTACCTCCCCCAGCAATTTGGTCTACAATACCGACCTCTACTGCCCCAGAAACTTCCAGCTGAGTTCCTCTCTCTGCAGAGGCTGCCAGGAGACTTGCTATGAACCCAGCAACTGCAAGACTTCCTGTGTGGTGTCAAGCCCCTGCCAGAAGTCCTGCTATCGCCCAAGGGCCCCCATACACTGCAGTCTCTATGGACCCACTGCTCATGGAGCTCTAGGCATCAGTTTAAGGAGCTGCCACTCCCTGGGCTATGGAGCCAGTTGCTGCCAGCCCTGGGGTTATGGTCTTTGTGCTTTACCTTCCCTGGGCTATGGATCCCGATTTCATCACTCAACTTACTTCCCTTCAAGAAGTTTCCAGTCATCTTGTTATCAGCCATGCCGTACAACTGGCTTCTACCAATAGCCAGTCTCCCACCTTCCCTTCAACCACAGGATGACCAATGGCTTCTAGAATACACTAAATTTAATTGCTTAACCTTTCAAATAAGTGTAATATGAGCATTCAGATCAAACTTGTGCTAATTTATTACTTAAAATAAAAATCAAATGATTGTAGCTCGATGAACTCATCCTTCGAGTATGTATTTTTATGTTATTGCTTGCTGATTTTTGACTGCTAATTACTGCTTGCTGATTATAGTGTTTGTGTTATGTCAGATTTGTCACATTAAATAAAAGCTTAGTGTACAATCGGGCATACATTTCAGAAAGCTTCGAAGTTGGTGAAGGAACCCTGAGAGCACAGTGATTCTGTGCTCAGCTGCAACACTGCAGAAAGGCTGCGCAAGCCAATGAGCCACTATTTTTTGAAAAAAGATCTGGCAATTTGCCTCTGTAAAAATTACAGCATAGGAAACTCTATGGGGCAGATTTACCGTATCTTATGAAGGGGATGTTTCCATGCTATACATAAGGTTTTCAGTGACTATTTCTCTAAAACGTACAGTTAATTCCTTCTTTGTATTCTGTGCAAATAAACTTGTCTTAGAAGAAATACAACCAGAATGGTCCTTAGAGACAAAGACAGAGAGACTTCATCTTACATACTATTGGCATGTGGGCAGAAGAGACTAGTCCTTGGAGAAGGACATTATGTTTGGTAAAGTAGAAACAGGGGAAAGGGGGAAGGTCTTAGACAAGATGGATTGGCACATTGGCCGAAACAATATCCTCAAGCATGGGAAACAAACGCTGTTTTGTTCCGTTGTGCATAGTGCCTCTGTGGGTCAAAAAGTTTGATGGCACCCAACAACAACTATAACATAGGGGCCACGTAGAAGGAGCCGTGTAGGGTCTGTAGGATGAGCCACTCCTGGCAGGAAGATGAGACCACCTGATCCCCCAGAGTTAGGGCCTTGAAAGCCTGAGTCAGAGTCTACTTGGTAGCAATGGGTTTGGTTTATATGGCTAGTATAAGTTATGGTAGACTTCATCTAATTTCTTTTGGTTGGATACTTTTTTCATTCATATTATAGTTAATAAACATCCTTTTGTGACTTTTAAAAATTTTATGAATCAAACTCTCAGGATTAGAATATAGATAAATGAATTCTTCAAAGTGTTTGAATGGTTATGATGAAAGGATTCATTCTGAATAAAATAAAAAGGTACAAAATTTAAGTTTATGTGTAAAAGAAAAAGAAAAGAACAACTAAGAATATATGCATGAGCCCGATGTCAGTTCATTCTATTGATTGTTAAAAGTTAGCAAATCCCTGCACTCAGTGATGTTTCCAACACGGTCCACTTTTACGTAAGTATAAAAGGAGGTATACAAGCACTCTTCTGAATAGATGGACAATACTGGGAATGGCTCATCAATGCTTCCTAAAGTTCAAATGAAATGTAGATGGCAAAAAAGCCTTTATACTAGCAAAATTTACTCTTTGTGTCTATGGCATATAATATTGGAAACTTCGTGTTTTCATTCTTTTGGTCTATTTTTCAGTTTTTATAGGACAATTTGTCAGGAACCAGAGCAGCCTAAGATAAGTACCAGGTTAATCCATAATAACAACTGATTAATAAGAACACATTATCCTTGACTAGTGCTAAAAGCAGTCTTCAAACAATAATGGAAACCAAAATGCATATACGTTATATTTTCAGGAGAAGAAATGAAAAGTAAACCTTTAAAAAATTGTCATTTTAAATATAAGAAAATGGACAATTGAAGCAGAATTTAGCTTTCACAGTGAAACGTGTGCATGTGAGAGAAAACTCAAGAGATGCAAATTCACAAACACATGGATGTTCCCAGTACTGCAGCCAAGAGAACTCTGGGGATTATACAATGGGCACTACCCTCCTCTGGAGAAAGATAAGGCTCCAGTTCCCATAAGATTCCCAACCTGATAGATCTTCTCTGTCCTATAGGCTCACTATGATTCGGAATTGACTTGATGCAGTGAGCTAAGTAATAGAGCCCACAGCCACTACATATTCATGTAGAATTACTTACTGTTTTCAAATGATGGTAAATAATCCCTTGTCAGAACCAAAATTATCTATGGAGACGTGTTTAACTTAGGTCAATATAATGCCAGGGCAACATTTGGTATATGATCTGAGAGTAAAATTTCATGAAAAATTTATTTTCACTTTTATATGGAAGAGTAACTAGAAACACAAAGAGGTACAGGAAACATAGGAACCTAGTAGGTCTGTGATTTCATACAGAAATAAAAATAAACAATAATAAAAACAATCTCCGCAGAAGGCTGAGCTCCTGGGTAGAAAAAAAATGGACTCGCGTCCAAGTTTTACTGCTGATAGGGCATGCTCCCCATTCAGCAAAGAGTAACTCAAGCTGTGTCATAAAGCCTGTCTGGATAGGACTGGCTGGATGAACAATCTGGAGGAGAAAACAA
>NW_022111372.1:21022033-21049042 GCF_000313985.2 Echinops telfairi
GAGAAACGATGTACAAATGCGCTTTACACAATTGATGTGTGTATGGATTGGGATAACAGTTGTATGAGCCCCTAATAAAATGTTAAAAAAGAAATGAAAAAAAAGATGAACTTGAAGTCGTGTTTGGAAAAAGAAAGGTAAAGGGGAAGATAAAATGCATAATATTGTATTGTTTGGAGCATGATTCCTAGTGGATGGACAAATAGGAATCCAGTTTTAATTCTTTATTTTCTTATCATTTTATTGGGGACTCATATAACTCTTATCACAATCCATACATCCATGTGTCATGCACATTTGAACATTTGTGGCCATCACCATTCTCAAGACATTTTCTTTCTACTTGAGCCCTAGGTATCAGGTCCTTATTTTTCCCCTCCCTCCCAGCCCTCCCCCCTCACAAACCCTTGGTAATTTATAAATTATTATTATTTCATATCTTACACTGTTTGACATCTCCCTTCACCCAATTTTCTGTTGTCTGTCCACCAGGGAGGGGGTTATATATAGATCCTCGTGATCGGTTTCCCCTTTCTACCCCACCTTCCCCTTACCATCCTAGTATTGCTACTCTCATTATTGGTCCTAAGGGGTTTATCTATCTTGGATTCCCTGTCCTTCCAGTTCTTATCTATATCAGTGTACATCCTCTGGTCTAGCCAGGTTTGTAAGATAGAATTGGGATGATGATAGTGGAGGGTGGGGGAAGCATGAAAGAACTAGAGGAAAGTTGTATGTTTCATCATTGCTACACTTCATCCTGACTGGCTCATCTCCTCCCTAACACCCTTCTGTAAGGGGATGTCCAGTTGCCTACAGATGGGTTTTAGGTCTCCACTCCGCACTCCCCCTCATTCACAATAATATGATTTTTTGTTCTTTGATGCCTGATGCCTGATACCTGATCCCATGGACACCGCATGATCACACAGGCCGGTGTGCTTCTTCCATGTAGGCTTTGTTGTTTCTCAGCTAGATGGCCACTTGTTTTACCTTCAAGCCTTTAAGATGCCAGATGCTATATCTTTTGATAACCGGGCACCATCTGCTTTCTTCAGCACATTTGCACCTGCTTTATCTTCAGCAATCGTGTCGGGAAAGTGAGTATCATGGAATGCCAGTTTAATAGAATGAAGTGTTATTGCATTGAGGGAGTACTTGAGTATAGGCCCAGTGTCCATCTGCAACCTTAATATTAAACCTATAAATATATGCACATAGATCTATTTTCCAATCATCATATATAAATATATTTACATATGTACATGCCTATATTTAGAACTCTATAAATGTCCTTTGCTTCCTAGTTCTTTCCGCTATTTCCCTTTACTTTCCTCTTGTCCCACTACTATGCTCAGCCTTCATTTAGGTTTCAGTAATTCTTCTCCATTACATTGCCCTGGATCAAGCCCTACCAGACCTCCTACACCCTCCTTGCCATTAATTTTGGATCACTTTTGTTCCCTTATCCCTGGGGTTGTTAACACCTGCTCCCTTTCCCCTGCTTCCCTCTTTCCCATGTCTTCCTGGAACCATCAATCCCATTGTGTTCTCCTCCAGATTGTTTATCCCACCAATCTTATCTAGATAGACTTTCAGAGATAATGATACAAAAACAAGACAGGGAGACGTCGGACAGGGCAAGATATGACAAAATACCCATATATAAATTATCAAGGGCTCATGCGGGAGGGGGGAGCGGGGAGGGAGGGGAAAAATGAGGACTTAATGTTGGGGGTTTAAATGGAGAGAAAATGTTTTGAGAAACGATGTACAAATGCGCTTTACACAATTGATGTGTGTATGGATTGGGATAACAGTTGTATGAGCCCCTAATAAAATGTTAAAAAAAAAAAGAAATCTAAAAAAAACCAAAAAAAACAAAAGAAATCTAAAAAAAAACAAAAAAAAACAAAAACAAGACAGAGCAAAACAAAGCAACAAAAAGAAAATAAAACAGCAACAACAACAATAAACAATGACAAAAGAAAGAAAAGCCAATAAATAGCTCAAGGTCTGTTTGTTGACCTTTAGGAGTGTTTTCCGGTGAATCTGATGGGGTGCCATGCCCTGGCCCCAAAGTCTATCTTTCATACTCCCTCAGCACTTCCTTGCTCTGCTCCTCTTGTTGTTCTGTTGCATGCCTTTAGTGTTTTGGCTCAATGTGGTGGGGTCAGATTGAGTGCAATTCCCACACTGTTTCCAGTGTTGTCCCCCACAGGGCTATGGGTAAGTGAGGGATGTTGTGTCTCACAGCGGGGCCGGCCATATGGTCCTCTGTGCATTGGCTGCTCTCAGCAGGGATATCATCCTCAAGGCTTGGTGGGCCAGGATGTACTCCACTCTCTCTTCCTCCCCCTTCATTTGCTCCTGTGTGCTCTGATCAGACATGTCCCTCTCCCTTAGCTGTAGCTTCAGTGCTGTTCTCTGAAGTAAATTCTTCTAGGGGGAGGGTGTCTGTCCACATAGTTAGGATTAGGGAGGTCTGAGGGGCTGGTTTTAATTCTGATTTGTGATATAGAGCATATAAAAAATAGTTACTTATATCTGGGACCAATATTTCCTTCCTTTATGTTTCTTCTACTCAATCATTCACTTACTGCCATCAAGTTGATTCCTAGTTCTTTGTAGGACACAGTAGAGCAGGCTCTGTGGACTTCTGAGGTTTTAAGTCTTTACTGGAACAGAAAGCCTCATCTTTCTCCTATGGAGTGGCTGGTGGTTTTGAATTGCTGGTGTTTTCGTTAGTAGCCCTGCTGTAACCACTTTGCTCCCAGGACTCCTGGTTGTCCTCCTAAGCACCCTGTATTGTGCTAACATTTCAATTAAATCTTACTCTTTTATTACTCAGGGATTTCTGCTTTTGAGTTTTAACTTCCTTTTTTTATTTCCATTTAATTTGTTCTTTACTCTAATTACTTGATCTTTATGTTTTTTCTTTTCTAAATATGTGCATTTAATTACATAAAATGGAAAAAGCACTGAATTAACTGCAATATATAAGATTTGGTCTGATGTCTTCAATATCACCCAGATAAAAGCATTTCCTACTGTCTATACAGTTTTGTTTTCTTTTTTGCAAAACTGGCTACTTACATGCATATTTCTAAATTATGGTAATAACCTTTGGGGGATCTTCTAGCTACCACATTTTCATTGGCTTATAAAATGTACGCACTATTATCAGAGAACATATTCTGCATTATTAAAATTGCTTATGGGCCATATATTAGGGCTTGCTCTTGGGTTTGCAAGGAGTCCTGGCGGTACTGTTGGGTAAGCAATAAACTGCTAACCACAACGTCACTAGTTCAAATCCAGCAGCCACTTTAAGGGAGAATGATGCGGTGATTTATTCACAAGATCTCACAGCCTGTAGATCTCACTGCCATCAAGTCGATTCTGGCTCGTAGTAACCATGTAAAGCAGAGAAGAAGGGTTTCTGAGACTATAACTTTACAGAAGTAGAAAATGTCATGTCTTTCTCATGGAGCAACTGGTGGTTTGGAACTGCTGACCCTGTGGATGTTAGCAGGCGAGCTGCTGACCATTACCAGGGCTCCTAGCCGTATATAGGAGGCCCAGTGTAGGGTTACCATGAGTCAAAATTGACTTGATGGTAGCGGTTTTTGTTTGATTGTTTCATTTTTCTTTTGATCTTTGCTTTTTGGTCCGGTATATTTTAAGAAAAATTCCATCAGCACTTCAAAAGTATGGGCACTTCAGTAAGGTAGCTATTGGGTGCTTTATTCCCAGTATGTCTGCTTGATCAATTTTCTTGAATGTATTACTCAAATATTCTATGCCCTAAGTGGTATTTCTCATTTATCCCACACATTTCTAAGAAGTGTGAGTGGTAGACTCATTGTTCTTTATTATCAACATCCTTCTTTAATACTAGTAAAGTTAGTATGACCTGCATTATTAATTAGAATTTACTCTTGACTTGGTTTAGGTGATAAAACTCTTTCTTTTTCACACAGACACACACGCGCACACACACACAAGCATGCACACACACATACATTACATGGAAATATAGAAATATATGCTATATGCAGTACACTCACATTCACACATATACCTACTATACACACACAAGAAGGGGCTTCAAATATTTGTGAAAAAATAAAGTTAATGTAATTTCCCCCTAATTTTGAAGCTTTCTGATACATATATGGGTAAATATAAAAGTATAGCTCCTTGGCTCCACTTCAAACCTACACAGGTTTTCTCCCACAGAAAACATGTCTCTGATCAGGGCATGGTGCTGCAGACACGTTCTCTCAATGATACATTGGCTTTGTCTCATTAGAGTATCTCTAAAATAGCTGATTAAAAACGGCTTCAAGTGGGATCAGCCATGCCAGTAACTTGAAGGCAGGGAAGATCATTAAAAGGTTATGGTGACTGTTTTATTGGGATTCCAAAAAAGTATTCTTGTTCGATTTTCTCAAAGGACACAGGAAGAGCTCTTCAAGAAGATGTTTTAAGAACAGGGAAAATTGTGTCAAACATTCGCTGAGGGTAGCAAGGGCTATCCTTAAAGAATTTCTTTAGGAAATCTTGCCCCATCCACTACACAGCCCTGGTCTTGCCCTGTCAGATTTATTTTTGTTCCCCCAAAGTGAAAGTAAATTTAAAAGGACACCATTTGAGGCCCACCAAGATGACAAGTGACTGCTAGAGTGGGCTCAAACGTAAAACTTGTGAGGATGGCACAGTTTCGTCTGTTGTACACAGCGTGGCTAAGAATCAAAACTACCTTGACAGCACCTGACACCAACCCGGCATAAATAAGTCATTATTTGTATGTCTCTTCCAAGAAATTGTTCTTCTATCCCATATCCAAATATTTTTCTAGGGGTCTCTCTGTCCCTAGCCTGTCCATATTCAACTTACAATATTGAATGGTGTTATACATTGAATATGTGACACTTTGCCTGAATATGTAATGCTTGGAAAATAGCTTTATAGAATGAGAATAAATGGTGACAAGTAGAGTTAGGCTTTACACAGATTTTCAGCAAGTTCAAAATTATTCCTTCAATTAAATGAAACAAAAGAGCTGATGTCGTCTGAATCTCCACCCTTTGAAGGAACAAATTCCCCAGCTGATTCAGAAGCAGAGGCACATGAAGCATGCACAAGGAGGAAGTGGAATGACCTTCCTGTTCACAATAGGATGCATATAATGCAAGAGTCATAGCATTTCTAAGTTCATTGCCTTTGTGTTGCAACAACAAGAAATGTTATAGCTTTCATAAATTCAAGGTGTGGAGAACTATGCAGTTGCAATGACAGAAAAGAATTAAGGAGTATGCAAATGAGAGAGCTAAAAATATAGAAATGATGACCCCATGAATTTCAAGACCTATTGCCGAGAGGATAAAACTGCCCCAGTCAAGGAAGTGACAATAACATTGAAAATTTTGTCACTGTAACTCAACTAAAGTCCTATCTCCTGTCAGCATGTCTTACAACGGTGGCTCTAGAAATTTCTCCTCGCGCTCTCTGGGAGGTTGCTCACACTATGGAGGTTCTTTCTGTGGCTCTTTAAACCCAACTCTCTGGCCTATCGAGCTGACCTCTGCTCTCCCACCACCCAAAAGCTGGGCTTCTCTCCATACAAGGGTTGTCAAGAGACCCCCTGAACCAGCACCTGGCAGACATCTTGTGTGATAACCAACCCCTGCAGACTTCCTACTTCTGACCAAGGACCTCTACCCTGGACAGTCCTTGGCAGGGGGCTTACAGTAGGTCTCTGCACATTGGCTCCAGAAGCCACTTTTTCCAAGACCATGGTTCTAAACGAATTGATACACTGCCCTGTGGATTCAGACCCCTGGGCTATGATGCCTGTGGTTTCCCACCAGTGGTTAATGGATCCAGTTTCTACCACCCAAATTTTGTGTCTAGAAGACCCGAACAATCCTGTTGCCAACCAGTCTATTGATCTGTTGTGTATCAACTGGTTGAGTATATAGATCCTTTAGCTGACAGGTCACAATTTTTTTCTCACTACCAACCACTACAATTATGTGTTCCAAAATTTTATTTTCTGACTCACCATCTGTCAACCAAGATTGACTTACAAAATGGTTCTTGTGTAATGTAATAGGAATAAAACCATATTTTGAATTTTATGGTGGCATTTGTGATATGATTCATATAATTAGCTACTCTTCAAAAATAAAGACAATCAGATGATCTTCAGTAAATAAACACATTCAAATGTTGGTGTTGTGTTTGCTACTTATTTTGTAGCAAAGATTTTCTTCTATTGTTATTTTTTATATTTAACTACTAAATATATAAATCTGCTTAATTAAGTGGGCTTTAGAATATTAGGTAATGAAAATTAAATGTCTTTTTATTTTTAGATATTGACATAAAATCACAGTTTTATTGGAATGACACTTTACAAGAATATTTTTTTATAAATAAAAATCGCAAGAGCTCTGAATATCCTAATTCTGTAATCTGTATTTGCTCTTGTAACTGGCATCACAGAAGAAGGGAATATTAAAGTTGTATGGTAGATAATGACTAGAGAGAGAAAACGCTATTTTACATAAGGTACTGATTTTGACTTTTTGAATAGCTGATGCTGGGGCCATTTCAGACCTTTTTCCTCTCTACAAGCAGAAAGAAGAATTGAACTCCACCTGCCGAAGAATGAATCCTATACATTAGAGGTCAGATATGCCTCCATCGCTCCACTTCCTTTTCCTACTCTGATACCACCCATCCTTCTCACCACACTCTACTTCTCTGCTGCGTTTGTTAATCCATTGCAGTGACCACACAAAACTCACAGTCAATACTTCCCATTATGGAATTTACTGGGGAAGTTAACAGGTTACAAAATGTTAAGGATACAGTTATTTTGCCTGCAGAATCTCTTCTCAACCGTGCTAGCAGCTCTATCCCTCACTGGTCTTCAGCATCTCATTTAGGGAGTCTTATGGTCTCTGCCCTCCTCCTGTTACAAAGCTCTGGGAGCAGCTGATAAATGCTGACAGGGCACCACATTCTGTAAGCCAGGCTGTTCATGGAAAACACTGAGATTTTCTCTTTTCTTGCATCGGGAAGTTGGGTGATCTGCCTCCCAGTTTGGGTGTTGGTGCTTTGCTGCCTCCCCATGCAGGAATCTGAGATGCACTTCAATCCTGGCTCTTTTTTCTTGCCAGCTGTGAGATGCTCTGGTCCTGCTTCTGCGTGGCTCCTGTCATATTCGGTAATATGGCAAAACTGACCAATCCCCTCTATTAGAGTTTCATGCACTCCATTACATTAGTACATACACACATTTTGTGAATATTGCATAGGCTACGGGTAGAAGACCATGCCAGGTATTTTCACTTCATCACAATATGAAACAAGGATGAAATATGAGTCATATTTGTTGCTATGTGTTTTATCAAAATAATAAATACGAGAGCAAATAGATTTCCAGAATATCATTCAGGGTTTTTTGTGAAAGTAACTAAGTCCCTTCATGACTCTGAGTATTTTCTTATATGCTTCATGTATTCACTATGTGCGAAGCACAAGCCAACTGTCCTTTGTGGAAAAGTCTTTTATAAAATGTGTGAGATTTCACCTGTGTGCTCTTGAATGGCTCCGAGAACATGTGTCTAAGAAAAACAAGCCTTTAAATCAGCAGGAAATACAAAATCCTTAATATAATTGTTGTGGTATGATTGCTTCTACACCAATATTTCAGTAAACACTGGAATGTTATAAGAAAAGAAATATAGATAAGAAGGAGACAACTCTAGTTACAATAAAGGCATATTTTGCATATATAAATACATCTTCAAAGAAATAAAACTAAAATTTCATATTTTTCCATTTTATATCTACTGTTTTATCACTCTTCCAAAATCTGTAGAACTACATAAGAGAGTATGTCATGAGTTTAGATAATTTTTTTTATTATTAAAGAAAAATCATGAGTATTCAATATTCAATATTTTAGCATTATATATAGTAATATAGTATATACACTTCTATGTTTGTGCATATGCATGTACATACATATATGAAGTTTATAAGGCTAACTTCTTAAAATTTTCTGCATTCTTACTGACTACTATTTATTGGCTCTATGAGCAATTTCAAAGCTTTGCCATTGTTTTTAGGGGCCATTAAGTTGGTTCCCTCAGAATGAAACTATAGTACAACAGAATGAGACATGGCCCAGTCCTGTACCAGCTCCAGAACGACTGGTGTCTTTAAACCCATTGCTACGGTCACTGTGTCAACTACACTGTCTCCTTTTTTCTGACAGCTAGCTTTCCCAAGCCTGCTATTCTTCTTTAGGAACTGGTTGCTGTTGAAAATGTGCCTAAAGAAAATGAGAGTACGTTTATCATAGCTTCTTAAGGGATATTTGCTTTACTCCTTCTGAAACTGATAAGTTTACTCTGCTGGCAGTCCGTGGTGTATTCGCTATTTTTATCAGCACCATAAATTCAAATGCATCAGTTTTTCTTTGGTCTTCTCTATTGATTGATAAGTTTCCACATACACATAAGGCTATTGAAAATATCACGGTTTAGGTCAGGTACACCTTACTTCTCGTGGCGACATCTTCACTCTCAACATTTCAAAAAATTATTCGAAAACAAATTTGCTATATATATGTATATATATAATTTATACACTGTTGATTGTATATACAAGTAAAATGTGTTAAAAATTTCTTTTAAAAAGATTAATAACTTATTAGTCCCAGCACATGGCTAACTGTAGAAATAAGGAATGTAATTGTGAGGAGTAATTTCTATTGGTATATATGCACCAGTATTTTTGTTTTGTTCACTTATAAAATATAAGATGAAAATGGGGTTAATGTATTTTAAATTGTTTACATGTTGAACATGTTAGGTACAAGTATGATTTTATTATTGTTTTTATTTGGAGATTATGTATGGTCAAAGAGTTGTGGACAGGTGTCTTGTTGACAAGGGGGGGTCTGTGATGGTTAGAGTTTATGTTAATTAGATCCACGTGGGTGAAGGTAGGCGTGGAGCCCAACCTATAAATCAGGTCCCAGCCTTATAACAACTGCTTGAGAGTGTGCCTTTTGTATAAGCAAGAGATCCTAGACCTAATCAGAGTCGCGTTCTCTCTTGACCCTTTGCTCATTACTGGTATTGGCTCCTGTGTCTGGTTCAGCAATCTCCTGTTGTGTTGCCCGCTGATCCTAGAAACCATCAGCAAACTGCTGGCCTTGGATTCATTAGGCTAACCTCAGATTAATGTACCTTTGCATCCATAAGCCTTCAAGCCCTAGTGTGTCATCATCCTGCTTCCAGTTACTCAGCTCTTGGAGCTAAATTAGTCAGAGAAATGTTCAGTTCACATCTGACTGATGGGTGTGGACTGGACTAAGCTTATCTACTTCTACAACTGTGTAAACCATTTATTGATATAAATCTTTTTCTATACATTTACAGAAGTAGCCCAAAAGAAGACTCCAGGAACTAATGGCATGCAAACTGAAGTGTTTCAGCAAGCTGAAGAAACACTGGAAGCACTTGCTTGTCCATGCAAGGAAATTTGGAAGACTGCTAAGTTAGCAGCATCTAACTAACTGGAAGAGATCCATATCTGAGTCCATTCCAAAGAAAGGACCTTATTAGTCCCAGGCCCAAAGGAATGCTCAAATTGTTAATGAAAAATAGCATTGACATTTCACACAAGTAAAATTTTGCTTAAGATCATCCACAATAGTTGCAGCAGTACATTAAGAGGGAATGGACAGAAGTTCAGGCCAGATTTAGAAGAGGATATCGTTGCTGATATAAGATGGACCTTGGTTCATAGCAAACAAAAACAGAAAATATGTTTGCTTGTCTTTCATTGACTAAGCAAAGGCATTCAACTGTGTCTGTGTTAATTTTATATAAAGGGTAAGTGTACATTAAGAAAGCATCCCAACAGTGCTGTCCAAGCCCATAAATCCAACATTAGCCCATATGTCAGACACTAATCTACAAAGTCCTCCTCCATCTCACAAAACACACATGATGACTCTGACTGCAGGAAGAAAGCCGAATCAGTGAGCCATGTAAGCATCTCAGAGCTGGCAGGGCTGCTCCAGCATCCCAGGCTGCATCAGGGCAGGTCCATGTGATTTCTCCTCAGGGATGTCTTGCAGGAAGTGAGCCTTGCCAGCTGAAGCAGGGAGCTGGCAAAGGCAGCTGCATCTTGGTCTGACCATCAGAAAGCAAGAGACCTGAGAACTAGAAAGGCGAGGCTCACCGAGCCATTTATCTCTCTGCCCTTCAATTAATCCCACATGTGTGTATCAGCCAGGTTGGCACAATAGACCTTAAGTATCTCATGTGTCATAGTAAACTGTGAATAACCTTGAGATAAATGGTCATTCCAGAACACCTCATTATGCACATGAGGAACTTATACATGGATTAAGAGGAAGTTGTGAGACCAGAATAAGGATATACTGAATAGTTTAAAATCAGGAAAGATTTGTGTCAGGATTGTATCCTTGTGCCATAATTGTTAAATCATCAGAGAAAATTATCAAAGAATCTAAAAGCTGAGAAAACCATCAGAGAAACTAGCTTATTGGAAGAAAACTGTGGCATCGGGATTGGAGAAAGGCTTGTTACAACCTGCCATATGAGATGACATAAATTTGCTGAAAGTAACAAAGAGGACTTGAAGCACTTGCTGATGAAGATTAAGGATTGCAGCCTTCAATATGGATTACAATGTCAACAAGATCCACATCCTTACAATTTGAACAATAAATAACATGATAAATGGAGAAAAGATTAAAGTTGTCATGGATTTCGTTTTGCTTAGATCCTCAATCAATTCTCATGGAAGCAGCAGTCAAGAGATCAAAAGATGTTTTGCATTAGGCCAATCTGTTGCACAAGACCTCAAGTATTGTAGGGGAAGGATGTTACTTTGGGCACTAAGGTACACCTGACTCATTTGCATGTGAAAGTTTGACACTGACTAAGGAAGACCAAAGAAGAATTGATGCATTTGAAACACTGTGCTCGAGAGGAATATTGAGTGTCATGAACTGTTAAAAGGACAAACCAATCCGTGTTGGAAAAAGTAAGGCCAAATTACTCCTTACAGGCAATAACTGCAAGACTTCATTGATTAGATTAATATCTAAAATCATATAATTTGTTTTTTATTTAAGTAAACTTCATATTTTCTAACCTTCACTTTTCACCACTTAGAAAAAAATATTAATTTGTTTTTTCTCTCGAGCCCCAGTGTTGCTGGTGGATAAGTGTTAGAGGACAACGGAAAGGAGGGTAAATTTACTCCATCGGTTTCTGTAAAGATTTAAAGCTTCAAAGATTCGACTTAGGGTTGCTTTGAGTCAAAATCAACTTCATGGCAGTAGTGGAGATGGTGGAATTATTATTATGTACTATAATGTATTAGTCTGTGACTCCAGGGTCAATAATAAAATTTTAGAATATTTTAATGCTATATATCCCTACAAAAATCATACTCTTTTGTCATATATTTTAATTCTCCCATTATTATCAACTATGAGATTTTTAAATCAATACTCAAGTACATGTTTATATTTATCCTGTAATTCCATTTTACATTTTAATCTATATTCATTTTCATGTTCTGCTCTGTGATTAATTTTATTCTGTCTAAATTTTTATTTTTGGTATTGATTTCAATACAGGTTTGCTGGTTTTGAAACCAGAATAAATATTGTGAGAGTTAGGTTTACTGTGCCAACTAGGCCAATAAGAACAAGCAGGGGGAGTTTAATCTGGTCGCAGCTTGATTGGAGGATGACCGAAATAAATAAAGAGTGTGGGCATCCCATCTTTATCTTCCTCTCTGGAAATTGTACCAGCATGCTGCGGCTTGACTGAGGGTTCTGCACTACCTGTGGGCCACGCCACGTGGATCATGTCACTAGAACTTGAGGCTCCTTTGAGACCTGCTTCGACATGCTGCTGGCTCATACATCGCTGGAGCTTGAGGCTGAAGGATCTAGTTGCTCTGCATTGTTTGATTGCATGATCCCATCAGGGCTTATTTTGCTAAGCTTCAGTACTATTGACTATTGCTGACCCACCCTGTCTTGCCTGAGGGAAGATTCCGCTGTCTGCTTCTTTGACCTTGGAACAGCAGCCCACATGAGTTGAAGGACTTCCAGTATATTAACTCTTCCATGACAGTGAGTTGAACTGAGCCTATTATACTGCTGTGTGGACTAATTAGCTGTTATACTCCTTCTAGCTGTATAAGCATATCCTCTTATGTGTGTGTGTGTGTATATATATACACATATAAGTGTCCTGGTTTTGTTACTCTAGAGCAGGGGTCCTCAAACTTTTTTAAGCAGGGGGCCAGTTCACTGTCCCTCAAACCCATTGGAGGGCCGGAGTATATTTAAAAAAAAACTATGAACAAATTCCTATGCACACTGTACATATCTTATTTTGAAGTAAAAAAACAAATGGGGTGAAAACACCCAGCGGGCCAGATAAATAGCCTCAGTGGTCCGCATGTGGCTCGCGGGCCATAGTTTGAGGATGCCTGCTCTAGAGAATCCTGCCTAATACAAATATGATTTGGGAAATGATGCTAAAAAAAGACTAGAAGAGAAGGATATTTCCTATTTTAGAGAAAATTAAAGGCAGGGAAATGTCTGTTAAACTGCCCAAAGCTCATTTGAAGTGTGAATAATATAAATGAAGACAACTAATAATGATCATTCTATATTTTTATATATGCTTGGCTGTAAAGAGAGTACAAAATTCTATGACATTCTGTTGTACAAACCCACAAACTTAACATAGAATGGAAGCCTGATTTCTTATTCCTTTTTCCCTTTCATTTTCTTCCCTTCTCATCTTAAAAGGTTCTATTTCTATCTCCTTAACTCTTTTCACATGAACCTAGAATGGTCTCTATAATCCTGCTGATAAGTTGACTTTAAATATTTGAACCAGCATCTTTCTGTTATTAGTCATCTTATTTTCAATGATCTTACATATTAATGCCCTCTTTCCTGTGGACCTGAGACACACTGCACTACTATGTGTCATAAAAGATAATTTTGGAAAATAAGGATCAATATTGCTTAGAATAATAAATCATTAAAAGACTTCTCATCAAAACTACAGTGATCCTCGATGCATGGAAACCGATAAAAGGAACTCCTATCACTGGAACCATGAACAGATCTTTCCCTATCACGACATGGAACGATTCAAATGGAGTCACTGCCAGGGAGAATAGAAGGAGCTTTCCTCTCCAAGATAAGATGGACACTATTGGCTCAATCATAGAATTTCTGGCATTTGTGCTGTAATAGCATGTTTATAACATTCATCAAAACCCAAACCCATTATCAACTCAGTTTGGACTTATCGTGGCCCTACAGGACAGGGAAGAACTGTCACATAGGATTCTGAAGACTGGAACTCTTTATAGTTTTATGGGAACAGACAACCTTGTTTTTATCCTGAGATAACATTCATAATAGTTTGTATAAGTTTATATAAGAAAAATCCAACTCTAAGTAAAGAAGATCAATAGATCATATATATACATATATAATAGTTTATATAAGAAAAAGTCCAACCCTAAGTATAGAAGATTAATGGAATATATATATATTATATATTATATATATATACAAAATGGGGAATGGTCATTCTGTGGTACACCACACCCCTTGCTAAATATGACCTACCCAGAGAATAAGGAGTCCTAGTGGCATAGTGAGTTACCTGTTTGGGCTGCTACCCATCACAAGGTCAACAGTTCAAAACCACCAGCCACTCTTGGGGAAAAAGATGAGGCTTTATACTCCAGTAAAGAGTTACAGTTTCTGAAACCCACAGGAATGCCCTATAGGGTCACTCTGAGTCAGACTTGATTAGATGGCAATGAGTTAGATTTTCTGAGTTTTGTTTTGTTTGCAATCCAGAATGGCCAAGCAACTCAGAAATGTGCCGTTGTAACTCAATTGTACTCATTACTCCATTCCCTAGGGGGTATCTTTTTTAACAAAGTCTCTTCTAACTCTTTTTTCTACAGTAACCTAGTCTACGGTGCTGATCTCTGCTTTCCTAGTGCCTGCCAATTGGGCTCTTTTCTATAGTGGCTATAAAGAGGGCACAGACAGAGTCTGGTTTCTAATTCCTGCCAGAGTTAGACATCACCTGTAACTACCCAGGGACCACCACAATCTCCTGTCACTGCCAGAAGACTTGAGTTTTGGCTCCATCAGTATCTGTTCCCAGAACTATAGATCTTAAAACTTGCAATGTATTTAGGGAATTCTGATTCCTAAGTTATACAGTCCTTATTTGCCATATTTGGTCTATGTTTTTCCCCCCTTTCCACAATGCATAACCTACTTTGCCTATAGAAGCTGTCAGACATTTGGATACAGATCAGTCAGTATGTTGAGCTAATAGTAATCTACAAATACAGTGTTTGGATCCCTGTTGTCAAGGTTTGAGCTCAGAATTTCCATCATCTTTGTTACACATTGTCAACTCTGCTAGCATGTCTTATCATCATTTCCTTAACTGTCTTAGAATCTGTCATTCTTGGATCACCTATTATGTCTTGCCATTGATGAAATGAACAATATCCCAAATGTAAGGTCAAACACTAATAATTATGGTACAATTAATTTTAATAGAGTTTCCTTCCATGAAATGATGGAAATTTCAGTGTTTAAATGCAGTAAACTCCTTCATCTATAAGTAATGGTAATGTGGTAAACTATTACTTGCTTACTTTTTACTTTCTAATTATATATATCAGAAGAAGATGCGTATGCATATATATATTTATATGTAAACATGCTTGTAATTCAGATAAATATGCTTCTATGAGTGGACTTTCAAAGCCTCAGTGTCTATAAGGTCATAACCAATATTCTAAAATTCTTCAATAATTTAGAATTTCAACACTCTTAAAGCAATAAAATCTTGGTAGATTAGTATTTGAAGTTGCATCTTCTTCGGACTAAATATCTTTGGATCAGTTTAATTCATTCGACGAACAACTTATTTGTGTATTTTTCTTGACAGTGAAAGGAAATGAAGAAGCTGGTTCCATTTTACTTGGCTAAGTGTCTGAAATTCTGACTCAATGAGCCTGTTGTCAACATGATTTGTTCTGTTAGTGTTATAAGAAAGATGTCATTGATTACAGGTAGCAAGGGTCTGGGTAGGGATGTGTGGCATCAATCTTGCTGTTTCCAAAGTTTTAATTTTAGTGTTACTGAGAATGAGTGTCTACAGCAACCAATATTTATTTTCAGCTGTATTTCACTATCAACTTGGAAATATTTTAATTTTGGTAATTTCAAAGTTGATATTCAGGTAATACTACAAATATAAAACCTCCTTCATACAAGAGGGTACCCCACCTCCCCCCAAAAACCCTGGAATTTATTTTTTTAAGCTATGCACTTATTTTCTTTTCCACAAAACAATGTTATCACCTTCAAAGTACTCTCCATTACACTTAATACATTTGTCAAATCTCCAATTCTGTTCTCAGAAATATTATTCAAACTCATATGTTTGGATGGCTGACAGAACCCTCCTTATTATTTTCTTCACCTCTTCAATGCTGTGAAGTTGCTGTCCATTTGTGTTCCTCTTTATTCACAGAAAAAAAAAGAAATAGCACTGAGGTACGTGGGGCAAGTGAGGCTTGCTGCTTTTTGCCAAAACATCTCATGACACTGAGACGGCTGGATGAGCAGGTGCATTGTTGTGGTGGCAAAACCAGCCCCCTATATACCACATAGTCAGGCCTTTTTTGTTGCACACTGTTATGGAGGCAATCTTTTCATAACTTCTAAATAGAAAACTTGATTAACAGTCTGATCTGATGGAACGAATTCCACATGCTATACGCTCACATCAACAAGCAAACAAAAATGAGCATCGTCTTCATCTTTGATTTCACTTGATGAGCTTTTTTTGGGTGAGGTGACAAGGCATCATCCACTGACTTGATTGATGTTTTCTTTCAGGGTCTTAAGAAAAGCACCACATCTCATCATGAGTAATGTCCTTGGTTGCTTCAGAGCTGTTCTTTCAAAGCACAGCATGTTTCCATTCTATGCACTTTTTGATGGGCATTTAGAACCCAAGGCACAAATTTCACAGCGACCCTTCTCATTCACAAATCTTCCATTAAAATTCACTGAACTGAGCACCTAGGTAATCCAGATAACGTCCCCTTCTCTTCAATGGTGTGTCGTCAGTCTTTGAGCATAAATGGATGAAGTTTGTCAACATTTTCATCCCTTCAGGAAGTTGATAGGCATCCAAAATGAGGTTTATCATCAGTCAACTTTTCAATATTTTGAAATGGGAAAACTATATGTACACTTGAGTTTATCCCATAGTGTTGTCCTTGTAAGCTGTGTTCAACATGACATCAGTTTCTGCAGCATTTTTTCCAGAGTAGGAACCAAAATTTCACAGAGGGAAGCTGTTCTCTTAAATCAGCCATCACAAAAATGAGGTTAGAGCGAAACTGCTTTTATGGAAAAATTCACTGTGACCAGAGAGAACTTTCCCAGCCCACTGAATGCACTAATTCGGAACGAGTTTTGTGATGCTCACCTACCAGGAAAAATGCAGATTTTGAAAGCTCTGCCCAGCAGATATCTTTTCCATTTTTTGGTTTGTTTGTTTGTTTTGGGGGTTCCCCCTCATATGTTTCACACAAAAAAACAACCAAGAATGTCATTTTGAGGACGAAGGTACACCTGATTCAAGCTGTATTTCAAGCACCTCATGTGAAAACTCTACAAGAATAAGGGAGACTGAAAAACTGATGCCTAGGAAGAGGAAAAAAGAAAAAGAAAAACACAACCAGAATGCTTCTTAGATGTCACGATGCCAAGGCACAGTCTCACATATTGTGGACAATGTTATCAGGAGGGATCAGCCACTAGATAGGGCATTATGTTTGGTAAAGCAGAAAGTTAACAAAAAAGATTGTGTTCCTCCAGTAAGATGAGAGAAACAAATGCATAGATACTCATGTGTGTATAAGAAAGAGCTTTAAATCTGGTGTTCCAGGATGCTAATTCGCTTGCCAGCAAGGAGTGGAGAGCCGGTGGGGGTTCTGAATGCTCAGCCCCCATAACAGCTAAGTGGACAACTGCCCCTCCCCCTAGAAGAATTTACTTCAGAGGACTGCACTGAAACTGCAGCTAGGGGAGAGGGGCATGTCTGATCAGGGCACATGGGAGCAAATGAATGGGGAGGAAGAGAGAGTGGAGCACATGCTGGTCCACCAGACCTGGAGGATGCTATTCATGCTCCAAACAGTCAATGCACAGAGTGGACCATATAGTTGATCCCACTATAAGACATGACTTCCCTCGCTGACCCATGGCCCTACAGGGGACAACACTGGAAACCCAGGTCAGGATTGGCCTAGTCTGACCCCAGGACACAGAGGCAAAAGACTAAAGGCATGCAGCAGAGTAATGGGGAGCAGGGCAAGGAGTTCCCAAGGGAGTACAAAGTATAGACTCTGTGGGGCCAGAGCATGACACCCCATCAGACTTGATTGGAGGACATGCCTAGGGGTCAAAATCAGGACTTAGTCTATCTACAGGTTTTGCTTTCTTTTTTAAATTAAAAAATTTTTTTTCTTTTTCTTTTTAGTTAATTTATGCTTTTCTGGGTCATTAGTTTTTTTTTGTTGTTGTCATCGCTGTGTTCTCTTTTGTTGTTTTGTCTTCCTATGCCTTGTTTTACAGTGCATATTATTATCTCTGCAGATCTATCTAGAAAAGATAGGCTGGATGAACAGTCTGGAGGAGAAAACAAAGGGACATATGGTTCCAGGGGGAATGGAAGAGGGGGAGGCGGGGGAAAGGAGGTGGTGTTGACCAACCCAGGGACAAGGGAGCAACAAATGATCCAAAATTAGTGGCAAGGAGGCTGTGAGAGTCCTGGTAGGGATTCAGCAAGGGTAATGTAACCAAAAGAAATGACTGAAACCCAAATGAAGGCTAAGCATGATAGTGGGACAAGAGGAAAGTAAAAGGAAATAGAGGAAAGAACTAGAAGGCAAAGGGTATTTATAGAGGTCTCAATAGAGGCATGTACATATGTAAATATATTTATAGAGGATGGTGGGGAAATAGATCTATGTGCATATATTTATAGGTTTAGTATTAAGGTAGCAGATGGACATTGGACCTCCACTCAAGTACTTACTCAATGCAAGAACACTTTGTTCTATTAAATTGGCATTCCATGATGCACACTGTCCTGACATGATCGCTGAAGACAAATGTGTGTATAAGCAAATGTGGTGAAGAAAGCTGATGGTGCCCAGCTATCAAAAGATATAGCATCTGGGGTCTTAAAGCCTTAAAGATAAACAAGTGGCCATCTAGCTCAGAAGCACCAGAGCCTACATGGAAGACGCACACCAGCCTGTGTAACCACAAAGTATAGAAGGGACCAGGTATCAGACATCAAAGAAAAAAAAAATCGTATCAATGGGTGTCCACCTTCCTGATATGATCACTGAAGACAAATGTGTGCATAAGCAAATGTGGTGAAGAAAGCTGATGGTGTCGGGCTATCACAAGATATAGCATCTGGGGTCTTAAAGGCTTGAAGATAAACAAGTGGCCAACTAACTCAGAAGCAACAAAGCCCACATGGAAGAAGCACATCAGCCTGTATGACCACAAAGTGTCAAAGGGACCAGGTATCACGCATCAAAGAACAAAAATATCATATCATTGTAAATAAGGGTGAGTGCATAGTGGAGAACCAAAGCCCATCTCTAGGCCACTGAACACCCCTTACAGAAGCCAGTTAGAGTGCAGGATAGCAATGATGAAACATATAACTTCCCTCTAGTTCTTAAATCCTTCCTCCCCTCACTACCATGATCCCAATTCTACCTTACAAATCTGGCTAGACCAGAGGATGTACATTGGTACAGATAGGAACTGGAAACAGGGAATCTAGGATTGATGATCCCTTCAGGACCAGTGGTGAGAGTGGCAATACCTGGAGGGTAGAGGGAAGGTGGGATAGAAAGGGGGAACCTATTACAAGGATCTACATATAGACTCTTCCCTGGGGGATGGATAACAGAAAAGTGGGTGAAGGGAGATATCGAGCAGTGTAAGATATGACAAAATAATAATAATTTATAAATTATCAAGGGTCCATGAGGGAGCAGGGAGTGGGGAGGGAGGGGGGAAATGAGAAGCTGATATCAAGGGCTCAAGTAGAAAGCAAATATTTTAAGAATGATGATGGCAACAAAGGTACAAATATGCTTGGCACAATTGATGTATGTATGGATTTTGATAAGAACTCTATGAGCCCCCAATAAAAAATGCAAGAGCAATTGAATATTGAGAAGACATCACAGTCCAGTCCAGATCAAGTCCATAGTCTGATATTAGCCCATGTGTCTAATACCAATCTATAAAGTCCTCTTCAGACTGAGGAAACACACGCAATGATGCCAAATGCAGGAAGGTCACAGGCCATTGGGTGGGAAGTCTTGTGGATCTAGTGGCATAAGGATCTCAGAGCTTGCAGGGATCTCCACGTAGCTCCTCCAGCTCATGACACTAGCCTAGTTCCATGTCACTTGTCAGCTGCAATGTCTCAAAGGGAGTGAGTCTATGTCCCAACTCCAGAGAGCTATTTATCTCCTATGAAGTCTCCAAATGAAGTCATCAATCTGTGACCTGAATGACAGGCTAAATTCCACCCCTTCACTCTTAAGCTCAAATTGACAACAGATTATGTCACTAACACAAAATGAGGAATTAAGTCCACAGCAATTATGAGGAAGGAAAAGAACCAGACAGTGTTTCCTTCTGTTGTACATAGGGTCTCTATGATTTGGAATTAACTGCAAAGCACCTAACAACAATAATAGGGTTCAGTAAACAATAAGTTGGCAAAAATTGTGTCTGTAACAAAAAAGCACTTGGAGAGCGGGAAGACGGCCGCCAGATAAGTAGCTCATGCCCGGAGCTCCAAGGAGATTGGTGAGTAGGGAGAGTTGGGGGCGGAGTAGGGGTACTAGATTTGTCTGTTCGATTCCCAAGACCACTCAGAGCATCTCTCGGACCTAGAGATGGACTCCCACCCATAGCCAGGGCTCCGCGTGGACGCGCGTGGTCTCTGGTGCAGAGCTCCACGCAGCTGCTCTGCCGGGACCTACACCATAAGGCAGCCAGGTGCACGGTGGAGGCTGCGCACTGCCTTGGTGCTCTGCACAATACTGCCAGTCAGGAACCCCCACCCTGCCTTAGGGAGCCTGGGGCCCATGTGTGTGCTCCAACCAGCATACCACCCCACCCCCACCTGGGCACCCCTTGTGTTCCAGCAGACAAGACCCTCCCCCCTTCTCCCCGGAGGCGCACGGCCAGCACCACACCCAGGCGGAAGGCAGAGACTGAGGATCTGCCTCTTGGCTCCGCGCAAACCGCCAATCAGACCATCCCGCATGCTCAGAGGTTGCAGCCCAGAGGAGCCTGCCTCATTATTGTGCTCCTTGCAGATCCGCCAGCCAGCCCCCTCCCTGAGACTCCCCGCCCACCTGCTCCCCTATGCATGTACACGCCAGTGCACGCGTACGTGGGGACACACATCCGCACTCAGTGATCCACATCCTGCCACAGCATTGCAGCCCGCCAGGCAGAGGAACCAAGGCTGGCAGAACTATCTGCACCTACGGCATAGGAACCCAAGTTTTGGGGGCTTTATCACTGCATTCTCTCTTCTCACTCTGTCCCACCCTTTGGGCTCCAAGCAGTGCATTTACATACCAGTCACAGCACCCCTCCCATCTGCCTACTGAGGGAAGTGCCCCTAGCCAGAAACAGATCACCTAATCCCCAACCCTTACCCTAAATATGCTCCCCTGCACTGGGGCCAATACTTTCTATCAGACTGCAGCTTGCACAGCTGTAAACAACCCCTAAGGAGACTTGAAGGTTGCTGGAGAACTAACCATAGGAGAAGGCGAGAGGGAATCCCCAGCAGGACAAAGGTGACCCACAACCCCTCAAGGCAGTTGGCTAAAGGCAGCCAGCTGAAGCACCAACCTCCCAAAGAGAGCTCAGGGCTCTGAGACACCTGGGAAAATGGAACCAAGTGCCCACAAATCGAACAAAAAACAGCAAGCTGCTTCCACAGCGTCAACAAGAAAAGAGAAACAAAATCCAATGCCAGAGGACCACCTGGACCTAACAGCAGACATAGAAAAGGCAGAGGTTGACCTCCCACAGAAAGAAATCTTCAGAATTCTGCTTGGAGCCATACAGGACATGAGGGAAGTATTACAGAGAAAGGATGAAATGTTAGAGGAATTAAAGGTTATGCACCAAAGGGAAATACAAGAGTTAAAAGTAGCGATAACAAAAACTAGCAGCAAACTCATGGACTTTGCCCAGAGAATGGAGGAGGCAGAAAACCGCACCAGTGACCTAGAGGATTCACAAGCACAAAAAAATTAATAAACGTGAGAAAAAGTCTAACAAGTCCATCAGAGAAGCTGAAGAAAACCTCAGAGCTATGTCTGACGCTATGAGAAGGAACAACTTCAGAATTATCAGCGTGGAGGAAGAATCCATATCAAGGAAACCAACATCCAAAATAGTGATAGAATGCTTGAAGGAAAACTTTCCTAACTTAATGAATGAAAACCAGGCAACTATCCAGGAGGCTGAAAGAACATCAGCTAGACTGAATCCCCAGAAGAAGTCAGCAAGACATATAGTTGTTAAACTATCCAGCTATGAGGAAAAGGAGAGGATTATGAGAGCAGTTAGAGAAAAACAGGAAACCACAGATAAAGGCAGATAAGAATATGCTCAGACCTGTCAGCAGACACTATGAAGAAGAGGAGACAGTGGAGCAGCATATTCCGAAAATTGCAGGAAATGAACGCAAACCCAAGAATACTCTATCCCGCCAAACTATCTATCCAAATAGTTGGAGAAGTGAGAGTCTTTCCGGACAAAGAAAGCCTCAAAGAATATGCTAAAAGGAACCCAGCACTACAAAAGATCCTCACTGACCCAGTATGGGCAGAAGAACAACACTCACCAAGCACATACAAGAGACCACCACACAGAACAACTCCACCCAGAGACCATCAAAGGGAAAACAGCCCCGAAGATAAAACTGGAACAACGATGGAAAGAAGGCAAGAATGAACCGTAAACACACATATGCACAATCCACCGAAAAGAAATGGTGGTAGGAAAGCACCCAACACAAGAGAGATAAGATGATATCACAGGATCCACAGATAGATGTGATAAACCTGAATATCAATGGGATGAACTCAGACCTTAAGAGACAGAGGCTAATTCACTGGCTTGGAAAACACAAACCCTCGATCTGCTGCCTACAGGAAACATACCTCAACATTACAGATAAAAACAGGCTGAGAATCAAAGGACAGAGGCATTACCAGTCAAGCTCTAATTAAAAAAAAACAGGGGTTGCAATCCTAATCTCAGATAAAATTGACTTCCAAGTGCAAACCATAAAAAGAGATGATGGGCACTATATAATGCTCAAGGGAACATTACATAAAGAACCAATAAGCATTCTAAACATTTACTCGCCAAATAAGCATCCAGCAGAATATGTCAAGCAAACACTTCAAAGGATGAAAAAAGAAATCACAGCCTCAACAATTACAGTAGGTGATTTCATTACACCGCTCTCTGAGAAAGATAGATCACTCGGAAAGAAACTCAACAAGACTAGAGATCTAAACACTACAATCAGACAATGTGACCTGATAGATATCTACAGAGCTCTCCACCCAAACAAAAAGGAATTCACATTCTATTCTGCTCCACATGGCACATTTTCTAAAATAGACCACATGCTAGGGCATAAGTCGAATCTACATAAATTCAAGCACACTGATATCATACATCATATCTCTGACCACCGTGCCACAAGATTGGAAATAAACAAAAGGAAGATAAAGGAAGTAAGGGCAAACCATTGGAGAATGAATAGCTCTATTGCAAAAGGAGAGCGTACTGGCTCAGATCAAAGATGAAATTAGGAAATTTCTAGAAACCAACGAGAATGAAAACAACATACCAAAACTTATGGGACACAGAAAGGCAGTCATCAGAGGTTGTCTCATAGCATTACATGCACACATAAAGAAAGGAAGAGAGGCATATGATTGATACACTGACACAAAATTTATAGCAACTAGAGCGGAGTCAGCAAGAAAATCCAACTAACAGAAAAAGAAAAGAAATAATAAGAATTAGATCTGAGATTCAGGAGAGAGAAAATAAGAAAACTATGGGGAAAAAATCAATGCTGCTAAAAGTTGGTTCTTTGAACAGATAAAATGAATCGACAGACCTCTCGCGAATTTGACCAAAGAAAGGAGGGAATGTATTTCAATAGCAAGGATGAGGGATGAAAAAGGGAATATTACAACGGACCATAGTGAAATCAAAAGGATAATTACACAGTAATATGAAGGACTGTAATGAATTAAAAAACTTGGAAGACATGGATGAATTCTTGGAAAAACAATCCCTCCCCAGATTATCCCCAATGGCCATCAAAGACTTCAGCAGACCCATATCAGTACAAGAAATAGACAAGGCTATCAAAGATTTAAAAACCAAGAAGGCTCCAGGATCAGATGGATTCACGGGTGAATTTTATCAAGCATTCAGGGAAGAACTGACACCAATCCTACACAAACTCTTCCAGAATATAGGAAAAGATGACAAACTCCCAAATTCCTTCTATGAAGCTCGTATAACTTTGATACCTAAACTGGGCAAAGATCCCACAAGAATTGAGAACTACAGACCAATTTCCCTAATGAATATTGATGCAAAAATCCTTAACAGTATTCTAGCCAAGAGAATACAAAAATATATAAAACAAATAATTCACCATGACTTGGTTCAACACGAAAGACCATAAGTATTATTTGTCACATTGAAATGAAGAAATATAAGAACCACATGATAATATCAATAGATCCAGAAAAAGTGTTCAACAACATCCAACACCAAATTCATGTTTAAGACACTCAAGAAGATAGGAATGGAAGGAAAATTCCTCAATACAATGCAAGCTATATATGAAAAACCAGCAGTCAATGTGGTAGTCAACGGAAAAAAGACGAGATCAATTCTTTTGAAAAAGGGGAATAGAAAAGTATGTCCCTTGTCCCCACTCTTATTTAACATTATGCTGGAAGTCCTAGCTAACAATATAAGGCAAAGATAAGGGATTCACCTGGGAAAGGAAGAAGTGAAACTATCGTTATTTGCAGATGATATGATTTTATATATGGAAAATCCTAAAAGTTTCACAAGAGGAGTACTGGATAAACAAGCGGCCATCTAGCTCAGAAGCAACAAAGCCCACATGGAACAACATATCAACCTGTGTGATCACGGGGTGTCAAACGGATCACTGAAGACAAATGGGTGCATAAGCAAATGTGGCGAAGAAAGCTGATAGTGCCCGGCTATCAATAAGTATAGCGTCTGGGGTCTTAAAGGCTTGAAGGTAATCAAGCGGCCATCAAGCTCAGAAGCAACAATGCCCGCATGGAAGAAGCACACCAGCCTCTGCAACCACGAGGTGTCGAAGGGACCAGGTGTAAGGCATCATCAGAACAAAAAATCTTACCATAGTGAATGATGGGGGGAGTGCGAAGTGGAGATCCAAAGCCCATTAGTAGGCCACTGGAGATCCCCTTGCAGAGGGGTCTCGGGGAAGAGATGAGCCAGTCAGGGTGCTATGTAACAATGATGAGAAATACAACTTTCCTCTGGTTCCTAAAGGTTTCCTCCCCGCTCCCACTACCATGACTCGAATTCGATCTTGCAAGTCTGGCTAGACCAGAGGAGGTTCACTGGTACTAATAGGAACTGAAAATACAGGGAATCCAGGATGGATGAGCCCTATAGGACCAGTGGTGTGAGTGGCAAAACAGGGAGGGTAAAGGGAGAATGGGTAGGAAAGAGGGAACCGATTACATGGAACTGTGTGTGACCTCCTCCCTGGGGGACAGACAACCGAAAAGTGGATGAAGGGAGACGTCGGACAGGGCAAGATATAACAAAATACCCATTTATAAACTATCAAGGGCTCATGCGGGAGTGGGGAGTGGGGAGGGAGGGGAAAAATGAGGACCTAATGTCGGGGGTTTAAATGGAGAGAAAATGTTTTGAGAAACGATGTACAAATGCGCTTTACACAATTGGTGTGTGTATGGATTGGGATAACAGTTGTATGAGCCCCTAATAAAATGTTAAAAAAGAAAAAGAAAGAAAAAAAAAAAGAGGAGTACTGGAAGCAATAGAGGAATATGGCAGAATAGCAGGTTACAAGATCAGCAAACAGAAGTCCCTCGCATTACTGTGCACATCAGACAAGGACACAGAAGAGGGGATCAAAAAGGGTGTATCCTTCACAATAGCCAAACACAAATTGAAATATCTAGGGATATTCTTGACTCAAAAAATAAAAGATCTGTATAAGGAAAACTACAAAACGCTATTAAAAGAAGCCAAGGATGACCTCAACAAATGGAAGGAGATCCCATGCATGTGTACTGGCAAACTCAATATTGTAAAGATGTAAATTCTACCCAAGCCACGATATCATTTCAATGCTATCCTGATCCAAATTCCAGCAACTTTCTTCAAAGAGTTGGAAAAACAAATTACCAACTTCATATGGAGGGGAAAGAAACCAAGAATTAGAAGAGAACTCCTCAAGAGGAAGGATAAGGGCTTGCTTTACCCGACTTTAGCACCGATTACACAACCACAGTGGTCAAAACAGCGTGGTACTGGTATAACGACCGATATTCAGACCAATGGAAAAGGATTAAATGCCCAGAAATAAAATAATCGGCATACAGACAACTGATCTTTGATAAGGGGCCCAAAAATATCAAATGGGAAGTGGATGCCCTTTCAATTCATGGTGCTGGAAAAAATGGATACGTAGCTGCAGAAAAATGAAGCAAGACCCTTACCTCACTCCATACACAAGAATGAACTCAAGATCATAGACCTTGAGGTTAAACCCCAAACTATTAGGGCCATCAATGAGGGAATTGGTTCAAACCTGAGAACCTTGGCTATCGGAAATCTGGAAGGACACCAACACAGAGGAGGCACAAATTGACCAGTGGGACATACTAAAAAAAACACTTATGTACACGAAAGAATTCACCAAGAGAGTAATAAGAGAGACTACAGAATGGGAAAACATCTTTGGCAATGACACATCCGACAAAGGCCTTATTACTAAAACCTATAACACACTGCTAAAGTACAACAAGAGAAAAACCAATTGCCCACTTAGGAGGTTGGCAAAGGACCTGAGCAGGAGTTTCTCAAGGGCAGAAATCCAAATGGCCAATAAATATATGAGAAAATTTTCCAGATCTCTAGACATAAGAGAAATGCAAATTAAAACAACTATGAGATACCACCTAACGCCCTCAAAGATAGCCCAGTTCAAGAAATCAGAAAGTAATAAGTGTTGAAGGGGATGTAGAGAGAAAGGGAGGAGGGAAAAAGTTATGGGTAGCTGGGGGAATAAGGCACTAACCCACACAGGGGGAGGGTGTTGATTGTGTCTCCACAGGGAAAGAGGGACCAGACTTCAACCCGGAGCTCCAAGACAGGAACGCAACACACTGTCATGAAGGCAGACACCGATGGAGGTTGCCTGAGGGGCTGGCCCCATTATCAACTGGGTACATGGCACCACCCTCCCCCAGGGAGAATTCACTTCAGAGGACAGCACTGAAGCTGCAGCTTGGGAAGAGGGGAAGGGGACTGGTCTGGTCGGAGCACATGTGAGCCAATAAGGGAGGCCTCCTCCCTGGAGCATGGACAGTGGAGAAGTGGGTGAGGGAGACGTTGGATGGGGTAAGATATGATAAAATAATAAT
>NW_022111372.1:21049142-21146655 GCF_000313985.2 Echinops telfairi
GACACCAAGGGCTCAAGTGGAAAGCAGGTGTTGTGAGAATGATGAAGTCAACATATGTACTAATGTGCTGGACACAAATGATGTATGTATGGATTATGATGAGTTGTATGAGCCCCTAATAAAATGATTATTTTAAAAAAAATTTGTGTAGTTCCAAGCAATTTTTAAAGTAATTTTTATGCAGTATTTTATGAGACCTTTAAGAAATCCTGTTAGAAATTATTTCATTATATGATAAGAACCTTTTACATATGATAAGACAGAATCTCAAATAGAAATATTGATTGATAAAGGTACCATATTTTTAAGAAAATGTAATTCCCTACTCTCTTCCTAATCTAAAAATGAGAGCAATAAGTGATTATATAGATCCACAAGTTGAATTTACTTAATGTATAGATAGGAACTTGCAGTCCAGAAAAGCTAATTTTAAGTCATGTATTAAATTAATGGCAAGACCAAGACTGAAATCTCTAGTTCCCTATATTTGTTTTAATTCAATTTTAGTGTCATGGGATTTCATATTTTTTCATAATTTCATCTTCTTTCTTCTTCTCTTTCTCCCCATTAACACCACTAGGTTGGTGAATAGGTTGCTTGGGAAGTAATTATATTTCCTGTACTGCTATCATGAAATTTAAAGTAAAGATGTTTTTTAATAAGAAGCGTAATGTCTGTATAAATGTCATGTACTTCCCTGTAAATACAAACTTACTTTACAACTTTCATTATAAAAATATGACAATCCCAGTTATCACCATATTATAAAAAAAACCTCTCATACAGCCTTCAAGCAAGTTATACATCCAGAACACAAACAAAATAAGGGGACATCAATTGTTGTTTTATTTTATTTTGCTGACCATCTCAGATGATTAAAATTTGTCTGTATGTTTTATATTTTATTTTCACGGTTCTCTAGACCTTGATAATCCTTTTCCAATAAGCATTGTCCTTTAAATAAATTCATTAGGAATTACACACCAAGATTACAGAGTGATCACACACAGTAATTTCAGTATTGAAGATGGTAAATTTTTAATACTACACCTAGCATTAATATTATATACAACAATATCACATTTAAGGATGAAAATAACTAGAAATGTTCATCTCAAAAAGTAATTCCAAATAATATTCTAGAAACACCTAGCCTTTAAAATAAAACCATTGCAGTTAAACCATGTTTGACCCATGACAAGCCCAGGTGTTTCGAGAACTGGCTTTCTCCATATTGCAACAACTGGATCTGACAGTTCTGCATTCCCCACTCCCAGCTGAGGCAGCCTCCCTTCCTCATCCTCTGAAAGGTTCTTACAAGCCCTCACCTTAGTCTTGTCTCTCCCAGACTTCTTTCTCCTGCTGCATGCTGTGTCAATGTTGTTATACTCTGGTTCTGTGATATTTAAAACTTAGGTTTCAGATCCCAAATTTATGCTCAAGCATTATGAACCCCAATTATCTTGGGATTTGCGAACATGCAATTCTAAATTCTAGTAATTAATAATATTGTTTTCCAGTTTACTCATCATGAGTCATTTCTTTGCAATTAATTTTACCAATTGGTATTTTATTTATTTTTGTTCCATTAGTGCTCACAGAAAACTGATTTATCGCCTCTGCCTAACCCGTCGGATTTATTAATCATGCTTCAGCAGGACCTTGTCAAACATCTTGTTAGTAACAGTCCTTTTTCAAAATAATTTTCATTTAGCTCTCCCCATCCGCCAGACTCTAAGGGAATTCATTGATGCACCAATGGTTTATTTTATCTTATTTTCAAACAGGATGCACTCTTTATATTGTCAGAGTTAGCAAGGCACCAAAAGAATTAAAGTGTATGGAATCTATTCGAAGGCCAAACCAAATCAAACTCATTACCACCTAGCAAATTCTGACTGCTGGTAACCCTGTAGGGCAGGGTAGAAGTGCCCCTGTAGGTTTTCGAGACTAACAGTTTAGGAGAGTAGAAAGCCTCATCTTTTTCCTGAGGAACTCCTGGTAGGTTTGACCAGCTGACCTTGCAGATCAAAGACAATGTATAACCACTATACCACCAGGGTTCTACTACTCAGCACACACAGGGTTCAATCTTTATGCATCTATTTTAACTCAACCTCAGTGGGAAAGAGACTTCCTATACATTAAAGCCCAGAGATGGAGAACCTGGGAGGAAAACAAATTAAATGACATAATTTTACTTACATTAGGGAGTGTTTTAGATGAGGTACTGTGTCACAGCAACTGGGTGAACAGGAAAGTTTCCACTGAATGCGGAAGGGGGTCGTGGTGGAGGAATTTTAAAGTCTGAATGAGGTGGGCTATTGATAGCATCCACCTGATAACACTAACCTATCAGCAGCAGCACAGCCTCTGGGTCCTTAAACTACACGAACCATGCAAATAAACAATGTTTTTGGTTTGTTTGTTTTGTTTCTCCGGTGGATTCTCAGACAGTAAGTTTTTCAGGCTCTCCCCTTCTTAGGGTTGTGTACAAATAGAGAGGGGAATCTATTCGACATTATAGTCGGTATGTCTCCTCGATCTTATTTGGTATTCTGATTTTTAGTATGTTCACTGTCGTCGGTAACCTTTGTTAAATGTCCTATGCACTGAAAAGAGTCTGTCAATATTTCGCTTGTTCTTAATTTCCCCATGAGAAAATTAAGACCTAAGAGAGGTCTTCAAAATTTCCTGGAGGATTTCTATTGTCTTTTAATTCAATCTTTCCATGAACGTTTGTGAAGGCCTTGTATATTTTTAAAATGTGGTTTGTTTTTCCTCTTTCTGTCTTTCTATCATTGTAAACAGATGCTGACCAATTAACTACGTATTTAATTACAAGAGCGATTGCAGCTGTGAGAGAGCAGGTCCTTGGTATAGTTCGCTGCCATTGAGTCTATGCCGACTTATAGTGAGGACTTACCTTATAGGACGGATCTGCCCCTGTGAGTGGCTGAGGCTGTACCTGTTTATAGCAGCGGGAAGCCCACTTTTTCTTTCGCAGAGAGGTGAGCGATTTCGAACTGCTAAACCTGCAGGTCAAAGTCCAATGCGTAACCACTTCACAACCGGGCTCTTACTCATCCGGCATATACCAAAATTTAACAAGGATGCTTTGGCTTTCTTAGATGACAAAAATTCCCACAGAAACGTTTAGAGAAAGTATCCTTTAAGCTGAATTGGAAAGCTGAATGAAAATAGCTGGCTTGGATGAGACACTTCAGTCGAGGTATTGAGTAAAAAGGTCTTTTGAGTAATTATGAATAAATGATAAACCTGAGTGAGGTCAAACATTCAAAATATACAAAAGGACTGAAGCATATTTCTACCTCTGCTCTTCTTTCAACTCAGCCTAAACCTGCTTTTCCTGATAGGTCAACTGACCTTCAATTCTCTCTTTGCTTAGATGTCTTTATTTTTTAGATAGCCCTCAACTTTTAGGTTTCAATTTTCTTTATAATGCCTCCACCATTAGATGCAATTATTACTTTAGATTGCTTTTGTTCATGTGTATTTTAATTGGACTTGAATTAGTGTCAAATTAATAGAGGTGGGATGTGGTGTACAGAAAAATTCACTCAGCCTGTGGAAATTGAATTTCAGAGTATTCTTCAGAAAAAGAAAAAAATACTTATCCAGTTGCATGGAGACACCAATCTACATGAAGACTGATGATTCCAACTAAAAATTTCTTAAAGAGATAGTAATAGTTCATAAAACAAAGAAATTATAATACAATCGCTCCCAGGCTGGCAGAGAGAAAAGCTGGGCTGGGGATTGGGGTCTTTCAGCAAGTAAAACCCCACGGAGCAGGTCTTCGCTGTAATACATAGATTGCCTTGAGCGGGAATTTATTTGGTCTTGCATTTTTTCAAATATAATTTCTGAAAAAATGATTAGTTATTTACTTTAGTATTAGAAAGATATTCTCTTATTCTGTGTTTCTGAGGACTTAAATAATATCAGTGTTTATATGTAGCATCTTTTAATATTTGTTTCTTTATACAAATAAAGCATATCCTGGTCTCCCTTCCTTCCTTCTTTCCTTTCTTCCTTTCTTCTAGTGAATATAACAGTTTTTATTGAAAAACAAAACAAAACAAAACAAAAACCTCTCCACCCCTTTCCTGATATGTAGGCTTATTTGAGATAGATAGTTAGATAAATAGATAAAGATAGATAGATGATAGATAAATTACAGCACTTGAATAGGCTTATTCAAAACTCTGTTTTGTTACACTGATTTAATGTTTCTTTTCTGTGATGTTTTATTTTTATAGCTTCTTTAATTTTATAATCTTTAGATTCAGTTTATCAGTTTCAACACAAATGTTGAGTGTCTGTTGAATTTATAGATACATTTGCATATATTGGGTATCTTTTAGTTCATGGTACAGCTTTATATTTGGGAGTGTTATTTCATTACTTTCTTCAATATTTAAAGTATTTAATATTGGTGCTCTGAGTTTTCAAAGTAAAATCTACAAATTTAAATTGTGCTGTGAAAGATGTGCAGAGAATAGTCCCCAAATATGTTTGTAGACTAAGCCAATGACCAGCCAAATGATTTAATTTTTTATCTATAGTGCATATCTCAAGGATCCCTGATGGCATAGTAGCTTAAGTGTTGGGTTGCTAACTGCAAGGCCAGCAGTTCAAACCCTCCACTTCCTCCATCGGAGAAAGATGAAGCTTTCTGCTCTCATAAACATTTACAGCCTCAGAAACCTACAGGGGCAGTTATGCTCTGTCCTGTAAGGTCACACAACAGACTTACACTTGATGGCAGTGAGTTGAAATGTTGAGTCTCATGCCAAAAAATTGGTCCTCAAATTTCTTTTTCTCCAAGTTCCAGATATCTATCCTTATTTATTCTTCAGACCTATTCAAACATTATTTAACAGGAAAACGTATACTGCTACCTTAGAATAACATAAAGTCCCCTTGATAATATATTTCAACATCAAGAATTTTTCATTTGCAGTTTATAATTATTGTAATTAAATGACAGCTTAATATTTTCTTGCTCTATTACACTCAGTCTACTGAGATACCACAGACTTATCTTAATATATTGATCATTATGGAGTAATAACGAGTGCCTTGCTGACCAAGGAAGAAAGATGAGACCTCCTACCCTGTAAACAGCTCCAGTCTCACAAACCCACAAGGGCAAGTCTACCCTCTCCTAAAGGGTCACTATGAGTCAAATCGTATCCACGGCAGTGAGCTTAGATGAACTGATGCAAATAATAAAGTGCTCAGTCATTATCTGAAAGGTTGATGGTTAAAACACATCCAGAGAGTCCTCAGAGGACCTGCCTAGGGACCTGCTTCTGAAGGGCCACAGCCATGGACACTCTATGGAGAATTTATATAACATGAATTGGAAACTGGGGAAATTAGATAAGATACCAAATAATACAATTGCCTTTAAAAGTTACATTTAATAAGATGGTTCCATAGTATAGAGTCCAATTCATGCTAAGTACTCATGGAAAAAAATGGTACTGATACAGTGGTCACGTGTTTTGAGTCATAACTAAAACAAAAATGAACACAAGAACAAACAAAAAATACGGGGAACTGGAGCTGTGGGGAACAACACCGTTAGCTCAATAATAGCTAGTAACGCAACCATTAAGGAAAGAACTGTTAAAATCTAATGCATAGAAGTGATTCATGAGCTAGCTTCTGGGAAAATGATTTCATCAATTCCTAGAAGTCATCCTTGCAAACCAGGTGGGGAACAGATGATCGGCAACTTCTGGAGTCAGAGTGATGTGTGCAGCAGAAGCTCGGCCCTCATTCCATTGGCTTAGAATTCACAGTGTTTTGTAACTGTCAGAGCAAACAGCAGAAGGAAGCTGGAAAACTGGAAGCGACTTGACATAAATCAGGTAAATGTCCAGACAGGGTAGGAACTGGGGGACCAGAACACTCTAACATGCGAAATTGTTGGAAATTGGAAAGACTGAAATTTGTGTTTTGGGAAATTCAAAGTGTTTCTAGAGACGATATAGAAGAAAATGGTATTTTTCTGAGTCCTAATCACAGAACATCAATTCTGGAGGTGTGAGTTTCTTAATAAAAATAATAGCTTTTTCTTACATTGACTAAGGAGCCCTGGTGGCTTAGTGGTTACACATTGGGCTGTCATCCTAAAGGTCAGCAGTTCAAAAGCACCAGCAGCTTCAAGGGAGAAAGATAGGTTTTTCTACTGCCTTAAAGAGTCATCATTTCCCATACTTCCAGAGGCAGTTCTATCCCATCCTGTAGGGTCACTATGAGACAATATTGACTTGAAAACAGTGAATTACCAAACTGACATGGGATAGTTTCTATAATGATCGGTCCAATTGTGTTGTGAAAAATTTGCTGTTTTCAACCTTAAATTTTGCTAGTTATTTTATGCTATCATTAGCAATCCATTGTATTTAATTCCAAATGATCCACTCTAAGTTTTGTTGTCTTTTAATTTGCTCATCTGCTAATTGTGATAAAGAGAATAAAAACATCTCTAAGATACAGGTCAGTCTCCCAAGTCTGAAAATCAGTCCATTTTAATAGGGCACAGAGGAAGTAAGGTTGTAGATGAAACTTTGGTTCCTGATCATGTGATCTTATCATAGGAAGATTATCTTGAATGACTAAGCAGATCCAGTGTAATCACATATACATTGAAATCAAATCATATTAACCACCTGTGTCAGATTAGAACAACGTCCTTCTCCAGGGTTTTCAATGGCTGGATTTATAAAAAGACCTTGAAGTCTTTCCTCAGAGACACTTCTAGTGTCCTCAAGCTTCCAATCTTCCAGTTAGCACCAATTGCATTCTCCATCAGAACCACCGACAGACTACATTGCGATTGAAGCACCCTTAGAAGAGTCTCAGAAAAGACACACAGGCATGCCAACACCTTAGTTTTTTAGACAATGAGGCTATGCCAGACTTCCAACGTAGGATATTGTAAGATTTTTATTGTTTAGAGCACTAAATCTGATTTACCTATTAAGTCAATAGGACTTTATGTCAGTGTGTAAGAGCCAGAAAAACATCCCTTCACTTGAAATCTAAAGCAAATATATTTTTTCAGCTTGTTCAAGAAGCTACAGTTGTTGCCCACAACAACACAGCTTTTACCAATTGTGGTAGTTACATAATCTGATGTCAATTTGAGGATTCAGAGTGAAGGGATGGAGTTTAGCCTGTCAATCCGGTAGTAGCCTGATAGCTTCATTTGGAGGAGCTAAGGTGGTAAATAGCTCACTGGAGATGGGACTCATGCTCACTTCCTGGGAGACATCTCTGTGGAGAAGACACATGGAGAGAGACTAAACGAGCTAGACCTCTGGAGCCAGAGAAGCCAAGTGGAAAGCCCTGCCAGCACTGAGATGTTAACAATGCCACTGGATCCACAAGACTCCCTACCCACTGGCCTGTGATCTTCCTGCATTCAGCTCATTGCATGTGTTTCGTGAGTCTGAAGAGGACTTTATAGATTGGTATCAGACATGTGGGCTACGATCAGACTTTGGACTTGATCTGGACTGGGTTGGGATATTTTCTCAATATTCAATTGCTCTTGTATATAAAGCTCTTTCCTACACACATCTGAGTATCTCTGGATTTGTTTCTCTAGTCCACCTGGACCGACACACCAATGTTGTATAATTTCCCTTGAGTGGATATTATGAAATTGGGAAAACTGGGATCCTTAAAGTTCCAAACTTTTAAAATGAAGACTGAATTTATAGAAGATGACATAATTTAACATTTTAAGCTTTGTGATGCAATGATAGATTATCCCCAAAATTTCCTTTCATTATTCATTCATCTTTAAAAAAATTACATAAGAACTGTGACTATGCTAGAGGGAGAAGAATAAAAAGTAGAGGCAGCAAAAGAGAGATAAAAGAGAATGTGGCAATTTATTGAAACGAAGCAGTTTTACTCATAATTACTTTCTGGGCCATCTTTGGAAAGTTGCTAGCTAATTCTTCTACATCCCAATTGCTACTTCTCTAGAATAAGTAGGTTGAATTCTATGATTTCTGAAGTTCTTTTTTATATTTAATAATGTGTTACTTTGGAAATAAAGGAGAAGTAAACAGAACACGATTTATATGCTTGAGACTAAATCTGTTGCCAACTATGTAATACTCTCTATTCCATTTCCTATTTTCTGTTGTGTTTGAAGATGTTGCAAAATAGAGAACAGAAAAACATTTCAACATTGCTTGTTCTGTGTAAGTATGATGCCTCTGGTTATTAGTGTGCACTCTAGTTTAGTACCGTGCCTTATCTACACTGGGACGGGAACATTCAAAATGGTATAAACAAAGGATACACATTTTCAAATCAAGACACAATGAAACAATTACATTCGATGATTTTTGAGAGTTGTTATTTTCAGTTAGATTCAGTTCACTTGCTGGCAAAGCTCTCAGATGCAACCCTGTACCTGCTGAAGCTGGTTCCATCCCATCTAAGTTTGTTTTCTTTCTTTTCATGAAAATGGGGATAATTTGAGCAAATTGAAAACAGAATTGAGGCACAGGGATTTAGTAAATTAAAATGAGATGCAAAACTCTTGATATCTCAAAGACCCAAAGCACTTCTAAGTGCTTTTTAAAAATATACAACCACACACTGATCTTTCTTTTCATATACTGCTTCATAATTTAAATCTACATTTTACTCCTGTACTCTTCAAACTTCTTTGCTATGTTCCATCTTTGAAAATGTTTAACCTATAGTTATTGCAAGCTATTCCATCTTTTTGAAATGTTGATCAACAAGAAAAGATTGGTCTGGAAACTATGAGCATGGAGAAATCCCCTGCTTATAGAAATGAGAATAATTAAACTCTACCTAAATTAGTGCACATCCTGCAAAATCAGAGCATTCAAACTAATTACTAGAAGCGATGGAAAAGAATCCCAGTCAATACAAACTAATAAATAACAACTTTAACAGCATATTGGTGGAGTCAAATGAAGAATTTATTAGAATAACATTATTTTCTTTCTGACCTATTTTGAGGAAGGGTGCAAATACATAATTTTATCAATAATACAATTTGGGTTGCTCCTTCATTTTACAGAATCTGTCAGCCAATGTTTGAGAGATAGGGAGGAAAACAAAGCTGGTGACCAAGGAACACGAGCCTAACTTTCAATGGAGAAAATCTAAACAATATCTGATCTTATTATGGATTCTTCATGCATCGTTGAAATGTATTTAACAAGTCAACAGATTAATCAATAAAAGCCAGATTTATAGATTGGTTTGTAACAAGATGACTGGAAACTCCTGAAAGGAAAATAGGTTGGGTGGCATAATCTAAATCCATAGCCAGTATAAGGGAAGCTACAAGCTCCATAGCCCAAGGGTCTGAAGCCATTGAATCCACAGCCCAGTGAATCACAGCTTCTGAGTCCATAGCCCAGTGAGGAGCAGCTTCTGGATCCAAAGCCTAGAGATCTATTGCAGGTGGTCCCAGACCAACTGCCGAGCACGGAGGTCTGAGGGCGATAGCAGGAAGTCTCCCAGGGACCGGATACTGTACAAGACTTCTGGCAGCTCTTGGGCTCATAGCAGGTTTCTTGACAGCCTCCGTAGAGAGAAGAGTTCAGCTGGTAGGTGCTGGGAGAGCAGAAATCAGTGCTGTATACCAAGTTGCTGGGGGTAGAAGAGCGGCAGGAGAGGGCAGGGTAGTTTCCGTAACCATCCAGGGAGCGGGATGAGACGTTTCCAAGGCAGCCGTGGTAGGACATGCTGATAGGAGATGGGAGTTCAACACTGTTACAGTGAGAAGATTCTGAGTTTTAATGCCACCTTCTAGACTAGGGCATTTATATACTCTCAGCAACAGGTGTGGTACCCTACTGAATACTTTTTTTCATATGTGTGCTTCCTTATTTACATATGTGTAATTCCATAACCTCTGTAATTGTGAGTTGTTGCCCACCTATTATATTCATGGATGCTTTATTTTATTGCTATAGCACAAAGCCAATGAATTGAATTTATGTCAGAAATGCTTTGACTGTTTCACATTAATGCTCATCCCATCATGACCAGGAGGAAACTTCTTTTTCCTTCGTTTATACTCCATGGGTTTGTTGCTGGCTATATTAAGTGAATACTTATATTTGAAAAGTGGGGAATAAGACTGTTTCTCGTGTATTAACGAATTAGATACACAGCATAAGCAGAAACCTACTAAATATTAACCTTAATGGTATTAATTATTTCTCTTTCTTCAACTTAACATCAATCTATCATATTTTATTCTCCAGTGGGTTTCATGAACCCTGAAAAATACTAGTCAAGACAAACTAAATGTCATTGAAGGTTAAAACCAGAATCTTGGACAATATTTCAATATACAGTGACAGAAAGAGACAGTAGAGACAGTGACAAGTGGAAACCAGTTTGGACCCTTAAAACGAGAGTCCAAATTCTGACAGCGTTGAGGGGAGAGAAAGAACCATTATGTCATAGATGTAATGCAGCTGCCCTGACTCCTCTTCTGACTCCTGTGATCTTGTCAGATTCTCATTGATATATGTGGCAGCCTTGAAAACATAATTCTCAGATCTTTGACTGTTGTTCTTGTCAACTGCTGGCAAGTCAGTTCCTGATTCAAGACAGCCACACACTCAACAGGAGAAACCACTGCTCAGATAGGATTCTGAAGACCCTGATAGGTTGACCGACAATAAGAACCCTTTCCTCACTGATTTTCAGAAGTAAATTTCCAGAATTTTCTTTGTAATCTGTCGTCTGGGCCACACAGGTGGTATCCCCATTTGGGATGCATGTGTCGGTAAGATTGCATAAAAGTATACATGGATGCTACCACTGAACCGCCACAGATATCTGAGCTCCAATTACACGAGGCATCATTCCCCAACGATTAGACATGATGTAGTTCAAGTTTTATAGTTGCATTTGTGCTGAAGTCGTATACTCCCTGGGATGTCCGAGCAATGGCTGAACATAGCAAAAAATACTAGAGGAGCCTGTTCTTGGAAGCCATAAGATTTATCTGCAACATTCCTCCTTGGCCTTGAGGAATTATTGGTAGTCTGCCTGGCAATCTCAGACAATTCCTTCTCTGTTTCCTTACTCAAGGTCCTTGTATCTTCATTCAGTCATAATAATCACTTCTTGATGAATCTCAACTAATATATTAAGTTATAGAACACAAATTTCACTCCATCTGTCTCCTCTAATTTGTTATTAAGAACCTTAGTAGTTGACTTTATAGAGCTTTTACATTTATTTGCTTTTGTTTCAATAATCTCTGCTCTTGACTCTATTTAAACATTTTCTTAATTTGGAATTAATGTAATTTCTTTCCTGTACTCCTGGATTTTATTAATAAGACACTGATATCTACCCAGTTTTTTCCCCCTTTTAAAATGTGTGTATTTAGTTCTATACCCTTTTCACTATGCATGGTTTTATATTGACATATTTTATATTTTCTTTGGCTGTATCCTTTGTCAGTGGAAACATATTGCTTAATTCCATGTATCAGCATTTGCTAGTTAATATTGTTGCTATTATTTCCAACTTAAACCATGATCACAATCTTTTGGAAGTTTTTCCTGCTATAACCTGTTTTGGCAAATGTTCTGTAGACACTTGAAAATAATGCATGTTATGAAACTGTTCAGAAAAGAGCTCTATACATTTCAATTAGGTCTGTCTTCTTAATCATGTTCACATTTTCTGTGTCCTTTACTGTTTATTTATCTTCTGTTCCTCTCAGTTATGCATCATTTTATTTTTGACAACATGCAAGTTAAAATCTCTCATTTCCATTGTGAATTTGTATGTTTTACCTTTCCATTATGTCCAATGGCCATGGTCACCTCTTTCCTGTATATCATGTTTGGAATTTATAACACTTCTTGGTTCTGTGAGTTGAAGACTACCTTTTGCAAGCAAAATACTCACATGTGAAGGAAACCGCTGCTATCTGACCACATCTTTAAGACCCAAAAGCAAATTAACGTTTGTAAGACACAAAGTGAAGTGCGGAGAAGGGGACATGAAGACAATTAGAAGATGGAGTTTTGTGTACATTGTTTTGAGATGACAATACTTGACTACCAGATTAAAAAAGTATTCACAATGGGAGTTCTATAGCTGAGGAGTCTATTTAAACTTAACGAAGATTATTTTAATTATTTGCTGTTGATCCCAGAGGCGTTTGTCTCTGACTCAAAACAAACATGGGTAACAAAAGGCAATTTCTGGTCCTATACCATCCCCATGATTGATGGTCTGTTCAAGTGTATTGTTGTAGCTGCCACGTCAATCCATCTTGTTGACGGTTTCCTTCAGTTTTGTTTCCTGCATGTTGTTGCTTCTGTTTGTTTGTTTCCTGATGATGTGTCCAATGTAAACAAGTCAAAATTTTAACATCCTTACTTCAAAGGAATATTCTGATTTTAACTATTTTTTAAAAAGAAACATTTAAAAACACTTCAGAGTTTAGCTTTGGAGTGTATGTGATGTACTATAACTGATTAATGAATGTAAAAAACATCCATCAATCACTTGTACCTTGGTTAAGTCAGACCTACATTATTTTTCTCATTAACATTTAATATCTGAGTTGATACATTTCACCTTTTATCCTTTTTGGTTAATTGTCCATAGTCTCTTCAAATATTGTTCCTCACCTTCTCTTTCTTAGGTTCCAATTATAAATGAGCCTCTCCTTTTACATATGTTAAATACACTTTTCTGTATTTTTTATCACTTTGTTTCTTTTTGTTTCGTTGGGACACTTTTTTGTCTCAAATTCTAATTCAGTCATTGTCTTCTCAGTTCTGAGTAATCTACTGCTAAACAATCCTTTGAGGGTCTAGAAAGAGATATTAAGGTTCATTTTTATGTTTATGTAATTTTTTTTCTAATCAGTTTTTGTTCTCTGTCTTACCTTTAGTTTTTTTAATATCCTTAGAAAACAGTGTTTTCTTCTGCCTTGTTAACTTCTTCACGTGGGCAGTCCCGTGTCTGCGTTGGCAGACTCATTAGCTTTACCCTGTGCTTTAGATTCTAGTTGCCAGTTCTCACTTCGGTTTCAGGCTCATCTTTCTAGATTCCACCCGTGTTTTGAGAAAGTGATAGATATTTCATATTAAAAGGCTCTGAGTGGATTTACTTTCTTCCAGAAAGGATTTACGTAGGTGTTCTGGTCGGCTGCTATGCAAAGAACAGTGACAACCTAGATTACTTACCCCAATCACAAATTGAGAAGACCCCAAAATCGACTCCAATCCTTATGACATATTGGCTATATTTAGGCATTGGTCTTTGAAGTCCAGAATATTTTCCACCTCCGTGGTGGGATTCCATATTTCAATGAATTCCCCAGTCCTGTGAGATTTTGGAAATGCCCAGCCTCTCAGACAGCATTTTCAGAATTGGCACCTAACTTTAAGGGTAGAGCAACCTGATGTGGCAGTATCATGTCCCTTGATTTATGTGCTCGCCCATATGTTACTTGTATGACAGTGCCACGGAAGGCTCCTTCTTCCTTCCATACCACATCGCATGCTAGCAGCTCAGCAGAAAAAAGACTGCGCGTTCTATTCCTGTTATAGTTCTAGTGTTGGAACCCCACCAGGGGTCGCTGAGAGTCAGTGTTGGCCCCATGGCAGTGTTTGGAGAGTGAGCAGTATTTCTTGGCTTCACCCCCAAATAAACTACTATGTTTGATTCCATGTTCTTAGTACTGTTTTCTGCAAAATTTATAGAAACATACATGTGTGACTCATAAACTGATCTATTGGGGAACCTTTGATATTTATCCATCTTCTAGAATTTTAAATTTTGTCATCAAAATTATTTTAGTGACTTGTGTCTGGAAGAATGGAAAATAGTTAAGGACTAGTGTCCACAGTGTTGCATTGAAAAGACATGTACCCTACTTGTGGGAGGAACAGATAAAGAAGGAATGATTTCTGGTTTTGTAGAACCAAAAATAAAGAACTCACAAAATACTCATTTGAATTAATGGCATTGACTTCTTCTCCTCACTCCTTCCTTTCTAGATGGTTTACCTTATCTAATTTTTTGTTTACAAATTTAAAGATAATGTTTTTGAGTAAATTGAAGATTTTTAGCATTACTTTGTAAGTACAATACAGTTTTATTAGGAAATAAAATGAGAAAGCAATCCCACTAACACTCATATTATACTCCTTTTAGCCCCCCAACTAATTGGGGAACCCTGGTGACATAGGGGGTTATCAATTGCTTACTTGGTTATATTTAAATATTTTATATTTGTGAATAAACTTAAAAAAGAAGCTGTTTAAATGATACAACTATCATTTACTTTCAGCATTTGTCTGTATACTTTAACAGAAGCAATAAATAAATAAATACATAAATAAACAAACAATCTAACTTACTACCATAGAGTCAATCCTGATTCATTGGTACCCTACAGGGCAGGGTAGAACTACCCAAGTGAGTTTCTAAGACTATAACTTATCAGCAGTTGGTGGTTTTGAACTGATGCCCTTGTGGTTAGTAGCCAACCACATAACCACTATGCCATCAGAGCTCCCTAAATAAATCATAGCAGCATAAAAAGAAAGACAAAACCAAAAAAGAAAAAAAATGGAGACAAAAAATGAAAAATGGATGGAGACATCAAAAATCGTCATTTTGGAAGCAGAGTTGTGACTCCAGGACCTTCCCCGAGGACACCTAAGTAGTAACTTTCCCGCTACCCTACAGAGTAAAAGAGGATTAGGAAAGAAAGACATTTCACCCTGAGAAGGAACATGGAAGACGGTCCCTAGGTCTGGAAATATCAGAAAGACATTTAAGGCCTCCAAAGAGAAAAGCTTGAGAACTTCTAAGAGAGTAGGAACCAGAAATATGCTCATATTTCTAAATATAGACATAAAAATATACAAAATGCATACATATACATTTTAAAGTTTTGATTATAAAATCATTAGATGAAATGACGTGCAGATCAGGAGTGTGATTGAACAAGAGTTTGGCTATCTTGGCCTTCTGTGAATTCCTCGTCCGCTTGGTCCCTGCTCTCACTCACCACACGGTGAGGAGCCTAGACTGACGTCCTCTGGCATTATTTCCCTTGGCACATTCTTGTCACCTTGTCTTTAAATATATTTGAAGGCATCTTTCTGTTTCTAACCGACTTCCTCTTAGTCTATTAAAAATATTAACAGGTTTTGGGGCATATAATTCACATGTAATACAATTCAATAGTTCAATCATATTAAGAAGAGTTGTTCAATCATTACCACAATCAATTTCAGAACAATGTATTCTTTCTTGTACTTACTACTAGCTCCACCTTTTCCCAACCCCTGTTTTTTATACCTAATTTATCCTATCTATCCATCTATTTATAACATTTTCCAATTCAACATTTTCTACAAGTAGAATTTAGTGATACTAGCTGCATAAACTATGTATTTCTATCATTGTAAACAAATACGGAATTCTTCCTAAGCAATAATTCCTGCATTTACCCCCATGCCTAGTAACTGCTAATAAGATTTGGTCCCCGTACATTTGGCCATTCTAGAGATTTTAATAAGTAAAATCACTCAATGTTGGTCTGTTTTTGAATAATTGTTCATTCATAAAGAGACACAAAGTCCTTAAATATGTTGCAACATGAACTAATCTTGGAAACACAGTGTTAAGCATGGTAAATATCTTACTCTCTTTGTTTCATCAATCTTTTATTATTTTAATTTATTTTCCTTGAATTTGAGGTGAACCATGTAGCAACAGTGTCTGTTGTATTTATTTTTTATTTTTGCTACAACAAGTTACCACAGGCACACACGTGACTTTGCTGTAAGTCAGCACACACTTGGGATTTGTGTTTCTCTTTTTAAGAATCAGAGTGAATGGTGAATGTTCTAAAACTGATTGTGATGATGTCAACCCTTCTTGATGTGAATGAACTATTGAATTGTATGATATGTGAATTAAAAGCAAATAAAACTGCTAAGGATGGGAGAATGAATGGTCAAAAACAAAACAAAAATATAGGTCATCCTCACTGGTGGAAGCTCTACGTGAGCTGCTGAAGCAGAAGAATACTGATGTTATATGACTCTCCTCCCTAAGGAGGAAACATGGTCCAGCAGAGTCAGATGGAAACATACAGACTGCTTAGGAAGGAGAAAAAGGAGGAGTTCACCTGGTCCTGAAGGAACGGGGATTACTGTAACGCAGTCACAGCATTTCTAACATTAAAGTATTTCATTGGCGTGGTACCATAAAAAACAAAATTACAGCACCTATAAAAACCATATGTGGAAAACTATACAAATACCATTGCGATTACAGAGAAAATGAAATTACACATATGCAAATGAGGGATTCCAGGACACCACAATCTTGTAGTGTGCCACACCCTTGACTGGGGTATTTAAGTGTTACCCATCTGGAGGTGGTACCAGAACTCAGAATCTTCTCACTGTAACGCATCTGGACTTAACATCTTCAGTCAACATGCCTTACAACTACAGCTCTGGAAACTTCTCCTCCCGCTCCCAAGGGGCTTACCTGTGCAACCGACGCTCCCACAGTGGCTCTTCTTCCCCCAGCAATTTAGTCTACAGCATTGACTTTTGCTCTCCCAGAACACGCAGCCTGGGATCTTCTCTCTACAGAGATTATCAAGAGTCCTGCTACAAGCCTTTTAGCTGCCAGAGCTCCTCTGCGGTGTTCAGACCCTGCCAGATGTCCTGTTACCGTCCAAGGAGGTCACCATTGTGCAGTCCCCACCAGATGACTTCTACAGGGTTTCTGGACTTTGGATCCAGCAGCTGCCCTTCCCTGGACTATGGATCCAGATGCCATTACACTCTGCACCGTGGATCCAGTGATTTCAGACCCCTGTGGCATGGCTTCCCTATTCAAGGCTTTGGATCCCGATTCTGCCATCCAAATTACCTGACTTCTAGGAACTGCCACTCTTCTTGTTACAGACCAATCTATGGATTGGGCTTCTATCAACCAGCCTGTTAAGTGTGCCACATCCATTTGATTGGTGGTATCATCTCTGATCGAAGAAGATGTTTCTCCTCATGTTACTACTATCTCTGTATTCTTTAGTCACTTCTGGAAGATTTTGAAATTAGCAGCACAAAATTAAATCATATCATTTGCACTGTTGAAAATATATAGGTTATTGGGTTTTGTTTGAAAAGCAGTTGAAAATTAAAAAAAACTTAATAAACATAGAATATGGCATCTAAACATACTATTTGACTTGTTTTTAAAACTTTATTGAGCATGTTTTTGCATTCAAGTTTGGGGGAAGGTCAAATAAGTCCAATATGATTTTGCAATTGGTTTTGTGGCATTTACACTTCAATAGTTTTGAACAATTTTTTGTTGATATTGAATATCTTGCCTAATAAAGGTGTCATTTCCTGGACCACCATATTTTGCACTTGAATACTTGTCTCAACAGCATGGAAAAGCACTTGAGAATGAAGTACATATATTTCTGCTGATAAAGAAACATACAAAATTGGCACATATACTAGAAATACAGTCAATAAGAGTATGACAGTATAAGATGAGGTGTTTACATTGGTAATATTTTACCAAAGTCTGCTATGCGAATGTGGATTTTCAGCTAAGAGGACTTCAGTGCTTCCGGCAACTCCTGTGACAGATACTATGCTCATTGATAGTTGGCAAAGTGCCAAAATTCCCATCTCCCACAGTGATATATTCATGAGACTTATCTGTACACATGAGTAAGGAGAATGACAATACCCTAAATCAGCGGTTCTCAACCTGTGGGTTGTGACTTCTTTGGGTATCAAACAACCCTTTCACAGGGGTCACCTGATTCAAAACAGTAGCCAAATTACAATTATGAAGTAGCAACGAAAATAATTTTATGGTTGGGGGGGGGGGCACCACAACAGGAAGTGTATGAAAGGGCCGCAGCATTAGGAAGGTTGAGAACCACTGGTCGGAAGACAGGTTCATTAGGGATGAGGTACCCCTTTGATGCTTCTTTAACCATCAGAATCTAACCAAATGCAGCCCTCGCTTGATACTAGCAGTAACCTCAAGTTTACCTCAATGGAATGAAATAGTACTATTTTTAAATTTCACAAGTTAAATATTTCATGAAATGATAAAACACTAGGAAAATCACCATATACTAGCTTGCATTAATAATTCAACATTAAGCATGATTAATATCTATCTTTAAAATCCTTAACAACACTGAAAAATGTTTGACTCATTAGCTTTCCCCTGGGTTGATCCTCCTGAAAGAACTGCCAAAAACATGAATTTTAATGCAGTTATCTTATTTGGCACACGATCTCAGGAAGCAAGAATGGGAAAAAGTGGACATCAAAAAACCAAAAGGAAATTCCCATATAACACCAATTCATGTTTTTCATCTAATCCTACAATAAGCAACTGGAACTCAGTCCCATCCAGATCTTGTTAGGAATATGTTAAATGACTTGGAAGTAGCCATGCCAGGAGCTAGTCAACAAAGAGAAATATTTTTATCTATTATGTTCCATAGGTTAAATAATTTGAACATTTCCTCAGATGTTTATTAATTTCCTTGAATTTTATAACTATGCAAGAAATGGTTAACAGTGAGTTCCACTTGTTTTTGTTACTGGAGAAGCTCAGGTAGAAAGTGAAAAAACACATGTTGCATATGCTTCATGGGAAATACCATCTATACAAAGGAAGTTGAAGCCTATATTGAATGATTCATCGTAGCTATGCCTGGGGTTGTATGTGAGACACACCAGGTGTAAGGGAGGACACAATATAGTCTAAGCAAGTATCTTAAAAACAAATCCAACATACACATAACTTATGTTGTTGATGATGCTATTGGGTGCCATCAAGTTGATTTTCAATCTATATTGACCGTAGTGGCATATTAGAATGGCCTCAGAATGACTTTAAATCAATAAAACAAGAGGTCAGATATATCGCGTTGAGGACTAAAATAGGCCTCGGTATTTTAAGTGACCTCATATGCAAATAAAAGCTGGTCAATGAACAGAGAAGATGGAAGAATTGGCATATTGAACGAAAATATCAAAAGTATTATGAATTGTCAGAAAAGCATGTGCATCTGTCTTTGAAGAAGTACAGTGAATGCTCCTTGGAAACTACGATGGCCTGACTTGGTCTCATGTACTTTGGTTATGATCTCAGGAGAGCCCAGTATCAGAAAAAGGACACCCTGCTTGGTTCAATAGAATGACAGAAAAGAGATTAGAGAAGTAAGACACTCATCGAGATGGATTGTAACGGGAACAAATATAACACCAATGTGAAAATGCCTCAAGATTGGGCAGTGTGTACATAGTGTTGCTTTGGGTAAGAATCCACTAGATGACACATAATAACAATAGAGATAATAATACAACCCAGAGAAGTTGAAAAGAGTTTGATGAGGTAAAGATAAAAGGAAATGACAATTAACTTAACCTTAATGTATCTCTCTGAGTAGAAATAATGTTGGATGGTTTCATCTAATGACATGCACACAGTGAACAGAGATTTTGCTTTAAATAACTTTTATATCCCAAAGAAGACACGCACAACTCACCTCTTCCTCATTTCTGAATAGAAAATAACTAGCACTTTCCTTCCCAGGACAGCCCACAGAAGGATCTCTAGAGACATAACTAGATGGAACCATATTCATATATCTTTACTGAAATTTAATAACAAGAGTTTTCATTTTAATTTGGTAGAATAATGAAACTTATTGGGAAAAAACTATGTATTAACTATAATTAGAACTATATTTTTGTCCCATAGAAATCTCATATTATTATTATTTTTACCACAATATAATTTTTTAACCAAAATTTTAAATTTTACTATAATTAAGCTCCCCAAATTATCTGTTTACTTCTTTAAATGGGTATATATTAGTATTCTCAACAAAATAAACTTTGAAAGCTGTTCTTTAAACTGGATAAAAAAATCAAACAATTGGAATTAATTTTCTGTTTAAAAGATTTGCTAATATGAACCCAAATAATAGCTTAATCTAATTTTATTTGTCTGCTAACTACAGAGTACATAATCAGCTATTTATTTTATATATGGACAAGAAACCTTGGGGTTTAGATAAGTAAAAATAATATAGAATAGTTATTTGACAAAGGTAAAAATACCAATGATTTATCATCATCTTCGGAAGTAGTCTTCTTAAAATTTCCATTACTTTTAGAAATAAATACTAACATTTTTGTTTTTGTTTTTAGCACCATGATGTAATTTCATTTCATGTGGTCACTGGCCTTTAGGTTGTTTAGTAAATATAATCCAGTATTTTTGCAGCTTATATATTCATTATCACATTCCTTTAAAAAATTATTATCAACTATAATTCATTAAGGACAAACCTTAATTTTTGGCTTCTGAAAAATTTACAAAATATAGAGAAGGAAAGCATTCCTAAGCAACAACATAAATAGTTATAGATTTAACAATGCAAAAAATGGTCACATTCATTTAGCAGGGCCATTCTGAATATTCTTGATAAGTTCTGTGGCAAGAATACTAAACTAAATGCCTTACCCATATATCATATAAATCTAACCAAACCAATATTATTTAAATTTTTCCACCAACTTCATTAATGACATTATTAATGTATCCTGCGGACTGTGAAGCAGTCATAACCTACTGGCTAGATATCTAAGATCAACAAATGATTCACTACTAAGATTTAAAGTTTTGAGCTATCCTTATATCAGGTAATAATTTGTCTTTTAGTGATATTTCTGCATGACATTCTTGTAATGTAGTTGTCAGAATTGCTTTATTTAGGAAGGGTAAATAAAAGATCAATGGGATACACCTTGTCTTCTTTTGGAATTAAAAACAAAAACTCTGTAAGTTAAGTATCTTACATGTAACCAGATGTAATCATACCAAGGACAATGTGGTTTTTAAGATTAGTTGCCATCAAATATTTTCCAACTCATGGTGACCCTAAGTGTGCAGAGTAACAAATGGTTACACGGGTTTCTGAGAGTCTGACCTTTCAGAAGCACAGGTCAAGGCCTAGCTTTTCCGGCTCAAGTAGGTGGGTTTGAACTGCCATCCTTTCAGCTAGTAGTTGTATATTTAACATTTTTACCACCTATGCAGTTCAAAGAAAAGTGTAGCGCTCCTAAGCTGATGAAGATGTTTTACTGTAAATATTACAGATTCTACAGCTAGTCTTGTCAATTTGTCTCACATGCTGACATCCGTGGTGCTGAAGATTTGCCATAAGGATTTCAAATACCACTAATGTCACTCCTGGTGAACAAGTCTCATTGGAGCTTCCAGATTATGACAGACTAGGAAGGAGAAAGAGGTGGTCCATTAAAAAAAATCTTATAAATAGCAGTGGCGCGTAGTCTGATACCATGCAAGCAGGTGAGCCCCTCAAGTTGGAAGACACACAACACACAATGGGGAAGAGTAGCTTCTGCCAAGCAGACTTGACCTTACTGACACGGAGGGACCAGCGTTTTCAGAGCCTACATTTGCTGATGTGTCCTGACTCAAAGGAGATGAAGAAACAGCTGCAAACATCCATTAGTAATCAGAAAATAATATGAAAGTGAAAAAATAAATGAGATTATCAAAATGAAATAGAATGGATAAAGATTGGTAACCCAGGTATTAGTGAGCTGAAATGGTCTTGAATTGAGTGATCATATGATTTACTGTGCTAGAAATGACAAATTGAAGAGGAATGGTGTCACATTCCGTCTTCTTTTTAAAAAACCATTTTATTGAGGGCTCTTACAGCTCTTACAACAATCCATACCTCAATTGTATGAAGCACATTTGTACATTTGTTGCCATCATCCTTTTCAAAACATTTTCTTTCTACATCAGCCCTTGGTATCAGCTCCTCATTTTCTTCCTTCCTCCTCCACCCTCCCACCCTCCCACCTCGTAAACCCTGGCTAATTCATAAGTTATTATTCTTTTCATATCTTACACTAACTGCTGTTTCCCTTCATCCACATTTCTGTTGTTTGTCCCCTTGGAAGGGGGACAGGGGGGAGTTTATATATATATTATTCTCCCTCCGCCTTCCCCCTACCACCATGGAATCGCTACTCCCATTGTTGTTCCAGAGGGGTTTATCGGTCCTGGATTCCCTGTGTTGAGATCTCTTACCTGTACCAGTCTATATGCTCTAGGCTAGCCGGATTTGTAAGGTAGCATTGGGGACATGTTAGTGGGGGGTGGGGGAAGCATTAAAAAAACTAAGGAATGTTGTATTTTCTGTTGGTACTATGCTTCACCATGGCTGGTTCATCTCTTCCTTGTGACCCTCCTGTGAGGGGATGTGCAATTGTCTATAGACGGGCTTTGGGTCTCCATTCTGAATCCTCCCACCCCCCCCCCACCCCTGTTCACATTGAAATGGTTGTTTTGGGTTTACTGATGCCTGATACCTGATCCCATCAACACCTCGTGATCACAGGAATAGCCTTTTCCCTATTGCCATTCTCCTTTTAAAGCGTACCTCAGTGGATTCCAGCTGGACTTGTCCTTTCTTCCTTGGCTTACTTCACTTAGCATAATGCCCTCCAACTCTTCCCATGTGACAATGTGCATCATGTGTTCATCGCTGCTTTTTAGGGATGCATAGTACTTCATTGCATGTATGTTTCAGAGTTTTTTAATCCATTCGTCCATTCATGGAAAGTTAGGTTGTTTCCAACTCCTTGAAATTGTGAACTGTGCTGCGATGAACATTGGAGCACAGCTATCTGGCTGTGGTCTGTTTCTTGCCTCCTCTGGGTATATGCCCAGTAGGGGACTTGCTGGGTCCTATGGTAGCTCGATTTCCATCTGTTTTAGATATCATCAAATCGATTTCCATAATAGCTGTACAAACCTACTGTTTCGCAAGCAGTGGATGCAATCGATGGGAGTTCCCATCTGCCCACAGCCCCTCCAACACTTGTTCTGATTTTTTGAATTGGGTTACCATTGAGGGCATTAGGTGATATCACATAGTTGGTTCAATTTGCATTTCTAATGTGGCTAAGGATTAGGAACAATTTCTCTTATGTTACTGGCCATTCAGATTTCCACCCTTGTTCTGGTCCTTTGCCCACCTCCTCAGTGGGCTATACTTTTTTTTTCTTATTGTAGGCTAGCAGAGTATTGTTGATTTTAGTAATAAGGCCTCTGTCTGATTTGTCACTGCTAAAGATGTTTTCCCAGTCTGTGGCTCTCTTGGTAAATTATTTCGATGTACACAGGTGTTTTATCTTCAATGTATCCCACTTGTCAGTTTGTAACATTTCAAGTTCTATCCTTAAGTACAACTATGTCAGTGATACAATAATAATAATAATATCCCTATGCCTACTAAGTAAACAAATTAATATGACTATTATTTAAATTAGCACATCAATCACTGAGATCAACGCTAATTAATTTGAAGATGTCTGCCAATTTCTCCTATCTGAAATTGAGCAAGATGCATTGATAATTACAGGTGATTGAAATGCAAAAGATCAATAGCTGCATACTAGATACCAGGAGAAGTATTGATTTGCTCAAGAAATGCAACCACATGCAGAGCAGCAGTGGCAATTAGAGTAACCACTTGGTTAAGTTTTAAGATAAGTCACTCTCATTTGCCAAGAGCCATCTGATTTTTGTGCTGGCCAAATAGGTAAATTAACGGGGATGTGGCACCCTTCAAGTCCTTGATGGTGGTACTGATTTCTGAAATATCTCCATAAATGCAGTAATACTTATAGGTAATAAGTCAGAGGCAATTCTAATGGCTTCCACTTGGATTTTCCTACTATAATAGTCTTTGTTCCACATTTCTGGGATGCTGAACATTGCTGAATATGTCCATTCCAATCATGCCTTGTGGAATTGGGGAAATGACTGCAGAATGAGAGTGGAGACCCATCATGATGGGATAAACCTGAGCTAAGTCTCCATTAGTTACTTGATTTCCATAAGCTCCCACTATGCGGGGGCAAGGGGGAGAGCGTCAAAATATTTTGGGTCTCCTGAGAGTAAGGTCAATTCAGAGTCAGTGTCCAGTAATCCCTTAAATGTCTGATTATTGATTTTTCTCCCATGAATAGCCATACTTGAGAAAGGCCCAGACCCCTTTGAGGAGCACTGAGAGAAAGGTTACCATTTGATGGTATAATGAGGTCCTTCCTGAAAGGGGCCTAACCTCCTCCTCATTCAACAGGTTGTGGGTCTGTAAACTGGCTCCACTTTGGGAATTGATTGAGAGGTTGTTACTTTCTAGTTTGGGCATTAAAGTTAGATTGTCGTTCACCTGACCTAGATTTTTTCCTGCTTATATAGGTTCAAGTAAATATGAAATAGGTTTTCCATCTATTTCATTCTTAGAGACACCTCCCTAAGTAACCAGTGCCTTAGGTCAAGATGTATAGGCTATTCTAAGTACTACTTTAACTCTGCTTTCTATTACAGTAATCATGCTTACCTTATCTCTGTCAATTGAGTGCTGTCACTTGGTCCCTACCTCCACATGGTCCAATAAGGCCCACTGCAGGCAAATGTCTTAATTTAAGTAGGGCAATTCCCAGTGTTAAGAGGAGCTGATGTCAGATAGCAATCATAGGAGTCTTCAGAGATGCTGGGGCTCCCTTCACACATTCTTTTGGAAACAGTTGTGTCCTAAGGCCACTCACATTGTGAGTCTATGGCTTTCTCCTGACAAATTTAAATTGCTAATTTCATTAAGCTTTTTGATACCTGCTTTTATATTAGACTGAGGTAGGTCTGGGTCTTCAACTTGACTTAGTGTAGGGTATCTAAAAATTATGATTTAGCAAACCATTCAAATTAACTATTAGAACCTCTCCTAACCCCACAAGCTGAACTTAGATGGTTCCAAGCTTATGATCTCTGCACCATTGTCCCACAAGTTCCAGGAACATTGTCCTCATTTTTGTGAGTATCTAGTAGAAAACTGTAGCAATTCTTTACGGTGCAGCATGCTTATTCCTAGGTAAACATCTAGACTTTACCTATGGGAATAGCGGTGACCTTTGTTTCGTTATAAGTCTAGAGGCAATAATGGAGGTGGTGAGTGTTTCTTGGTAGCCTGAAGTAGTATCTTCTAAGGTGTCTGCTTCCAGTAATGCTCCAGACACGGTGCAGGTATCATTTCAGCATGCACATTGTTGTTTGGTGTCATCCAGTTGGTTCTGGCCCATAGTCACATTATGCACAACAGAATGAAACACTGCACCATCCTCACAATTGTTCCTGTGTTTGAGCTCATTGTTACAGCCACCTTGGGAATCTATCTTCCTGAGGGCCTTTCCTCTCCCGATCTGCTTCACCATGCATGAGATCTTTCCCCAGGAACTGGTCTCTCCTGACAATGTGGCCAAAGTCCCTGAGACCAACTCTCACCATTGTTGCCTTTGCGAATTCTGGCTGTACTTCTTACAAGAAAGATCTATTTGTTCTTTTGGCAGTTTATGGAATTTTCAATATTCTTTTCCTGCACCACAATTCAAATGCATCAATTCTTCTTCAGTTTTCCTTATTAAATGTCCAACATTAGCATGCACACAGGCCATTGGCAATACCATGGCTTTGGTGAGGCCCACCTTAATCCTCAAAGTAACATCCTGGCTTTTCAATACTTTGATACTCTAAAGAGGACTTGTGCAGCAAGTTTTCCCACTGCAATGTATTATTTCATTTCTTGACTGATGTTTCCATGAACATTAATTGTGGAACTAAGCAAGACAAAATCCTTGACAGCTTCAACCTTTTCTCCATTTATATAATGTTACCTGTTGGTCTACTGTGATGATTTTGGTCTCTACATACAGATGCAATTCTTCTGAAGGTTGCAACAATGAAACTTCATCAACAAGTGCTCCAACTCATACTTGATTTGAGCAATCAAGGTTGTGTTGTCTGAATACTGCTGGTTGTAATCAGCCTTTTTCAGATCCTTATGCCACATTCTTCTTAATATAATCTAAGCTCTCTGATTATTTGTTCAACATAAGGTGGAATAAGTATGGTGAGAGAATACACACCATTCAGTATTCCCTTGTTCTGTTTGCACAACTCAATCCTGATCCATGTACAACAGTTCTCAACCAGTGGGTGGCGACACCTTTGGGGGTTGAATGACCATTTCACAGGGGTTGGCTAAGGTCATCAGAAAACACATATTTCCAACCAGTCACACATGTGTAGAGAGCAACTATTGTGTAGAAAGTAGCTGCTGTGTTGAAAGCAACTACTCTGTTAAAAGCAGCTACTGTGTTGAAAGCAGCAGTATTGGAGGTAGACCCTTCATGAATTATAATTACTGGGTAAATGTAAAATCATGTACTGTCCAATCATCAACTGCTGCAATATATATATATGTACCTTGGGAACATAATTTGGATGCTGATAGGTCTTTTTATATTTAGTTGTGGTTATGTGACTACTGCCCCCTTGTGATAGTAACAGGTATGTAAAAAATACAACAGAGAATGGTAAATCACAGGAAACTTTAATGAACTGTATTGACTGAACTGTACCATGTATCATCTTTTGTGTTATTAAAGCTGTTGTTGTATATTACTTTCATTAGCAAACCATCTCATGACAATGGATTGTTTAGAGAAGAACGTTAAGAGGAATAAAATTTAGTGAAGAATTTTTACAGTATGGTTTTACCTCAATAATTACAGCAAGAATTGAGAAACCGCAATAAGTTATTTGTTGTGAAGTTCTATCGGCCAAATTTCTGAAGCTGAACCAACTAAAATGCCATTTTGGTAGCAAGCACCTGAGCTTTACCAGCCAGGATACCAACTATTTCAGAAGCAAAGCTGATGGACTCAAGAAAGCCAGACTTGACACTGGTGGCAAGTACCACAAACAAAACATAGCAGCCGTTGAAGCTTCATATTTGGTGGCACTCAGAATCACCAGAGCTGTGAAACCTCACACCATTGCCGAGGATTTACTGTTGCCAGTGGCCAAAGGCATTGAGTTATAATCAGAAATGAATTTAAGAAATTGAGTGTGTTTCCCTATCTAATGACACTGTCCGCTGATGACAGTGTCTGCTGATATTCTTAATCAGATAACACAGGACATTAAGTTTTCTCCACTTCCAATATTAAGCATCTAGCTTGATGAATCTACAGATGTTGCAAACTGTTCACAGTTGCTGGTTTGCATGAGGTATATTAATGAGGGCGACTTTAGAGATGAGTTTCTTTTTTGCAAACCTCTTGCACATGTTGTATTTGACACAGTTGGTGCATTTCTGAAAGAGCATAAGATCTCTTGGGAAAAGGTTTGTGGTGTTTGCACAGATGGTAATCCAGCTACGCTAGGATGTCGATCTGAATTTCAACGTTTGATATTGAGTCAGCAAAAGTCACTGGAACTCACTGTAGGATTCATCAGCAACTATTCGCAATGAAGCTCCTGCAACAAGAGTTACAGGAAGTAATGAAAAGCGTCGTAAGTTCTGTCAATTTTGTAAAGGCGAACACTTTAAACAGTCGACTGTTTTCGCAACTGTGCAACAAGTTGGATGCACTGAATAATGCTCTGCTATTTCACACTGAAGTGAGATGGTTGTCGAGAGGAAACGTTTTAAAATGCATGGTTTGAGTTTTGTGATGAACTCAAAAAAATTTTTTTTTAAATCAGAAAACAAGACCATAGTTCGAAGTACTTTTCGGTGATAAAAGTGAACTGCAGAAAATAGCTTCCTTGTCTTTGCCATCTGGAATGAGTTCGATTGATCACTGCCAGGACCAAATACAACATGCCTCAATTCATCTGAAAAGATCTGATCATTCCAAATGAAACTTCAGCTTTGGCAAAGAAAAAAAATGGATGAAAATAAAATTTACATGTTGCTTACCTTATCTGATTTCTTTGAGGTACATGACATTGAACCAGACAAAAGGATTGTGTTGATAATTTCTGTGAAAGAACACTTGCACATGCTTGCAGACAAAATTTCATCATACTTTCCAAATCTACCTGACACCCCATTTGTACTTGCCTGAATCCCATTCACAGTCAGAGTTGAAGATGTTCCTGAGACAGCGCAAGAAGAGTTCATTGAACTTATTGACAGCAAAACATCGAGAACTGATGTCTCTACAAGTCCAGTTACAAAATTCTGCATCGAGTGTTTGTGGTCATATCCTGTTCTGTCTGAGAATATGTTGTGCCTTCTTCTTCCATTTACAACAACATACCTTTGTGAAACATGGTTTTCCAGCTTGTTGGTTATTAATTCTAAATACAGAAGTAGGATCGTTGTGGAAGATAATCTTTGTTGTGCTCTTGCAAAGACTGCCCCAAGAATTTCTGATCTGGTGAGAAAGAAGCTATCTCAACCTTGGCACCGACATTGACGTTTTACAGATACTGTGGCAAAATGTAGCTATGTAGTTTATTGTTGTTATATTAAGACTGTTGCCCATGCTACACACCATGCTTTAAGTCAAAATTTTATTTTTACTCAGAAATAAAATTTAACAATACATAATTATATATTCTTTTTGTGATTCATCACTATGCTTTAATTATGTTCCATTTGTAACCATAAAAATGAATCCTGCATATCATATATTTACATTATGATTCATAACAGTAGCAAAATTACAATTTTGAAGTAGCAACAAAAATAATGTTATGGTTCAGGGTCACCACAACATGAGGAACTGAATTAAAGGGTCTCGTCATTAGTAAGGTTGAGAACCATTGTTCTACAAGTTCTTCAGGAACACATCAATTGTTCTGGAATTCCCATTGTATTTAAGGCTGTCCGTAATTTGCTATGATTGGTACAGTGGAATGTCTTTTTTTTTATTCCACTTTTCAACTAACTTTTATTTTTCATCATTTTATTGGGGGCTCATACACCTTATCACAATCCATACATCCATCCATTGCGTCAAGCACATTTGTTGGCATCATCATTCCGAGAACATTTGCTCTTGGCTTAGTCAATAAGACACGAGTTAACATCTTTCTGTTAGCCTCTGCTTTCAGCTGAGATCCAGCTGACATCAGCACTGGGACCCTGCATTCCACGTCCTCTTCAGAATGCGACTGGACCTCTGGCAGTTCCCTGTCAATGTATTGCTGCAACCACTATGGGATGATCTTCTGCTTAAGTTTCCTTGCATGTGATATCAATAATACGGTTCTATAATTTGAACATTCTGTTGGCTCATGTTTCTTTTGAATGGGCCAAAATATGAATCTCTTCCATTCCATTGGCCAAGTAGCCATTTTTCAAATTTCCAGGCATAGACAAGTGAGTGCTTCCTGAGCTCCAACAGGTCGTTAAAAGACTCCATTTGGTATTCCATCAACTCCTGGAGCCTTGCTTTTGGCTAATGCTTTCAGTGCAGCTTTGATTTCTTCCTTGCGCACCATTTATTCTTTCTCATGTTTTACCTCCTGAAATGGTTGAATGTAGACCAATCATTTTTGTTGCAGTGTTTTGTGTTTTATTCCTATCTTCTTTTGATGCTTTCTGTATCGTTCAATATCTTGCTCAGAATCTTTCAGCTTTTCAACTAAGACTTGAATGTTTTCTTTAATTCTTTGTTTAGAATATGCTGAGCATGCCTTTTCCTTTTGAGTTTTCTAACACGAGGGCTGCACACATTTCATTATTTCATTATAACATTTTTCTTTTTCTTCTCAAGCTGCCCATTGAAATACTCTAGTCAACTCTTTGGCTTCATCATTTCTTCCATTTGCCTTAGTTTTCTGTGATTAAGAGCAAGTTTCGAAGTCTCTTCTGACATTCATTTTGATCTTTTCTTTCTTTCCTGCCTTTTAATGACCTTTTGCTTCCTTCATGTATGTTCTTCCTGTCCTCCCACAGCTCATTTGGTTTTCTTGAGATGGTCAGAAAATTCAAGTGGGATGGGCTTATGGTCGTGTTTTGACTCTCATGGACTATGTCAGGCCAGGTTGACTACGGAAACAAATGCAGTGATTCCCATGTATACCCAAGAAAGAGATTTATATTAAGAAGCAATCATACATCAAGAAAGCACCCATGCACAGCCCAACTCAAGTCCATAAGTCTGCCACGAGTCCATAAGTCCTTCTTCAGCCTAATGCAACCACAAGCAATGACACAGAATGTAGAGAATCACAGGTTGGTGGGTGTAAAGTCATGTAGATCAAATGGCAGTGGAAACATGAAGGCAGCGAGAGAGAGGAGTTCCCAGGACTCCCCTTATGAGAAGACCATGCCCACAAGGGGGCACCATCAGGCTGTGATCTTTTCTTTCTTAAGTGTGTTTCTTAAACACACTTTTATATATCTTCAAATTGACTTGAAATTATGTGACTATCGCATGGAATATTTTAATTTTCTTCAACTTCAACCTGAACTTATATATAAACTATTAACGGTCTATTCCAAGTCAGTTCTTTGCCTGGTTTCACCTGCTAATACTGTGTGAGCTTCTCTCGTCTCTTCCCGCACATGTAGTTCATTTGATTTCTGTGTATTCTACCCAAAGAAGTCCCTGTGTTAGTCACCAGTATTTGCAATAAAGAAAAGATTGGTCTTGAAAAATTATATCTTGAGATCTCTGACTTCATTTCTATTACCAAGGCCACATTTCCCAACTACTCTTCCTTCCTATTTTTTTCAACTTTTGCATTTCAATCCCTAATAATTATCAAAGCATCTTGATTGAGTGCTTGATCAATTTCTGAGTGAAGATATTTGTAGAGTGCATCAACTTCTTCATCACTAGCTTTTTAGTTTGTGGATAAATTTGAATAATAATTCTATTGATTGTATTGCCTTGAAGTAGATAGATATAATACTATTACAGGCAGTACTGTACTTCAAGACAGAGCTTGAGATGTCCTTTTTCACGATGAATGCAACACCATTTCTTGATTGACTCATTCCCAGCATAGTAAAAAATATGATTTTATGTTCAAAGTGGTCAATGTCAGCCCATTTCAGCTCACTAATGTGTAGAGTACCAATTTTTATGTGTTTCATTTAATTTTTTACTTTAAACATTATCACAGGTATTGACAGCATGCCCATTGAAATGGTTTCACAAAGTGATGCAGCATTAGACGTCTACATGTGTCCATACCAAGGCATTTGGAAGGCAGTTACTTTTCCAATAGAGTGGAAGTGACTGGTTTGTTTTGGTTGTTAATTGCTGTGGAGTGTGTTTTGACTGATAGTGGCCCCATGGACAACAGTGTGAAGCATGGCCTGGTCTTGCGCCATCCTCATGATTGTTCTACGTTTTGCCCATCAAGGCAGCCACTGTGACAATTCATCTTGCTGAGGTCTTCCTCTCTTTCGCTCTGCCAAGCATAGTATCCTTCTCCAAGGACTGGCCCTCCTGACATGTTCAAAGTACATGAGATGATGTCTTACCATTCATTCCTTTAAGGAGAATTCTCATTGTACTTCTTCCAAGACAGATGTTTGTTCTTCCGAAAGTCTAGTACTTTCAGGGTTCTTCTATAACACCACACTTTACATACTTTAATTCTTCTCCAGTTTTTTCTTATATAACGTCCAATCTTCACATACATATGAGGCCATTGAAAATACCATGCCTTGGGTAAGCTATACCTTAGTCCTCAAAGAACCATCTCTGATTTTCAACACTTCAAGGAGGTCTTGTGCATGAGATTTACTCAATGCAATGTGTGGTTTGATATCATGACTGCTGATTCCATGAGTATTGACTGTGGATCCAAATAAGACAAATCCTTAACAACTTCAAACTTTTCTCCATTTAACATGATGTTACCTACTAGTCCAGCGGTGATCATTTGGGTTTTATTTACACTTAGTTGTAATCCGTACTAAAGGCTGCCATGCTGGATCTTCATCAGCAAGTTTTTCAAGTCCTGCTGTCTTTCAGCAAGCAAAGGTGTGTCATTTGCATATGACAGTTTTCTTCCAATCCTGATGCCACATTCTTTTTCATATAATCCAACTCTTTTGAATCCAGCTCCTTTGCTCCATTTCCACAATATCGCATGGTTAAAACAAATAGTACTGAAGCACTTATTGGTGAAACGATTTATACTTGTGCCCATTCCAAAGAAAGGTGACTTAAAAAAATGCTCAAACCATAGAACAATGTCATTAATATAATGTGCAAGAAAATTCTACTGAAGGTAATTCACAAAATTGTTTTAGAAGTCTGTTAACATAAAAATGCCAGGATTTCTAGCATGATTCAGAAGAGGATGTGGGATGATGGCTGCCATTGCTGATGTCAAATAGACATTGAGTGAAAACAGAAAGTACCTGAATGATGTTTACTTTTGTTTTATTGACTGTGCAAAGTATTAGATTCTGGTTTATAAAAAGCCTATGGATTATATTGCAAAATAAATGGGAAGTCCAAAACACTTAATTTTGCTCATGGGGAAACTATACACAGAATATGAGACATTTGTTCAAACAGAACAAAGATTCCATATGGCATAAAATAAGGAAACGTGTTCATAACAATTGAATCCTTTCACCATACTAATGTGTTCTGAGCAAATAATCTCAGAATATGGATCACACCTAGAAGAATATGGCACCAGGTAAAAGGAGGACTCAATCGCAAGCAGCAATGCTCAGATCATCCAATCTTGTTGGCTGAAAGTGAAGAGACCTGGAAGCCCTCACTGAGAAAAGCCTCCACTACAGATCTCACCTCAATATACATTAAAGAAACATCCTCATAACTCATCCAAAACCAATATCCTGACATGTGGAGAAAGGATTGAAATTATCAAGGATATCACTATACTTTAACTCTGGAAATCAATGTATTGAATCAAATAAATATGGTATAAAATATGTCACTTGATTACTAACTTATGCTTGAACCAAGCTGTAATATTTTAAATAATTTCTATTCATTAGAAAGCTGGATCATAAATGAGGAATATCTAATAAGGACTAATACATTTCAATTATAGTGTTGGCGAAGAATATTGAATATACCATGTCTTGGCTTAAGATCAAACACATCTATGTTTGCAAAAAGTCCAACTGGGCGATGTAGAAGTCAGGATGGCCAAATGTAATCTCAGGAGTATTGGACATGTTTTCAGGAGCGCACATCCCTGGAGAAGACTATAATGCTTGGTCAATAAAGTGCCAGTGGAAAAGAGGAAGATTTTACGTGGCATCGCATGAACATTGGCTGCAACACTCTTCTTACACATTGTAATGATGGTGCAGGATTAGACAGTGTTTTATTATGTTGTACATAGAAGTCTGAACCAACTTGCCCAGACCTAAAGACAACAGTTACTGAATAGAAGTAAAAAGTGAAAAGATGAGATTTCTTGAAATATGATTGGATCAAGTTATAAAGGGAGTAACTAGATGTGTAGTTAGTTAGATGTAGTTCATTACCCTGGATATCTAGTTAGTTAGTACCCTGGGACAAAGGGTCCAAACTAACTGTAGTTTTAGTAATGCTGTTCTTTACTTAATGGATAAAGAGTTGAAGGATTGTCAGCTGCCAATATGTTCAGGTGAATCCTGTTTCAAACTATTTTGATTAGTTTCAAGTTAAAGTTTTCATACAACTGCTATAAACTACCTATACAACCTAAATTTGTGACTTCAAGCTGGTAGGATTAATAGTATGAAAAATTTTGAGCCTACTTCTTAATGAATATTGGAATCTGTAAGACAACTCATTTAGAGACTTGATTGCCTTTCTGGCATCTATGATGAAGGCAGTGGAGCCCTGGACAACATCTGCTTCATTCACAGCCAACTCCTTACTGACTATCCTCTTTACAGCTTAAGCAACCTTCCTTCCAAAATTATGCAGTGAAACCAGTGCATTTATGATCTTTTAGAACAAAATTATTTTTCATAAAATATTGATGTTTCTAAATTTTATGGACTAAAATTTTAGAGGTTTTAATTTTGTGTGTTTTGTTTTTATTTTTGTTGTTGTAGTCTTTAAAATAAATACTCTAATTTTTATTCTGTCAACAGATTACTGAATGACTTAAATTTAAAAGATAAAGTAATGCTTTCTATGTCTTAAATGAAATTAGACCATTTTTATACTTTAACGTGAAGCATTTTAAGATCAAACACTAAAAATTTTGAGCAGATATTTAGAAGTAAAATTCAAGATGTAAAGTAAATAAGTAATATTCATACAAATACATAGATACCATGTGTGTTAGGTTGGATTGACTAGAGAAACAAATCAAGTGACACATATGCATGAGAGAGCTTTATTTCAAGAAGAAATTATTTATCAAAAAGCATTCCAGCCCAGTCTAACTCAAGTCCACAAGTGCCATACTAATCCATAGGTCTCGTTTCAGACTCATCCACAAGCGATGATGCAGAATGCAGGAAGATCACAAACTGGGAGGGGCAGACTTCTCTGGGTGCAGAGTCCGGTGAATCCACGGTCGGGGGAAACACGGCTGGGCGGCTCTCATGGTGGCCAGCCAGCAGGAAGGTGAAGGAGGAGAGAGAGGTTGGGGGAAGTCTACACCCCCAAGGAGATAGCACCAGGCTGTGATCTGATTGACAAATTTGACTCCATCCCTAACCAGGAGTGTCTCACTCACTCTTACTACTGTGGAATCAAGGCTGACTCACAATGCCCTCCTGTGTGTTTTTGAGACTGCAACTGTTCACAGGTGTAGGAAACCTACTCTTTCTCCCACAGAGCTGCTGGTGGTTTGAACTCCCAACCGTGTGAATTGCAGCCCAACACGTAACTTGGATGTGAGCCATCACACTGCTATACTATCTGCTGGAGTTGTCAGTAGACTTATATCTTTCTTGCTGATCTTGTAATCACTTATCTCTGTAGCCAGAAAACTCAACATGACCTTCAGAACTTAGGCTAATCAACCCTTGCACCTTTTACAGTCAGGAGATGACTCCAATTGGAAATCTGGCCACAGACTGGGAACTTGACTGCCTTGATAACGGCGTGAGTCCTTTTCTTGATATAAATATCTCTGTTTTGTGGGTAGATATACAGATATAAACTTCACTGATCTTGCTTCTCTAAAGAACCCCAGCCAGCACAGTTGGTGGAAGTCAGATCTGTAGCATGGGGATGATAAAGTGTTGACACCACAATTCACTGATTGGAAACCACTGCCCAGGAAAGCAAAGCCAGAACCAAAAGATCAAAAGCCCAGAGATCCATTGTAAGTCATCTGTCAGGGACTGGAGACCACGGAGGTTCTTGGGTAGTAGCAGGGCTCTGGAAGGGGACAGATACCACACACAAAGTCTGAGAACTGTGGGGCTCACTCACAGAAGATCTCTTGATTGCCTCTTCAGAAAGGAGTGCTATAGACCACATTGTTGGCCTAGAAAGAGCTATAGGAAGACTGGGTAGCCTCCAGGAAAGCATGATCAGTTTCCAGAGCAGCAGTTGCAGGACATATTGTCAAATGTGAATTATAGTGACAAGAGTCCGAGTTTGAATGGCACTTCATGGACTAGGACATTTATATACCTTTATCATTAGGTAGGTCATCCACATGGCATTGTAAAAATTACCATGGCATTGTAAAAATAGCTTTCGTTTAGCTTAATTGAATTAAAACGACCATCACAGTCAGATAGATGTACATTTCCTTATGTTTTGTTTTACAACTGAACAGTGCATTAATGGTTCTGCCTCAGAATTCACATACTAGTTCTGAATGTTCAAAGCTATTACTCGGCCTCATTTACCAAAGGTCACCGTGAAGTTCACTCAGAAAGCTGCTTTATAGGTAAGTAGTGTCTAGGCTGAGGGAAGCTGACTTAATTAAAAATAATTGATATACCTTTCACAATCTGTCTTAAAATCGTTGCCATCTGGATAGCAAAGATGTTAATGTATTCATAAACACTTCTCTAAAAGAATACATTCAGTGTTGCCATGAAAGCAGCAAACTTACTTAAAGAATGCCATTATGAGAAAGAAGTGGTAGTATGTAAGATGTATTATTTCTTTTGGTTTTTTTTTTCCTTTTCCTTTGATCACATTTTAACCAGAATGACTAGTGAAACATTAATAGAGAATTTCCTTATTTCCTATTTTCCTACTTAAGATTATATGCAAATTATTGACTTGGTCCTAGTTTTTTCTTTTGTGTGCAAATGAATGCATTAAATATGAAATGTTTCATTCTGTTTGGAAAACTGGGTTTTATTTATCTCAGAGGATTTAAAATATAAAAAATAAAAATAGACATGCAGAAAAATACCTAATAGATCTCAAATTCTAATCAGAGTCAATGTTTATTACTAAATAGATTCCCAGAATCTAGAAAATGTTCTTATTCTAAAGGAAGGTTATCAGGTGATGTTTTGTAGTATTGCGTCAAAGTATCCATTTTACGGAGCTTCTTCCCTTGCCTTAGAAAGCAGCATAAATCATTTTCACTCAAATCACTCTCAAGTGCTTCTGACAAGTATTACAATACTTCCAAAATAATAGGTATTATTTTTCTTATTCTAAGACTTATATTTCACCTTTTGGTAGGAGAGTAATGAAGATTGATACCTTGAGGAAGAGGGAAGATCAAGAGTTTTGTCTTACTGACGTTTCTATGATATTTGATTTGTTCCTTTCATAGAAATTAATTTCTTGACAATTTCTGAACAGAAGTTCTATAGTATAAAAACATTTATCTTTGAAAAAAATAACAAAAATTACTTGCATTTGATCTTATAGAATACTGTTTCACAGAAGGAGCTTATATAAGAATGGATGACCTTGAAACAGGCAAACAAATTCACTTTAGGTGAGTTAAAAGTTTCTGAAATACTTGCTGTTAAACGTTTCATAGATAAACAAAACAGAAAGTTTTGTAATCCTCTACAATTAAGAAATGTCATAAATGAACGATCGATGAATCTATCAGTTTGTTGTACTGTGGTGGCTTCTGTGTTCCTGGGAGGTGAAAGGTATTAACACTTGTATGTAAAATACCAGAAGAGCTGTCCAAGGTAGATACATTTAAGAAGAGATTCCAAGCTAAGATAGACTAGGAAGCATGACCTAGTGATCTACTTATATAACAATTGGCAAGTGACATGCTTATTTCTATTGGTGGAGCATTTTCTGAGGTAGAACCAGATAAGTACCTCAATTGGAAGGCACACAAAATATGACTGTTGAAGAACTGACTTTTTTTGTATAATTGATCTTTTTTTCATTTGGATGGAATAAAACATTCAGAACCTTCTTTGCACTGTGAAGATACACTTGCATACATCCATCTGCAGAAAAAGCCATCATTGCTCCTATGTAATTTTAATTTCCAATTGAACCTAAAGAAAATTAAAAGAAATTCAAAAGAGCAAAAGTAGGCCTTCACAGGGCTCATCTGAATTTAGAGATTATCTCAAGTATAGCTATAACAACCTGAACAGGGATATCCAAAAACTATATAAATTATAGGACCACATAAAAACACCATACATGAAGAAAAAGAAAAAGATCATTAAAAAGACAAAGAATGGCTGTCTGAAGAGACTGAACAAGTGCTCTTAAATGTAAAATATCTAACAGGAATGTAATAAACAATGAATTAAAAGAGCTGAACACAAGATTTCAAAATGTGGGTTCATAAAACAAAGTATTATCATGAATTGTGAAAAGACCTGAAGTTAGGAAACTAAAAAGGAAGAACAAACTCATTAGTTTTCAAGCTGGAAGAGTTGAAGAAGAAAATCAAGCCTCGGTTTGCAATATTAAAGAATAAGATGGGCAAAACTTTGATTGACACAGGAAGCATAAAAAAAGATAGAAATAATACATAGAATTGCTGTTTTAAAAAAAGACTTGGTTGACATCGAACATTTCAAGAAGTAGGATGTAATAAAGAACACATTTTATTAAAGAAAAAAGTCCAAACTTCACTGAAGTAATTGGTGAAAGATAAATTCCCAGGAATCGAAGGGACACCAACTGAAATGTTTCAAAAACACATCTCATGGTGGAAGTGCTTCTGTGAATATGCCACAGAATTTGAAAAACAGATACCTGGACACCTGGCTGACAGAGATCCAGACCTATGACTATTCCACAAAAAGGTGATATATTACAATAATTAACTTATTTAATTTCATTAATATAATATGCAATTAAAATGTCTTAAATATAGTTCTAAAACAGTCACTGCAATACACTGACAGAGTGCAGCCAGAAATTCTCACCGGATTCAGAAGCAGACATGAAGCAAAGATATATTGCTGATGTTGGTTCCTGGATGCAAGCAGAAAATGTTTGCCTGAGTTTATTGAGTACAGAAAGGATCATAACAAACTATGAAAATCATTTCAAAACAGGGAATTTGCACGGGTACTTTATAACAAGCAGGATTAGTGTTATATCAAAATATGAAAGTATGGAGGCAAGGGCCCTTGTGCTGATGGACATCAGATGGTGGCCAGCATGGAATCAAAGAGTCGAAAATGGAGAGAATGTGGCGATAGCTGGAGATCCAGAGAAGGCCAGAGGCACAGGAGCAGGGCGAGATCTGAAGCAGCCTGAGATCTAGAGCAGCCCGGAGACGTATGAGCAGGCTGGAGATCCAGAGTAGGTCAGGGACCCATGAGCTGGCCTAGCAGAGCTCTTGTCTTCTCCTGGCTCAGGATACTGAGCTGAGTCACCTTCCAAGGACATCCTCAGTTGAAGGCAGTAAGGTGATCAATTTTCCCACCCTTGCATCCTCTTTCAACTCCAAACATCATCAGAATTACAGCCCTGAGGTACAGGAAGGGGGAGGGGAGGGTGGACAGTGATAGCATGGATGACTGTATAACCCCACTCAAGAGGAGTGAACAATAGAATGGTATGTGAAAGGAGATAGTGGATAGAATAAGATATGGTAAAAAAGAATCAATTTTTAAAAGGGAAATTGCAAATTACTTAATTATACTCTCTTATACACCAAGAGACAGCCATCTGAATGGAGCACGAGAATATTACATGGTTTAAAATTTGGACTTGTGTGTGTCAGGGTTATATCTTTTCACCATTCTTAGTCAATCTGTACACTACAGTAAAAAATTAAAGAATCTAGACTATATGAATAGGAAGTGGCATTGGGACCAGAGAACGACTCATTAACAATCTGCAAGATGGAGATGACACAACCTTGCTTGCTGAAAGCAAAGCAGACTTGAAGCACTGTGCTAGTCCAGGTAGACTAGAAAAACAAATCCAGGGAGACCTGTATGTGTATAAGAAAGAGCTTTACATAAAGAGTAATTGTACATTAAGAAAACATCCCAGCCGAGTCCAGATCAAGTCCATAAGTCTGATATTAGCTGTGTTAGTCTGGGTATTTTAGAGAAACAAATCCACAGGAGCTCATATGTATAAGAGAGAGTTGTATATAAAGGTTAAGTGCACATCAAAAAAACATCTTAATCCGGTGCTGTTCAAGCCCACAAGTCCAACATTAACCCATATGTCTGACACCAATCCCCAAAGTCCTCCTTCATCTCACAAAACACAAGTAATGATGCCAGCTGTAGGAGGAAAGCCGAGTCAGTGAACGTGTAAGCATCTCAGTGCTGGCAGGGGTCTCCACACAGCTGCTCCAGCACCCAGGGCTGTATCAGGGTAGGTCCATGTGGCTTCTCCTCAGGGATGTCTTGCAGGAAGTGAGTCTTGCTAGCTGAAGCAGAGAACAGGCTGAGGCAGCTGCACCCTGGTCTGACCATCAGAAAGCAAGAGACCCGAGAACTAAAAAGGTGAGGCTCACTGAACCATTTATCTCTCCACCCCTCAGTTAACCACACATGTGTTTATTGGCCAGGTTGGCTCAAAAAACTTTAACTAACTCATTAGTCCATATGTCTGATACCAATCTATAAAGTCCTCTTCAGACTCATGAAACACATGCAATGACGCCAAATGTAGGAAAATCACAGACCAGTGGGTGGGAAGCCTTGTGAATCTAGTGGCTTTACAAGCATCTTAATGCTGGCAGGGATATTTGCATGGATTCTTCAGCTCCCAGGGCTCTGGCTGCATCAGGGGAGCTTCATGTGGTTTCTGGTCAGAAATGTCTTGCATAGAGTGAGCTGAGAGAGAGAGTGTCTTCTGCCTCCAAGGAGGAAGACAGGAGTTCCCAGAATCCTCAGGAGAAGGCCATGCCCATACAGAGACCTCACTTGCTATGACCTGATTGACAGGCTAGACTCCACACCTTCATGCTTAATCCTCTCAAATTGACAAAGGATTATATAACTACCACAAGCACTTATTGGTTAAGACTAAATAAATAAATACAGCCTTTAGTATGGACTATACCTCAGCATAAAGGAAATAAATGTCCTCACAACTGGATCAATGAGCAACAGCATCATTCACAATCAATGCCTATGGAAGAAGCAGTGAAGAAATCAAAGTATGTTTTGCTTGGACAATTTGACGGCATACGTCAAAACCAAACTCATAGCAACTTTATATCAGACCTTCTTAAAATGTTAAAAAATGAGGATGTTATTTTGAGAACTAAGGTGTACCTGATCCAAACCCTGAATACTGAAAAAGAATTTATGTCTTTGAATTATGATATTGTCAAAGAATATTGACTATATCATGTTGCCGGAACAAGGAGCAAATCTTTGTTGGAAAATGTACAGTAAGAATACTCATTAGACACAAGGATAACATGACTTCATTTCATGGACTTTGGACATATTTCAGAAGAGATTATTCCTAATAGAAAAGCATGATGCATGATAAAATAGGAGGTAATGAAATAAAATGTTAAAATAAAAGGTGAATTTACAAATTGGATTGACATAGTGTCAGCAGCAACTATTCTCTCAAAATATAGCACTGATCGAGAGGGTGATGCAGGCCTAGACGTTGTTTGTCTCATTATGCACGGGGCCACTAAGAGTTAAGGTCAATTTAATGTAAGCAGGGACACAAGAGAGATGTTTACTTGTGCTTTATGGAGTAAACCAATGACTGTGTAGATCATAAACTATGAAGAAATTTGAGAAGAATGGGAATTCCTTGCTTTTGCTCCTGTCGAACTTGTACACAGACCAACAGTACTTTGAATATTTTTGCACCATACTTATTCAATCTGTATGTTGAGCAAATAATCACAGAAACTGGATAATATGAAGAAGAACGCTGCATCAGGAAGGGAGATAGGCTTATTAACAACCTGCTCTATGCAGATGACACAAGCTAACTTGCTGAAAATAACTTGAAAAAACAAAGACTTGAAAAACTTGCTATTAGAGTTCAAGGATGTCAGTCTTCAGTATGCATTGCACTTCACTGTAAGGAAGACCAAAATTCTCACAACTGGCCCAATACTTAATATTACCTAACATTTGGATAAATGGAAAAACGTTGAAGTTATTAAAGATTTTGTCTTGCTTGGATCCACAATCAACGCTCATAGAAGAAATAGATGAGAGATCAAAAGACAAATTGCATTGGCTATATTTGCTGTACAAAACCTCTTTAGAATATTTATTGCAAGGGTGCTACATTGTGGACTAAGGTGTGCCTCATCCAAACCATAGTATTTTCAATGGCCTCTTATGCATATAAAAGTTGAACATTGAATAAGGAAGACTGAAGAAGAATTAATGCACTTGAATGATTTTGCTGGAGAAGAATATTAAGATTGCTTAAAGGACAAACCTATGTGTCTTGGAAGATGTATGACCACAGTGTTCTTTAGATGCAAGGATACTAAGACTTTGTGTTCTATAATTTGGACATGTTGTTATGAGAGACTAGTCCCTGGAAAAGGATGCCATGCTTGGTAAAGTAGAGGGGCAGTGAAAAAGAGGAAGGCCCTCAACAACGTGGGTTGGCACAGTGGCTTCAACAGTGGAATCAAGCATAGGAACAATTGTGAGAATGGCCAAGGACAGGGAAGTGACTCATTATGTTACGCATAGGGTTGCTGTGAGCTGGAAGTGACTCAATGGCATCTAACAATAACAAATGATACAATTTGAAATAAATAAGAATTGTTAGTATTCCAAAGAGAGGACATACTATGACTCTTAGTAAATAAAACACTACAATAATTGTGTTTACTTAAAATGTTCAGACTCATAAATTCTAAAAATTTAAAGGAGTCATGGTAATAATCTCCAGTTCTTTACCAGAGTGGATTCCCACTTAAAAGACATTGACTCAACATCCCCAGTATTTTCAAGATGAAAAGTTTGTTTCCTATAAGAATAATCGACTTCAGGTGCTTGGTTCCACTTCCCTTAAACTTCCACCTAATAATGCGAACTTTCATAGAATAAAACCCAGCTCTCTTCAATTGAGCAATTTAATTCATTTTTTAAAATGACAATCTCAAGTATATCCTGCCTATTTCACAACTAATTTTAAACAATATCCTACAATATGATTCCTTATATTTACAGTTAAGGTTATCCTCCTTTGACAAAGTTCAAAAAAACCTTCATGTTGTTTGTCTCCCAAGCAGTAGATGTCCTTTGACAAATATGCTATATTAGAGTTCCCAAAATGCAACCATTCTCACTCTGCTATGTTTGTAATTTAGATTTATTTATGAACAAAATGGAATATGTTTTATATGTTTACAGCTATTTGTGAAGAAGTTTTGTGTCACAGTGGTTAAGTGCCCAGCTGATATTTGAAAGGTGTACTAGTCTGCTTCTATAACTCTTACAGTCTTGGAAAGCCTGTGGCAGAGTTCTGCTCCATTCTATAAGACAGAATCGATTCATATATACAGCTAGAAGAGCCACGGTGCCCTAATGGTTCCACTGTTAAGCACAGTTCGACCCTGTCCTATGGGGTCTCTATGGGTAAGATTTGACTAGATGGCAGTGAGTTTTGTATGGTTTATTTGTATTTATTTCCTTTGATCTGCGTATTCATGTCCTTTGCCAACTTTTATTTTCATATATATGAAATATATATGAAAATATGTATTTACCCACAGAAAACCTAAAACTTTATTAACTTCCTACATATATAGTTCATTAACTTGTGCAAGCATTGCAGCTACCATTTTCCAAATTATCTCATCATCATTAACATACATTCCATATCCTCTAAGTAAAAATGGTTCTCTTTCCCCTTCCCATCTGCTCCTGATAATATTAATTGCTTGTGGTTTCCACATATTATTTCATGTAAGTGATGCCATAATATGTTTCTTATTTTTCTCATTGAATAATTTCATAATTTTTGATTACTTCTCTACCATATTCCAATTTATAAATGACATTTGTAATTACCTCCATGCATTTATTGAGATCTCATTATCCAGCAATTTGCATTGATGACAATATTTAAAAAGGTATGTGCATTAACAGGGTCATGATTTTCAATGGTTTGGCACATACTTGAAAATGGAATTTGAAGTTATATATTGATGACCTCATGTTCATTTTCTGATCTAGTATGGACATTTTTGCTTAACACCAATCTTCACTTAAACACTTGGTCTTTAGAACCTAACCAAGTTGAAGAATAGGGGATATTAAATTTTCTCATCCTTAATAATTAAGAAAGTCTCCTACACAGATTAGATACTCTCCTCGTTTCTTTTTTTCCTTTACAGTCTCTAATTCAAAAATCCCATCTTAAGAGAAAAGTAAGAATAAAGGTTTATTTTCCATGCATGTTATTTTGTTCTCAATAAGAAACATCAAAACTACCAAAAATGACCCAATCATTATGGGAATGGAGGATATATTGTAATCAAATTTATTGAATCAAGTTTGCAATACAGCGTTCCATTTGGGTGGGGGGAGGTTTCTATCAGAAATAAGCCAAATTCAGAACAAGGAGGACCTTGGTGTAAATATTCTTACAACATAATCACCAAAATTTTATTTCAAATATTAGACTTTCCCTGGCAAATTATGTACACAAGAATGGTTTGTTTGTTTGTTTATAAGAAATTAAAATCTAAATGTGTGAGGAATGCAATCATTTGGCCTTTCTACAAAGTAAGAGTTGATAATGGCATTGTTGCTTCTATAAGGTCTCCCAAATTTAGGAATGTAATAAATATTGTGAGTTATATCCTTCATTTTTATATTGGAGAAAAATAAATGTTCACTGAAGACCAAAAATTACTGTCTAAAGCTTTACATACAAGAAGGTTATTTCTTTTTACTCATCCAATCTAATATCTTGAAGAATAGAACAAATAAAACAACACTCTTATGGGTGCAATTAAAGTGGTATTCATTCATCCTTTCAGCTGGATGACTGAGACATTACGTTTTTATTTCATGATAAGTTTCTTTGAAAATCTAATGAAATTTTTCATTTAAAATTTGCATTCATAAAAAGGACTTTGAAGATTAATATATGGCATTTTAACTGGTACCTAATTAAGTCTCTCATTAAATGGGCACATGGCACTGCCCCCTCTGCTGGGGTATATATGTGCGTGCTGAGTATAGAAGGGATCATTCAAACACAGACTCCTTGCTGAAACTTGCCTCAGCTCTAAAACTCCTGACAGCATGTCTTACAACGACAGCTCTGGGACCTTTTCTTCTCATTCTGTTGGAGGTTACCTGGGGTACCGATTTCCTACCTATGATGCTTTCTACCCAAACAATGTGATCTACGATCCCAGCACCAGCCAGGTGGGCTCATCCATATTCAATGGCTGTCAGGAGACCTACTGTGAGCCCACCAGCTTCCAGAGACCCTATACAGTTCTCAGAAACTACCAGAATTCCTGCTACTACCCAAAGAATCCCATCCTCTGCAGACCCTGCCGGGAAAATTATGCTACATCTGGAGGATGTGGAAATAAGGGCTTTGGGGCTTTGGGCTATGGAAACACTGGCTTCCACTCTTTGCGCTGTGGGTCCAGCTTTGAGTCCCCAACTTGGTTTTCTTCCAGGAGTTACCAGTCAACTTGTTACCAACCAACTTTTGTTTCGTGCTTTTCTGAATTGACCTACTGACGTCCTCATTTTCTCAGGATAATCTCAAAATGTTATGAATTTTTGACTCTCAACGTGGCTGATCTTCTAAATCACCAGGACTCTCCATCATATTCTTTCTGTATATGACTTACTATGGATGAAATCACCATGGCCTGTAACCTTTCCTCAGTCTGATATTTGAGGTATCTCTTAAATCTTATATACATTCTCAGACTAGTTTTCTTTGCCACCTTTCTTTGTTTTATGACTTAGGCTTTTTCTAGGACTTTCAAAATTAAGTTTATTTCAAATATATATGATATTCTTCATAAACTTATTTCTCTGGCAAGAATTATAATGTTGAATTTTATTTAATTAATATGTAAATTGAACAAATGTGTCTTTTACTCTCAACTGATTTTGTTAGGTTACAAAAAAGGTTATTTTATTATTATTTCTTAAATTCCTTTAATATTTGCCTGGAAAGAAAACAGAGAGTTTAGAGGAGAGTTGAAATATATGACATATCTGAAGTTGTGAAAGTGTCTATCCTTTCAAATGTACATTTGTTCAGTTAATTGCTTCAGAGCATTGTTTGCTCAGTTGGGCATTACTGAACAAACATTAAACTAAACAAGGATAGGGATTCTCTGTTTGCAAGTAGCTCACATAAAATTCTAACTTCTCCTCCTATAGCAAATATAATAATAGTGAAACAATTACATTATTCAATAGGTACCAAAAGAAGAGAAACTTCCTAAGTAATCCAAAGAAATAGAGAATAAGTTACAATTCCATATGTAAAAAAAAAAAACTCTTACAGATCCATTTTGTTAGCTACAGTTCTTAGAGAAGTGTTTGACAAGATGGGATTAGCCATGAAAGTTATTTATTGGGGCAACCATTTGTAAAGGGTAAATGGGTTCGAAGCTGGAGAAGTCTGGGAGTCATCAAAAAACAGAGCAAGTCTGATGCTTGTGAAAGAGAAAAGATAGAGAAGATAGTTGAGCTGGAAGAAATTTAGACCATAAGGCAGTTCCAAGAATATCTCATAATGTTGACGGGAAGTCCTTTAGTCAAAGTCAATCAGCAGAGAAGACCTATCCTTGCTAGTACCTCTCCGGATCCTCAACCCTCCATTCCTGCCTGTCGATACCCTCACCACTACATCTCTTTCCTGTGATCATCCGTTTGCCCTGGAAGTGGACCTCTTAGAGCACAGGAAGTAGACATACTTTCTGGACTCTCATTGCAAGTATCATCTGGCCCTAGAGAACCCTTCTTTCCTCCAACAAATGTGAGTGGTATACGCCATCTTCTTAAGGGAGATAAATAGATTGATATTAGTTATAATAACTTCAAAGACTACTCAAATTCCAGGAGTTGTTAGAAGCAAGCTCCACATTCTACATCTTGGTCAGCATCAGCTAGAGAGAAATAATCCTTTCTCTGTGTGCCCCTACACACGAAGGGAGGCACTGGGCACATAGGGGAGAGGAGGATACCATCGTACTTGCAGGATTTTACAGGCAGAGTGGACATATGCTTATTATAAATATCTAAACTTCTCTTGATGCGAGTAAGGCTCACAGACACTGCTGTGACTGCCTCTTGGGAAGCTTTGTGAGAATGTGACTAAGACTGAGATGTGTGAAGATTTCACAATCATTGCCCTCAGCCTTTAGCTGAAGTTGTAACTTGTGGCTCACATAAAAGGAACCATTTAACACATATATAAAGATGCAAAAAGAAAATTCAATGTATAAACTCCCTAGTGATGTAACTAACTATAGGCCTATGAGAAATATGCTGAATATTCACACATAAATAAGCAATATTCTATAGAATCATACCATTATTTAGGAGAAATTCATTTCTGTACAGCCTTTTTTCTAGACCAAAAGTCCCAAATGTATTATTAGGTGAACTCTGTTTGGCTCTCACCTGGTTGTGTATATTACAATTTTATAGTCGCATAGTCCCATCTACCTATGACATGTCATCTATAGAGGCTCTTGTGCTGCGACAGACTGGCATAGTTGAGAGACAGAGACCATACGGCCTGCAAGCCCTAAAATACTCACTAGCTGGCCCTCTCCATGAACATGCCACTTGCCAACTGTCATTCTAGCGTATTTTACCTGTTCTAATATTTTTGCCATTGTGTTTTCAATTACGGAAAACTCTAGGGAAAATCTCAGGAGAAAGAAGCTGTTTGCTCCCATGAAGATCTGCAATTTCAGAAAGCCTAAGGAACCTCTCTACTCCATGGGTCAGAATAGCCTCAAGAGCAGTGGATTATATTGAAAACATATAAGCTCCTCCCTGGGGACGGACAGTGGAGAATGGGAGAAGGGAGACGTCGGATGATGTAAGATATGACAAAATAATAATAATTTATCAATTATCAAGGGTTCATGGGAGAGGGCGGAGCGAGGAGGGAGGGGAAAAATGAGGAGCTGATACCAAGGGCTCAAGTAGAAAGCAAATGTTTTGAGAACGATGAGGGAAGCAAATGTACAAAAGTGCTTGACACAACGGATGTATGTATGGGTTGTGATAAGAGTTGTACGAGCCCCCAATAAATTTATTTTTTAAATAATTAAAAGGTGAAAAGGAGATCTATGAATTTGAAGGTCAATGTTTTAATGAAAAGGGTCATCATGATGGAAGGTGAATCAAGGTAGAGAAATAAAAAAATTAAAATCTTATGATCAAAAAGAAAATATATCAGCTAATTGTTCCTCTTTTTTACTCTGACTTACTCTATACCTCAGGACAGCTATTCGGGTCTCTGAACTTCAGAATCAATGACTGCCACTCTTTAAAACAATATGGAGTAGACAACACAATCGAGAGATAATGTCTGTTGTTTTTCCATTTGACTGATAATGTCATATTCTGTGGTAAATGCATGGACAGAAATCAACCTTGTTTTATAAAATTAGAATAATATAATAATATTTAGTGATTATTAAGTACATAATCTAATAATCAATCAATTGGTGAGGTAGGTTCAGATACACCTATAACCTGGTAGTTCACATTATAGACAACTTCAAAGAAATTGGTAAGCAGTGCTTTCGATAGTTGTAGTCCCAGGTGAACCAGGGCCATATATGGGGCACCCTCTACAGGCCACCCTGAAGTGTATCTAGAAACCTCAATACAGAGTCACAATAGGAATGGTGACTGTCTGTCACAGGAAACTTTTTCCTGTTTGTACTCTTGGTCTGGCCACAGACGGCTTGGAGTAATGGCAGGGCAACAGGAGTTGAAGGTGTGCAAGGGGAGGAAAAGGAAGAGCAGAAAGGTGTCTGCAAAGATGATGTAGGGAAGTAGAAAGGGAAAGGCTGGAAAGGAAGCCTCACTGGGCTAGATGACTGGGGAAACAGCTGACCAACGATACCATCACTCCCAGTCCTCCCAAGCTCCATGGTCATGGGGAAGGTGCTGTGACAAATGAAGGCTTCCCTGTCACGTGCACCCTGAGACATGCTTACAGTACCCAATAGCCAGTGAGTGCTTGGGTTTGGAGGCAAGCTCTGAAGATACAGTCCTGCTTTTGAAATTCCTCATAATGCTGACTTTGCACAATGGCCTGGTCTTTGTAAACTAACTATGTTAATAATGGAGGAGTTAGTGTATAAATTCTACTTTGCAAATGGAGCTCTTGAGACACTGTCATAAGTACTAGAGGGTAAGGCACACTTTTTGTAGGATGAATGCTAACCAACATGATTATTCTAAAGTGATTAAATGGCAACAGAGAGAGAGAAATGGATGAGGGGATTTTGCCATTCTCTCTCTCCAAATTCCTGACCTTCATCTATATTGTCAAAATGTTATCCCAGCGCTCTACCCAAGGGATTTCCCTTCTTTACACATTCCTTCCAGCAAATGTTGCATTGTTTCTTCTTGTGACTGGTTTGAATAAACCATAAGCTATTTTGTCCAGTCTTCCATAGCACCTTTATGTTTAATTCAAATGAAAGTTTTAATAACCCTAGAAGAAGGAAAACATATCTAGCTGAATAAATTCTAACTTTCTAACATTTTTCCATTTGGGAAGGACTATTCACTCTATTTTATATGTCTAGTTCACAAAAACTATAATTTTGAGCATATAGAGATATGGAAAGAGAAAAATAACACTTATGGCACTGCGGCATATCTGCATTGCAACTGCTAATTGCAAGGTTGGTGGTTCAAACCCACCAATTGCTCTGCGAGAGAAAGATGAGGCTATCTTTTCCTTTGACTATGTACAGCCTTGGAAAGCCTATGTAAGATTTGGTGCTTAGGTTTTGATAGGTTTATATATAATTAGCTCTAGAAATATTTTAGCATAGATGATTGCCCACTAGATAATAAGAGATCTATGCATATTAATAAAGGGCGCCCTGAAGGAATAGTAGTTATAAATTGGTTTATTAACGGCCAGTCATCAGTTAGAAACCACTAGTTGTTCAGCAGGAGGAAGCGGAGGCTTTCTCTCCGATAAAGAGGTACAGTTTCAGAAACCCAAAGGAGCAGCTGGGTCGCGATGAGTTGGGTCAGGCAGTGAGTGTGGTTTGGCAGTTGGGAACAGTAATCAAAACAGTTTTATTTCTGCTACTGAGACCTCTGTACCCTCATATTCAATTCAGAAGAACACAACTCTAGCCCAGCTATAGACTGAAGAATCTTAGGACAAAGGACAATGCTCAGAAAATTAGAGAATTTCTTTCCAAATTTGTCTATTAATATTTTTTCCAACTATAACCTTTCTCAACTTTGCTTCATGTCCTCCTTTTTATCATGTTCTTCTTCTACCATGCTCTACCTTTATGAAACCCCTATATGTCAGTGAAGTGCTTATTATTTCGTATGACATCTAGAAGTGCTGGTACTATTGACATTTTAGGATAGATTATTCTTTGTTATGAGCGTATTGGTATGTGCATTGAAAGATATTTAGTAGGTAATTTGGTCTCTATCCACTAGATACCAGTGTCATCATGAAGTCCAATGCCCACTTATGACATCAAAAAATACTTTCAGGCATTGCCAAATGTCTCTTGAGAACAATAAGACTCCTTTTTTAGAATCAACTGATTTTCATAGCTTTTCTGGAAATGGGCTGCCTGAAATAGTTCTTAGTTGGGAACACTAGACCTATCTCCCATTTGGGCTTCATGTTACATTATATGAGTATAAATTAGGTGCAACATGTGATGATTGGATACTGGTGACATAGTGAGTTATATGATGGGCAAGGTCAGCAGTTCAAAACCACTAGATATTCTACAGGAGAAAGATAAGGCTTTCTACTCCCATGAAGATGGACGTTCTTGGAAATCACCTGTCCATTGGGGTTGCACTGAGTCAGAAATGACTCAATGGCAGTGAGTATTTGAGTTGGGTGGTAACTAAAAATAAATGGATTTTTGTTTTTTGTTGCATCACTCTATGACAAATTGAAAATGAGCAATAGAAACATACTTATAACAATTTGATCAACAGAAACAAAATTATATGGAACTATTTACATAGAAATATTATTCAAGAATTGACTAGGAGCCAAGCTATTATGAAGCAGCAATGCTATGAAATGATACAACACTAAAATAGATATAAATATTAAAATAATATATGTATCAACTTCTGACAAAATCTGACAAGCAACAAAGCCCACATGGAAGAAGCACAGCAGCCTGTGTGATCACGAGGTGTCGAAGGGATCAGGTGTAAGGTATCATCAGAACAAAAAATCTTACCATAGTGAATGAGGGGGGGAGAACGGAGTGGAGACCCAAAGCCCATTTGTAGGCCATTGGACATCCCCTTGCAGAGGGGTCTCTGGGAGGAGATGAGCCAGTCAGGGTGTGATGTAGCAATGATGAAAAATACAACTTTTCTCTAGTTCCTAAATGCTTCTCCCCCCTCCCACCCACCCACTCACACACTATCATGATCCGAATTCTACCTTACAAGTCTGGCTAGACCAAAGGATGTACACTGGTACGGATAGGAACTGGAAACACAGGGAATCCAGGGCAGATGATCCCTTCAGGACCAGTGGTGTGAGTGGCGATACTGGGAGGGTAGAGGGAGGGTGGATTGGAAAGGGGGAACCGATAACAAGAATCTACATGTGACCTCCTCCCTGGGGCACGGATAACAGAAAAGTGGGTGAAGGGAGACGTCGGACAGGGTAATATATGACAAAATAATAATGTATAAAGTAACAAGGGCTCACGAGGGAGGGGGTAGCGGGGAGGGAGGGGAAAAAATGAAGAGCTGATGCCAGGGGCTTAAATGGAGAGCAAATGTTTTGAAAATGATGAGGGCAATGAATGTACAAATGTGCTTAACATAATTGAAGTATGTATGGATTGTGATAAGAGTTGTATGAGCCCCTCATAAAACGATTTTAAAAATCTGACATTTAATATTCTCTTTTTTTGAACTACTGCTTGGTGTCTGTCCCAGGCAGTAATAACTAATAACTTTGAAAATATAACACATTTAAATAGTACATGAGTGGGTAGTTTCTAAGCTATTGTAGACAGATAAAATGATTAAATTTTCAATTTTAATGACTTTTAAACTTAATTAGGCCATGTGTAATGATGTTCCTGTGGTATGTCTCTCACACTTGAATGTCTAACTTGTCTGTCTGGAGCTCACCCCCTCATTCATCATTCTAGGTGAAGAATTATAGTAAAACAAACCTTCTTGTCACAAGATTTCACTTAATCAAGACAGATTGAGGCCAATTATTCATTTATAGACTCTGCTTGACTATCTTGTGAGCCTTCCAAAAGCTTTCTTCAATGTGTTTGATTCAGTTTTCATATTTCATAACAGAAATTTGACTTATTTTGGTGTTGACCAACGTTATATAACTAACCATTACCTGGTTTTCCTAATTCTGCCCTTTATAACTGCTATCAGAGAAAAAGATGAGCCGTCTACTCTTGAAATAGGGTCTTGGTAACCCAGAGACTTGTCCTATAGAGTGGCTATGAATCAAAATTGGTTCTATGGTAGTGTGTGTGTGTGTGTGTGTGTGTGTGTGTGTGTGTGTGTTGTGTAACCACTATCAGGGCTCTGTCCTCTTGGAGTTTTTTGTTTGTTTGTTTTTTAATACTTTTATCGGGGGCTCTTACATCTCCTAAAACAATCCATACATTCATCCAGTGTGTCAAGCACATTTGCACATATGCTGCCATCATCATTTTCAAAGCCTTCTCTTCCCACTTGAGCCCCTGATATCAGCTCCCCAATCCTTCCCCTTCTCTTCCCCACCCACCCTCCCTCATGAACCCTTGATAAGTTATAGATTATGTTTTCCATATCTTACATCAGCCCCCATCGCCCCTCACCCACTTTTCCATTATTCATCCCTCTTGAAGGAGTTTCTAGATCAATCCTTGTGATCAATTCCCCATGTCTCCCCCAACTATTCCCTAATCCTACTGGTATTTCTACACTCATTGTTGGCCCTGAGGGGTTTATCTATCGTGGATTCCCTGTGTTGTGGGGCTCTTATCTGTAACAGTGTGCATGTTCTGATCTAATCCAATTTGTAAGGTAGAATTGCAGTCATGATAGTGGGGTGAAGGAAGCGCCAAAGAACTAGAGGAAATTTGTGTGTTTCATCAGTGCTATACTGCACCCTGGCTGGCTCATCTCTTCCCTGTGACCCCTCTGTGAGGGGATGTCCAATTGTCTACAGATAGGCATTGAGTCTCCACTCCATGCCTCCCCAGCTCCCCATTCACCTTGGGTATGTTTTTTTTCTTTTTTCTGCGTCTTAGATGCCTGATACCTGATCCCATTGACAACTCATGATCAAACAGGCCGGTGTGCTTCTTCCATCTGGGCTTTGTTGCTTCTGAGCTAAATAGCTTCTGAGCTAAATGGCCACTTCAAGCTTTTAAGACCACAGATGCTATAGTTTTTGATAGCCAGGCACCATCAGCTTTCTTCACCACATTTGCTTATGCACCCATTTTGTCTTCAGCGATCCTGTTGGGAAAGTGAACATCACAGAATGCCAAACTGTTAGAACAATGTGTTCTTGTGTTAAGAGATTACTTGAGTCGAGGCCCAATCCATCTGCGCCTTAATTCTTAACAAATATATAGTTCTATTCCCCTCTCATTACATATGTACATGCCTGTATTTAGGCCTCTATAAATGTCCTTTGCCTCCTGGTTCTTTCCTCTATTTCTTTTTCCTACCATCATGTTCTGTCTTCATTTGGGCTTAGTAATTCCTCGCTGCTACATTGCCCTTGATTAAGCCCCACTGGGCATCCTACAACCTTCCTTCCATTGATTATAGTTTACTTGTTGCTCCCTTGTCCCTGGGTTGATTACCCACCACTTCCTTTCTCCCACCTCCCCTTCTCCTTTATCTCTCCAGAACCATTGGTCTTATCTTTTCTCCTCCAAATTATTTATCCCGACTATCTTATCTAGATAAACATGCAGATGCATTAATAAGTGCAAAAACCTGGCAAAGTCAAATAAAGCAACAAAGAAGTCAACACCAACAAAACAATAACAACAATAACCAAAAACAAAAGCAAAATAACACTAACAAAAAAGAAAGCCACTGACAAAAATTAAAAAGGCTATAAATAGTTTAAGGTCTGTTTGTTGGCCTTTATGAGTGTTTTCCAGTTGAGTCTGATAGGGTGCCACACTCTGTCTCCAAAGTCTATGTTTGGTATTCTCCGGGGGTTTCATCACCCTGCTGCTCTGCTGCGTGCCCTCACCCAGCATGATGGAGCCAGACCGTATACTATTCCCGCACTATGTCTCCACTGCTGTCTCCCGCAGACTTTCTTGTACAAGTTACACTTCATTCTCATTAAATGATTCTGAACTAAGTTTTCATAATTACTAAGATACTGATGTTCAACTATTACATTCACATAACCAGTTTTACTTTGTTACGGATGAAAACACAAAAATATCCAGCAAGAAAAAAATAGTGAATTAAATTATTTTTTTATATCTGGTGTTCAGCATATCCTTTTCATATATTGAAAGAGAATAATGAAATTCTTCTAAATTGTTCCAAGTCAGTAATAGGTTACTATGAATATGTGATTAATTCGTTGGAAGTGCATTTGGTTTCTTTAAGATCCTGAAATGTGCAAACTATTCTATAAATTCTATCACAAGGTATTAGAATCTATTAAATTTGGCACTTTTAATCAAAGTCTGAATATATTGTACATGTAGATTTATTGTTTTTTTTTATAACTATGTCACTTACCAAATGTCATTAAGTTGAGCTCTATTAAGATAAAAAAAGGTTTTCTTAAAATAGTTTTATAAATTGCACATTTTTTAAAAGACCAGGAAGATGTATTTGTTGAGACTGAAGTGAGTTATAAGAGTTATAAATGTGTGACCTAATATATCAGCAACTCATTTCCATGCATAATTATGGAATAATTTACTTACCTCTCTTTTCCCCTTTTTAATCTGAGTTGACTGAATGGTTTTTCTGATAAACATGTTGGTGACTTCTGGTGATTTACCTACTTGCCTCTTATTATGGATCGAATTGTGCAATACTCTTAATTTTATCCAAGCATTATTGGTGGTGTGATTTAGCTTTAGCCATCTTTTCACTGCAGGATTAGGATACAATTCCTTTAGAGGTGGGCATGTTAGATCATAATCATTGTATTTGAGACATTAGAAACAGGTGACTTCTCTTCTCTGAACATAACGTGTTCATCTTTGAAAAATTCACTTCTGCTTCTGCTGATTGTACAGCAATTACTCTGACAATATGTTTAACTATTTGAACACATTCAGGAATTGTAGAATTCACTAATAATATCTGGTGAGAATTTGGGGTGTAACACAAAGCTGAAACAAATGACAGTATGTCACCCTCTGGCTGTTTGGCATTTTTTCTCTTTTTTTAAATATATTTGTTTACTGAAATAAATACAAAGGAATAAAAATGTAGCATTTCATCAAAATTATAACAGGTGTTATTTACTGAGTAAATGAATATTACGAGCATAGTCATCTAATTTTTATGCCTAAGGATAGAATGAATATTAATAAAGGTGCTTGGAATATGCTGGTCATATGAATTTTTAAAGAGTAAGGGAAGTAAATTGGGTGGCTTTCCATCTGCCCACCTTAAAGAGAACTCTGATTACAAATCCAAGTTTAGCAACTAATTAACCAAATTCAACAATAAAAAATTAGATTATCAGTTCTGCCAAACTAGTGCAAACCAGCTGACTCCCACCACTGGAGAAAGACCTTCACTGAGCTGGGCTGATGCAATGAGCTCAAACACTGAAATAATTAAGATGATGGCATAAGACGAGACAGTCTCATCCTGTTCTAGATAATAACTATGAGTGGAACCAAATTAATTACACATAACAATAACTGCTTCAAGTGATGGATGCATTGGGTAAGAATACTGCACAACAGCTCTTTAAAATGTTGAAAAGCAGAGAGGTTATTTTGATAACCAAAGTTCGTTGATCCGGGCCATGTTATTTCCATTTACCTCATATGCTTATGAATGTTGGACATTGAATAAGGAAGAAAAGATGATTTTCTTAGTTTGGTGCTGATGGAGAATATTGGCAGTACCGTGGACTGTCAAAAGAATAAGCAAACCTGCCTAGAAGCAAGGATGGTGTGACTTCAAGTCACGTACATTGAATATGTTGTCAGGAGAGACCAGTCCCTGGAGAAGGGGATCATGCTTCGTAAAGTAGAGGTGCATCTAAAAAGAGGAAGCCTTTGAGAAGATGGATTGAAACAGTGGCTACAACAATGGGATCAAGCAGAGGAACAAGTGTGAGGATGGTGCAGGACCAAGCACCATTGTTCTTCTGTGCATAGGGCCGCTATGGGTCAGAAGCCACTCAATGGCACCTAACAGCACAATGAAAACAAGAGCATCCTTGTGGGTGGAATGCCATGTAGTAATGGGACTTTCTTTGTTGACTCCTTGCATATTAAGCTAGTTGCTACACAGGTGAAAAACAGGACTTTCGATTCCTATAAAGTTACCATCTCGGAAACTCACAGGTGTAATTCTCCCTCGTCTTGTAGGGTCACTTTGAGTCAGCATGGACTCAATGGCAGTGAGCTTGGAGTTTGTTGTCTTGAGTGAGGGTGGCTATTTCAGAATAGGGTATGTCCTACATCTAAGCAATTCTAAGTTTAAAAAGAAAGAGACTAGACCCAGAAGGATACACACATTAGGGGTGCATTGATGCCATGTGAGTAGAGGTCTTAGAAGCTGAAAATAATGAAGACTTTTCCCCCAGAAGTTCTGGAATGAGAACCTTCCACTAGAGCAGATGCTCAGTATAATTTATAGCCTGAACTGTAAGGAAGTGTTTTGTTGTTGTTGTTATTGTTTAAAGATACACCTTTGTGAAATTTGTGTTGCAGTTGCACTAGTAAACTAAGATACTTCATTGTTACAATGAAATAGCATCATCTATTTGGGATGATAATTTAAAAATGAACCCTGGTGGTGTGTTGGTTTCAGGATTGGGATGCTGACCCGGAGGATAAGGCTTTCTACTCTTGTAAAGGGTTCCAATCTCTGCAACCCACAGGGTCAGTTCTACTCTGTCATATTGATAGCTGTGAGTTGCAATTAGAGTGAATAAATGAGTAAAGTGATTATAAAATAATGTTTTATATAGAGGAAGTCAGGCAACAAATATTAGTTCATTCCAGCTATTATTTTTTGCTTTGTTAAATTGCCTGTCTACAACCTAGAGCTTACTTTGGTGGATAGTTATCAGACTTTTACTGTCTGCTGCATGGAAGTCACTGCTCTGGGTGTTTAATAAAGATGGAAAGACATAGTTCTTATCTTCAAAAACACTTAACATGAACGTGTAGGGAAACTCCTATAAAGGAAGAAAACCCCATGTGAATTTCATAAAAATAGCAGACTTTATTCTCCCCTCTATCTTCAGAGAAAAATTGCTTCACAGTGCTACCAAATTAGAATGGACATTTTTATTATATCCTCTATGCATGGGCTTTTAAAGGCATTTTTGATAGAAGAAAGGATAATCCATGTTAATGAAGGTGGAACCAAATCCAACCCACACGGATCAAATCAATTCCAGGTCAAAGTGACCCTACATGAGAGAGTAGAATTGCTCCTTAGGCTTTCAGAGTAGGTAAGTCTTTATAGGAGCAAAGACTGCCTGCTCTTGACTGGCTGGTAGATTTGAAATGCTGCCTTTGGAGTGTATCAGCCTAATAGCACTGAAACCACTTTAAAGGTGGTAGAGACTTTGAAGTATGTGTGAGCATGAACCATATTAAATATATATATATATACACATATATATATTATTTCAAAATCTATTTCTATCTTGTTATTGTCCCCTCTCTCATTATTTCTCCCTTTTCCTGACATAGAGCAAATAGTCATAAACACAGAAATGTTTTAAAATGTATGAGATTAATTTTTTTTTCCTCCATTCTATTTTGTTACTCCTTAATCAAAAAAGAGCCCTAGTGGTGAAGTTTGAAGCCACCAGGGTCTCTGAGGGAAACGTTGGGGCTTTCTAGGCCCTTAAAGAGTTACAGTCTCAGAAACTCACAGGGGCAGTTCTACCCTGTGAGTTCTACCCAGTTATACTCTATAGGGTCTCTATATAAGTCAGCAGCAACTCATTGGCAGTGGCAGAGAGTTAATGAAAGAGATATCGATCACCATCGATTGCCGGAGCCCTCCGGCAGAGCAACGGGGACTCGATTGAGGGGGTGAGGACTGAGAAAAGACAGACACAAAAAAGCTGGGGTCAGGAGGACAGCAATTCAAGACCGCAGCCCCAAGTTTATTTTCCAGCAAGCTTTTATACACTGTTAAGCGAGAATGTACTATTGCTCAAAATAGCGCCCCCATCCTTGTCTTGTTTGTGAGGCAAATATTTTTCCCAAGGCTAAGCACCTGATGTTTACAATAACATTAAAGCACAAAAGTCAATTTGACCATGAGAGAGACAATCTGCACATCCAGGTCCATGAGTGAACTATATCTGCACGTCCAGGTCCGTGAGAGAGCTGTGTCTGCACGTCCACATTTGAACGAATGGACCTCTGCTTTCAGATCAGCTCCCAACAATTGATAAGAAGCCACGTAGCACTGTGAGTTAGAGGTGGAGCTACTAAAAGGAAGGTTGATGCTTCAAATCTACCAGCTGCTCCTCAGTAGATAATTGAGGGTGTTTACTCTGGTTAAAGACTTGCAGTCTCAGAAACCCATTGGCAGTGGCGTTGTTTTTCTGTTGTTGCTTTAATAATGACAGAAGACCCAGCTTTGAAAACCTTTCTATAGAATTTACCCCTGGGGGATTTACAGACAAAATTCATTTCATGTCTTCCTGCTGACACTTGCCTGACAAAATTGCCATTCCTATGTGAAACTGCCCAGTTTTTCCTCCCTGTTAGTGAGAAAAAATTTGAAATATGTGTGATATAAAGCATTAGGTCACAAGATAAACCTAAAATAAAGAAATCTTAGCTATATGAATGTTTTTAACAAATGAATTTCAAACCCAGGATTACATGATTAATACAAACTAAGAGTTGAATAACTAAAAAGGATAAATAACAATTAATGAAATTGATTTATGTCCGTTTTAATCATTATTTTTCAAAAACATTGCTGTTGCTTACAGGTGCCATTAAGTTGGCCCTGTCTCATACACCCCCTATGTACAGCACATCAAAACTGCCTGGTCCAGCACCATCATCGCAATTGTTCCCAGACCTGAGCCCATCTTGTTGCAGACCTTCCTCTTTTGCATGCCCCTCCCCTTTACCAAGTGTGATGTCCTTCTCCAGGGACTGGTCTCTCCTGACAACACGTACATGAGATGAACTCTCAAAGAAAAAAATGCATGAGAATAAATCTGGACATCCTTTCCTCTAAGGAGCATTCTAGTTGTACTTCTTCCAAGATTTGTCTGTTCTTTTGGATATGTATATATATAAATCATTTTATTGGGGTTTCTTATAGATCTTATAACAATCCATAATTCAATTGTATTAAGCACACTTTTACATATGTTGCCATCATCATTTCCAAAACATTTTTTTCTTTCTTTCTTTTTAATCATTTTATTGGGGGCACATACAACTCTTATCACAATCAATACATACACCAATTGTATAAAGCACATTTGGACATTCGTTACCCTCATCATTTTCAAAACATTTGCTCTCCACGTAAGCCCCTGGCATCAGCTCCTCATTTTTACCCCATCCCTCATGAACCCTTGATAATTTATAAATTATTATTTTGTCATATCTTACACTGTTTGATGTCTCCCTTCACCCACTTTTGTCTGTCCCACAGGGAGGAGGTTATATGAAGATCCTTATAATCAATTTCCCCTTTCTACCCCACCTTCCCTCTACCCTCCTGGTACGGACACTCTCACCACTTATCCTGAAGGGATCATCCTTCCCGGATTCCCTGTGTTGCCAGTTCCTATCTGTACCAGTGTACATCCACTGCTCTAGCCATATTTGTAAGGTAGAATTGGGATCATGATAGTGGGTGTGGAGGAGGCATTTAGGAACTAGAGGAAAGTTTTATGTTCATCATTGCTATACTCACCCTGACTGGCTCATCTCCTGCCCGCAACCCTTCCATAAGGGGATGTCCAGTTGTCTACAGATGGGCTTTGGGTCCCCAATCCTCACTCCCCCTCATTCACAATGATATGATTTTTTGCTCTTTGATGTCTGATACATGATCCCTTTGGCACCTCGTGTTCACACAGGCTGATGTGCTTCTTCCATGTGGGCTTTGTTGCTTCCCAGTTAGATGGCTGCTTGTTTACCTTCAAGTCTTTAATACTCTATATTCTATATCTTTTGATAGCCAGGCTCCATCAGCTTTCTTCACTATATTTGCTTATGCACCCGCTTTGTCTTCAGCAATCGTGTCAGAAAGGTGTGCATCATGGAATGCCAGTTTAAAAGAACAAAATAGTCTTGCATTGAGGAAGTACTTGAGTTGAAGCCCAGTGTCCATCTGCTACCTTAATATTAAACCTATAAATATATGCACATAGATCTATTTCCCCATCCTCATATATAAATATATTTACATATGTACATGCCTTTATTTAGATGTCTGGTATCTGCTCCTCTTTATTCCCCTCCCTCCACCACCCTCCCACTCTCATGAATCTTTGATCAATTCTATATTATTATTGTTATTTTATATCTTACACCCTCCATTGTCTCCTTTCACCCACATCTATCCATATATTTTTAATATTCTTTGCCAGCACCGTAATTCAAATGTATCACTTCTTCTTTGGTCTATGTTATTCAATATCCAAATTTCACATGCAGGTGAGGCAATTGAAAATTGCGTGGGTCAAGTGCACCTTAGTTATCAAAGTAAACTTCTCCATTTTCAACACTTTAAAGAGGTCATGTGCAACAGATTTTTAGAAATTATTAAAAGTGTATTTTGTAAATGTGTGAAAAAATATCATCACAAAGTAACACACATATATTTGCTAATATTTCAAAGTCTTGATCCAGGAAGGATAATAAGAGAAAGGATATTTCAGTTAGAATTTGAATTATTTTAAAAAACAATAATCACAAAGCCATTTTTTACATATAATGTTTCACAGTTTATAAAATACTCAATGCACACGTTATTTATGAACACTTGTGTTCTAGAACAGATTTTCTAATAAAAAAAACATGCATAACAACATCCTTGTAATGGAGAATTGGCAGAAATACTAATATTCAAATTTAGAAATTTTCCTTAAAAAGTACCATGGCGTATGAGGCTGCATGCCCCAGAGATGCAAAAGTCCCAGGGTGTCCATGGTGTGTGAGCATGGGTGCACTAGAGATGCAAAAAGCATGAGATATATATATCTCATGATATATATATCTGATATATATCATGAGATATATATATTTCATGATATATATAATAAAGTATATCATTATATACTTGAAGTATATAATGAAGTATATATCACTAAATATATAGATATATATAGTGAATTGGGCTACATATACTGCTATATCACTATTCATAGTGGATATAGTTCTATATAGTGTATAAAATTATATATATATCTCACTGCTATTGAATCAATGCTGACTCATAGAGATGTCCTGTGGGTTTCTGAGATTGGAACTGTTTGCAGAAGTAGAAAGCCCAGTCTTGCTCCCACAGAGATTCTGGTGGCTTAGAAATGTTGACCATGTGGGTTGCAGCCCAGTGTAACCACTATATCACCAAGACTCAGTGGGAAGTACAAGTTAACTAAAATACCACCCCAAACACTAGCCATGAGTTTAACATGTACCACCAGGTTTTCTTAATGGTAACATGTACCACCACTTAGTATTTGCTGAGGTGCTGTTGTTCTCAGGTGCCATCAGGACAGTTCTGACTCATCACAACCCTATGCAGAAAATAATAAATACCACCCTGTCCTGCAACATCCATGTTTAGCCCATCTTTGCAGTCTCTGTGTCAATCCATCTCACTGGCTGTTTTTCCCTTTTTCTCTGTCCCTCCATGTATCAAGAATGATATCCTTCTCCAGGGCCCTGTCTCTCCTGAGAACATGTCCCAATTATCTGAGATGCAGTTAAAGTCGACGATACATGTTTATTTAATAAGTAAAAGATCTGTTGGCCAAGTTTATTCATTTATTAAAATTTCTTACTGAGCCTTCCTTTGTGCTAATGCCTGCTTTGTGTTTTGTTAAACTGACAAAAGAATGGCTCTCCTATATGGTTGCTTTTTTAAAATGTTATTTAAGTAACTTTTCAACATTTGAGAAGCGAAAATTTAAGGAGATAGTGTTCTTCTCCTACATAACAACAAATGCGTTAAATCTCTGGAGATATTTCTTTTTATTCAAGAAATAATCTTTGGTTTGCAGTAGTCTACCATTCTGTTTCAAGATGAGCATTGATGTGATTAGAATTTTCCAATGAGCTTGCACAGTTTTCTACCCAAAAGTCATATTCAAACATGATGAAATATTTAAATACTTCTTGAGCACACATCTATCAAGTGTTGAAAAATGTGACAAGCTCTGTTTCTAAATACATATGAAAGAACATTGATTCATGAAAGAAGAGTAGTTCTGCATATTAAATACACAAGACAAGTATTTTCATATACAACAAAGAAACAATTAAAAAACAAATGTGGTGCAAGTTGCCGTGTTGAAATAAGTAATATTGAGTCCTCGTGTTAACCTATTCCACACATGTATATAAGTTGCTGGCTCTTGTTGCTATTTAAGGGTATGGTCTGTACTTGGTAAAGCATATCCTACTGAATCACCACAACCTTTTGTAATAGACACCAGAACCCAGAGAAAATGAAAAACTTGTCTAAGGACAAATGGCTAATAATATTTTGAACCAAGACTCAAATGTCCTGCTGCCTGACTGAAAGCTCATTTTCCTGATTATACTTTTGAAATATAATATACCTATGCCTTTCTTCGTGGTTTAATTCTTTTTCCTAAACTTTGAAATGCTAGAAGCCCTCACAATCTTATGCTCAGATGAAGAAGAATTGAAGCATGTTGTTGGCATAGATTATGGAATATAATCAGGCACGTTTAGAAGAGGAAAAAATCTATCTTTCATGAAGGAAAGCTTGACTGCTCCTTAGGAGTTGAGGATGGAGACTTCTGGTCCTCTCCTTCAGACATGTTGTCAGGGGGGACTATCCCTAAAGTAGGACAGCTTGCTTAGGAAAGTCTAGAGCCAGCAAAAAGGAGCTTCTTTTTTTAGATAGAATCAGAGGGAACGACCCAAGTGGCTGTAACAATGAGCTCAAACAGTGAGATGCTTGTAAGGATGATGCTGAAATTAGCAATGTCTGTAATACTTTGAGTTACCCTGAGTTGGAACACTCTAGACAACACTTAACAACAAAGCAATAGGATATGATGATCATTTTACTTGTTACCTGCTCTTTCCTTAACAGAGAAATATTGCATGATATATTCATGAGATGAATATTTGGCATGCAAGACGAAGATAATAAAATGGAAATCACTGGATGAGTTGGAACTTGCATATAGTCGTTACTAGTTTAACATTAGTGGTTGGTCAAAAAGTGACTTGCCTTATTACCAATCTACTGAACCCTTCATTAGGTGAATGTAATGCCTTTCTGAAAGATTCTACAAGTGGCCTTCTTTGTGTAAAGCATGTTGCTAAGCAACACTGGTGTATTGGTATATTTCATTCCATACCTATGAACACCGCAGCAGTACAGAGTATTTTCACTGAAAATTAGTAGTGCCTCTTGAGAAATAAACCACCACACCACTCTGCTTTATAGTTTGCATTGCATTTAATTCAAATATTCCCCTTGACCCCTGGATACCAAGACATCAAGGGGTTATGATTTGTGACACACCGCAGAGACGATCTCACTGCAGCCACGATCTTGCCCAGCTCCAGTCTTGCTATGATTCATGTCATACAAAGGTTCTGCTCAGTTAGGCATATGGACAATAAAGTTTTCTATTATCAAGATACAACCTTTCTTCTTCAGGTTCAAATGCCAAAAATCAACCGACTTAGAAATCTCTTTCTCTGGCAAGTTGGCTCGCCACACACTGAATACCTAAAATATTCCCTCAAGGGAAAAAAATAATGTTTTTTTTTTTATTTGATGTTTTGTGTCCTGAAATTCGACTAAAGACAAGCGTCCAGTCCTCCATTTTGTTGTTGTTGTTGTTGTTGACTAAATCAAAGAGGAGATGATGGTATCTTCTGTGCAAGAGGGGTCTGGGCCAATAGTTTCAAGAATCTATATGCTTTAATAACTCAAAAGGAAATATCCTTGCTAGTAAATACTTTATCCTCTTCAGGAAACATTACATAGGCTTCTTTTGTATAGGTTCTTAAGATGCCTCATCAGTCATCGACGTTAATGAGACTTTTTCTTAATTGTCTAAAGAATCTTTAGCATACCAGCCATGAGGCACAGCCTCACGAAGCACTGAAGCCATGGGAAACTGGGTCGTGTTCTTCCTAATTTGAAGCCGTTCCTCGCACAACAGAAATGACAGGCTCTTTAAAACAGAGAGTCGAGACTGAGAAATAAAGAGTCGAAAGTTTGAAGAGTTTTATTTCAATCGTAACACTGTGCTTGGTTGGCCTAAAAATGATAATGAAAATGGAAACATTTAGCCAACTTCAGGTCTTTAGCCTCCAGAATAATATGACACGATCAAGAACAGCCTTTATAAAAAAAGTTCAATGGTAAATGGAGTGATGAGGAAAAGAGGTCTGTGAAAGGGTTCTGAAAACTATTTTCAAATTCATTAGTAACCGTTGGACTGAACCGTTAGCACTCCTCCAAGTGTATAGAAAGGGCCACTGCATCCTTCTTTACTGGCTCTCTTTTGGACTAATGGTGAGCCTATGGCCCAAAGCAAAACTGTTCCCTGGAATTTCAGAGACGGTAAATCTTTATGGGAACAGACAGTCTCATGTATCTCCCACAGAATGGGTGACAGGTTCATAAAGGATTTTGCAGTTAGCAGTCCAACACTTACCCACCACCCTACCAGGGCTCCTTCTTTGCTCTAATCAATGAAAAGGAGAAGGTATCTATATACACTTCTCTACAATAGGCATTTCTAGAGGTCCTTGCAAATGTTTTACAAACATCGAGCAAAAATGTTTCACAGATTCATTCCCTATGAGTTATCTTAATTTTCACACATTGTTTTTTTATATAATTCCATTTAATTAACACCTCATTTATATTATCTCTACTGCTCACACTGTCTGTCTTTAAGAAATGTCCTACCACTTTAAGCACAGAGAAGCTAGTCTTTTCACGGTAGGTAGTATTGCAAACAAGGAAAAATGTACTGTGAAGGGCAATCTCCTTCTTTCTTCCAAATTCCTTTAAATTCCTTTCTTCCAAACTTCTAAAAATTGATCTGTCTTGGAAGAAATGTGGCCAGAGTACTCCTTTGAGGCACTGATGGCAGGACTTGATCTTACATGCTTTGGACATGTGAGGAGAGACGAGCCCCTGGCAAAGGGCATCATATCAGGTAGAGGGGTAGCGAAGGAGAGGACGGTCCCCTAGGAGACAGATTGGCACTGTGGCTGCAGTAGTGGATCTGAGGAGACACAGGACCATTGTGAGCACGGCAAGGACCAGGCAGTGTCTCATTCAGTTGTGCATTGGTTGCAACTGATTCGATGACACCTCACAATAAACTTCAACCCCTACTTAATTCCACAAACCTCTTGTTCTCTTTGGAAGATTAATATAAAACATACCTTCCTTAAAAATTGGAAGTCGGGGTTGGAAGCATTTTATATTCTATAAAAAGGGATAGAGAGGGTAGGGAAAATTGAGAGGAGATTGGCATTGATTGCTTACATACTTTTTCACTTCCCATTTCCAACTAATTCTAGTTCCCCCTTTATTGTAGTTCCGAGAGCTGAGAATTTTCCTTTTATAAAGTAACTTCTCTGCCCATTCTCCACTTTGAATTATGATTTTTGTTCCATACCTATTTCCAAGGATTATTAGTATTTATCCCAGTGTATCTAAAATAAAACATGATGTTGCAGAATGCTATTGTGACCTGTTCACAGTTGGATTATGGATAATTCCCCCCCTCTCCCAGCTATGCTCAAATAAAAACCTAGGTATTATATTCAAAATGATTTTTCTCTATTTTATTCAGACTTCCAGCGTTTACTGAGTTTTACCAATTTGTGTATAATAAAAATTCACAAATAAAACTGAAATCTCAATCTATCTTTTTCAGTCGGAATTCAACTCAAATTTCATTTCTGATGCCCATTGCAAAGGTATAGTAAAAGTATAAAGTAGATTTGTAATTTTGCCACTTGGTTTTGAACAAATCATTTACCCTCTCTAAGCCAATCTGCTTGTCTTTAAAATGAACAAGGAAGTGTTTTCAGTATTTACTTAATGATTAGAGAAAAAATTTTCAAACTGTTTGTATTAAGGTAACTACAACAACAAAAACAAATAAATGAAGGCAATTATCAATGGCCTTGTATGCATGTGAAGCCTGAATATTAAAAAAGACATAAGATTTAATTACTTCATACAAATTGTAGTGTCAACACAGAATATTGATATGCTTTAGACTCAGGGAAGAATAAACAAATCAGTCTCAGAAGAAAAATTACTAACAAGGCATTCCTTGGAAACAAGGATGGCAAGACTTCAGTTCCCAAATTTTGGACATGTCATCAAGAAAATTCATCGCTAAAAAAGGCGACCCTGGTTGGTAGAGTGGAGAGTCACTGGAAATGAGGGGAACATGTGGTGAAACAGAATGACAAATACGTACAATAATGGACTGAAACACACCAGTGATCATGAAGCTCATCAAAACAAGCAGCATTTGTTTTATTTTACAAAAACTCAACTATGAATTGAAACTGACTTCACAGGAACTAAAAACAATACATTTTTAGTATATGATATTATTACTATTGTGATGTCTGAGGTTCTTACTATCTTTAAGTCTATCGAATCTCATTTCTCATTAGCCCTGCAACTATATTTTTCTCCCTATTAATTTTCTTTTATAGCGTCAATGGCCTATGAGCCTCTCAGTATCTTTCTATTTTAACTTAAATTAGACATGGCAAGACAGCGAGGAATTGCTCCAAATAAGAACTGACAGAGTTATATAAATGTTTACAGAGGTGTAGAATTTCATACATATTTTCAAGCTTTAGTCATGGTAAGTTGCACTTTGATAAGAACATTGCTTATGTCAACAGGAGTTTATTCAACTTGCCTCATGCTAGTTTTTGAACACTAGAGGAAAAATGGATGTTGTGATTAATTCTCGGTGAAAAATCAGGGAAATGTGAGGCATGAGTAAACTTCTTCTTATTCTGATACTATTTCCTAACCTTCGTATGACAGTAATTTATCAAAACAATCTTTTTGTTTTCTCCTCACTTCTCATTTTGATTTTGAAGATCAAATTCTCTTTAATCACAGACTCAGAAGAAGACATGGAAAAAATCCATTTGAAATTATTTCCTCAGTGATGGCAGCTGATTACACGCGGAAATATTAATAATTAAATTTAATTCCTTATAAAATGTGATAAAATATTATCCTAGGTATTTTTCTTCTTTTCTTGATTTTAGTTTAAATTCCAACAAACTTTCAGTCACATTATTGCTAAGAAAATTTATTAGAAATTATTCAGTCACATTATTACTAACAAATTATGCACATTTCATATGACCCCAGTAATTTTACTTCTAAATATGCAAAGAGGTTTAACAATTACATGGAAAAATAGAATTGAAAGATGATGGGATTTTCCATGAAATGTTCGTGTTGCATCTCTAGAAAACTTGAAAGTAGAAATGCAAACAGACACATGTACACCAATATTCCTTGCAGCACTGTTCAGAAGAGTAAACATGTGAGGACATTCTAAATGCCAATCAACCTATGAATGCATTCGCTATATATATATATATATATCAATTGAAAATTGCTCACCTGAAAAGAGCATTTTAATCTTTATAAATGCTACAACATGGGTGAGTCTTGGAAGCATAATGATGAGAAAAAATGGACACTTTTGAAACTTAGTTTATCTTTAATGTCATAAAAAATTGTTGACTCTTTTTTCTGTATTTTCCTTAATCTTTCTTTTTATCTTGGAGATGCTTACTGTAGGGAGAATTTTAAGAGAGCAGCATGGGAAACACAATAAGAATTTTGATGCTGCTGCAGGAGAGGATAGTGTTTTGCTCTGTTGTACAGAGGGTCAATGAGTCAGAACAAGCTCAAAGTCAAAAACATGTAACTACAATAATAACATGCTGGAAATGGATTTGCATTTGTTTGTTTAATTCAGAAAAGGAAATGCTCAATTCAATATTTAGAAAAAGAGTAGAAAATTGGAATAATAATGATTAGTAAAAATGATAACCAACACAATGAAAATGGGAAAAGAACAAGAAAATATTGAGTCATGATCAGGATACACATGAGCAAATTGGCTCACAATGAATAAACTAAGAAGCTTGGTTTTTGTTGTTGGTTTAGTTTTGCTTTTAGAAGCAAGTGAGGGTCTACTTACTTCTAAGTCATTGTATCTAGATCGGGCTTCAAAAAATTTTATGTAAAAGTTCCATTATCTTTTTTTTTAATTTAAATCATTTTATTGGGGGCTCATACAACTCTTATCGCAATCCATATATACATCCAGTGTGTCAAGCACATTTGTACATTTGTTGCCATCATCATTTTCAAAACATTTGCTTTCCACTTGAGCCCTTGGTATCAGCTCCTCATTTTTTTCTTCCTTCCCTGTTCCCTCCTCCCTCATGAACCCTTGATAATTTATAAATTATTATTATTTTATCATATCTTACACTGCCTGACGTCTCCCTTCACCCGCTTTTCTGTTGTCCATTCCTCAGGGAGGAGGTTATATGTAGATCCTTTTAATCAGTTCCCCCTTTCTACCACACCTTCCCTCTACCCTCCTGGTGTTGACACACTCACCACTGGTCCTGAGAGGTTCATCCATTATCATTTCATTCCATTTGTCCACAAACTTTCTGCTGGCCACTCACTGAAGGAGGTACAATATATGTTGGCTAGTTATATATTTAAGGAAAATATTTTTATTATATTCCAATAAATTTATCTTAGGTGATTGAATTTGAGACCATTCAGATGAATTTTATTGGTAAATACTATAAGTCAAATCATTAACAAACAAAAATTGGTCTATATTCACTTGATTTATTTTACCAACCAGCATTAGTATATGAGAGAAAAGAAAACATCTTGAAAATGAAAATTAGTTCAGTTTATGTTATGTTACATCATGAATTTAAATACCCAGTAAATTTTTTGGAAAACAGTGAAGGTCAGTTACTTATTTATTTATTGTTGACACTTGCATAAAACTAGAGATTACATCTAGCTTGAAAGTTGTAGTATTTTCCTTAAAGAATTCATAAACCATAAGTACTCGACTGCAATGGAGTTGAGTACATCTTATAGTGATTCTGTAAGAGAGCTTTTCTGAGGCAAAAAGTTTTTATGGGAGCATAGAGCCAGAATTAATAAAGATGTTTTTCAACATTTCAAGAATTGTTGAGGTATTTTTAATTAAAAATCTCATTCATAATTATATTAGACAGGGTTATCTAGAGAAACAAACCAGGACACACACACACACACACACACACACACACACACACACATATTCTCTATATGAGGACAGATATATTACAACATGAAGTAATATAACAGCTAATTAGTCCACACAGCAGTACAGAGGGCTCAGTTCAACTTACTTCCATGGAAGAGTTAATATACTGGAATTCTTTCAACTCATGAAGACTGCTGGGTACAAGGTCCAGGAAGCAGACAGCTGAGTCTGGCCATAGGCAGAAAACAGCAGGGCAAGTCACCAACAGTCACCAATACAACAGGATCCAACCGCCCCAAGCTTCAGCGATGTATACACCAGCAACGTGGTTAAGTAGGGCTCGAAGGTACCTCAAGCTTAATCAACAAGGTCCATGGGTGGCTGTCCCATAGGTAGTGTAACTCACAAGTTGAGGCAGAAAACTAGCTAAGGCAGCCACAGGCTGGTCCAATCACCAGAGAGCAAGAGTGAGAGAGCTGGGGCTTGCCAAGCTATTTTTGTCTTTGCCCTCCAATCAAACTGTGAACTTATTAGTTCCACATGTTTCTATTGGCCGGGTTGGCACAATAAACATTGCACTACAATTATATAATATGTGGTCATAATAATGAGAATATAAGTCATTTTTTCTTAAAAGGACACATATTTAAAAATGCATTGGCTTTATCGCATAAATGAAATGCCAGTATTCAAAAATAAGTTCTATTCAATGTCAGTATTAAAAACAGGATCATAGGCTGTAAAACACTTTGGACATCAGGTTGTAGACCACTTTCATTTTTAAGATATGGAGAGTGAATTTTAGTTAACTACATTAAAAGTAAACAGTCTATATGGCAAAATCCATGGTGTCAGTGATGTATGAAATTTAGACTATACTACTTTTGGGAAAAAACAAAATTTAAAAAATCTGATTCACTGGCAAAAGTTTTATTTTTGTTTGTTCGACAACAACTGAACCCACTGTCATTAAGTCGCTCCAAATGCAAAGTCAATGAATTTCCTGTACACCTAATTTCCTAGACTGCAAGTCTTTATGAGTGCCAACAGCCTCATCTTGCTGGTTCAAAACAGCTTGTCAGTTTGAACAGCCACCAAGAGCTCAGTGGTTTACTACATCACCATCAGGGCGCCTTTACTAAACTAAAGTCATTATAATCTACTTATTAGTGTTTCTAAAAGGGAAAAAATAGACATATTTCTAATAAGGGTTAAAAGCTTATTATAACACAAAATAGTTTTGAAAATCACTTTTGTGTACCACCATTGCAATCAGATATCTGTGAAAATAAAATGTTACTACTAAAAATAAGAAACCAGTGTTCGCTAAAATGGCTGAATCAGCAACAAGGAAGTATAATCATTGTTCTTTTGAAACAATAGGAGGTTCAAATTAGAATGCAAAGAGAAAAAAATGTCTCACAGAGTCATTGTTAATGATCTGAACTGAATACTGGGATTAGCAAATGTTGATAAGTTTCTGCAAGCACTTAACCACCATATGTAATGAGCTGTGTATTAAACTGATTTCTAAGTTGGAGGATTATTATACTCAGAAGGACCAATTAATTTTTATGCCACAGTGTTTATGTTCCTCACTATTACGTTACTATTGAAATCGGCTTGTCACTTCTTTTTCCATATCTTTTGTTATTTAATATATTATAGAAATGGTATCTATACATGTTCTTAGCTGGTAGGTGCCGTTGGGTCTGACTCGCAGACACCCTATCTACAACAGAATGGAAGATTCCCAAGTCCAGTGCCATCTTTGTAATTGTTATCTCTCTCCTTGTGGCTTTGACTTTTCCTTTTCTTTTAACTAATAAAGATGCCATTTCCCAGGGACTGGTCTCTCTGGATAACTAGCATGGACTGCAGAAGTCTCACTCTTCTGTCTTTCTAAAAGGCATTCTGACCCTCCTTCTTCTAAGGCACATTTGTTGGTTCTTCCAACAATCCACAGGACTTTCCATACTCTTCTCCAACACCATCACTGAATGGATCGCTGCTTCATTATTTATTTTATAACTTCCAAAAACATATGAAGTGATTGAAAATGCTATGGCTCAGGCCAGGCACTCCTCAATCTACAAAGTGGAATCCTCGCTCTTCAACACTTTAAATAAGCCTTGTGTAGCAGATTAGCCCACAAATTATGTCTTTTGTTTCCTTGACTGCTGCTTCCATAACCATTGGTTATCTTTGCTAGAAAACAAATCAGCCTATTCTCTGCATACCATAAATCTATATTTTGATTATGACAGTTTAATATTATTCACTTGTGACGATTTTGATTTTGTTTACTTTGATTTGCAAGGCACAGTGAATGCTGTAGTTTTGATGTTCATTATTAAGTGCTTCAAGTCCTCTGCAGTTTCATGTTGCACATTTGGGTCATCTGTGTATCAAATGTAATTAATAAGCCTTCCTCTAATCCCAATTCCATGTTCATTTTTTAGTAGTTTCTTGGGTTAGTTTCTTAGCAAAAAGATTGAGTAAATATAATACGACCTGAAAAATCATTCCTGATGTTAAACCAGGCAATATGCCCTTCCCCTATGTGAATGACTGCCTATTTCTTGTACAGGTTCCACAAGAGGATAGTTAAGTATTCTGGAATACCCATTTTTTGCAAAGTTATCCACAATGCCAAATGCATTTTCATAATTAATAAATTATAAATAAACATTGTTCTGTTATTCTCTGCTTTCAGTTAGGATCCAACTGATATCAAAATGATATCACTTATTCTATGTGTTCTTATGAACACTGTTTGAATTTCTGTTAGTTCTGTGCTAATGTACTTTTGCAGCAATTCTTTAAGTATCTTCAACAAAATTTAACTTCAACAAAATTAATTTACATTAATAATAATGTTTGATAATATCTACATTCTTTGGGATAATCTTTCTTTGGAATCAGTGCAAATATGAATCTATATGTAGTCTCACCTCAAAAAGACTGAAAACTTAGGGCACCAGAAGTATTAGGGAAAAAAAGTAATTCTAAATTGCTCTCTGTGGTACTGAAGACCTGTCCCTCGGGAAGATGTTAGGTGTGAGGATATCATGACTTGTGTTGTTGGTTGGGTGACAGTAAGTCATTTGCTGATTCGTAGTGACCCCTCTACAAGAGAACAAAGCCCTGCCTCGTCCTGCTCTCTACCCACAATTGTTCTTATGTTTGAGCCCATCATTTTAGCCTGTGTTTCAATCCGTCTTGTGGAGGTACCTTTCTCTTCACTGCCCCATTGCTTTACTAAGCAGGATGTACTTCTCCAGTGCTTGTTATCTCCCAACAATATGTCCAAAGTATGTGAGCAGCCCTTTGAAATTTTCTTCTTCAATTTATCTTCCCTAGGATTATATGTAGTATATAGTGTATTGTGTGTGTGCATATATATGTGTGTGTGTGTATATATATATATATATATATATATATATATATATATATACTATAACTGTGTGTGTGTGTGTATATATATTATAACTGTTTATGGGAGTGAAAAACTCAATTTTTCTCCCACAGAGCTGCTGGTGATTTCAAACTGCCAACCACATGAATAGCAGTCCAATGCATAACCACTACCACATCAAGGCTATGTATCTGCTATGCTACCAGGGCTCCAATAGACACACAGTAATACACACACACACACGCACACACACACATATATATACACAGTTTTTATTTATATACATATTTATAATATATGGGATATAGTATATAATTTATATCGCCGATGCCTCAGATTATTATGCATTCTAATTCATCTGGCTGTACTTCTGCCAAGACAGCTTTGCTTATTCTTTTGGCAGTCCATGGGACTTTCCAGATTCTTTGCCAGCACTATAATTCAAATGCATTGAGTCTTTTTTGGTCTTCTTTATTCGGTTCCCAACGTTCATGCATATGAGCTGATTAAAATACCATGTTTGAGTCAAGCACTTTAATCCTCAATGCAACCTCCTTGATTGTCAACACTTCAAAAAAGTCCAGTGCTGCATATCATTTAGGAATTGATAAAAATTGTTGAACAGCATGATGGATATAATTCATGACATTAAACTGTACATATGAAGAATATTGAACTCTCAAATTCTTTTTGAATAATTATAAAAAACCTACATAAACACACAAAGTATTAATCATAAACAAGTGCTATTCTTAGAGAGAGTGTTCAATAACCTCCAAATGGGAAAAAAAGCAGAAAATATTCTTTGAATAACTCTTTCATACCTTATTTCAGGCATGAGAGGTTATTTCTTCAGTTCCATATAAAATGTCTTCAACTTGATATTTGTAATAAAGGAATTAATCTGTATAATCATTAAACTCAGGTCACCCACTGTCATTGCGTCAATTCCAACCATGGTGACCTGACAGGACAAGGTAGAACTTCTGCTGAGATCAATCTCATAACAATTAAATGTTCATTATTCACCAACATTTCTTGAGAGGCACTGGAATGCCCAAAAGACCCTGGTATACAAAAGTCCAAAATAAGTTACTCTCATGTGGTAAATATGGAACAAATTGAGCGGCTACAGAATAGTAGCATCATCTTGTCAATGGATAATTAATTAAAGATCCAAGGACAATACCCTTACAAACTCTTCATCAGAATAGCCAGTATGGGAATGATGATTTAAACTGTTGAGGACCCTGTAGCCATCCCAAAACTTCCTGAGAAAACTGGATTGACAGTGATACAGTTTCCTATCTATTAAAAAATGAATTCAGTTGAGTAAAAATTATTTGAGTTTAAGTGTCATATTCTCTTCACTATAAATGTATAAGCCCTCAGAATTGTGCTGGTAAAACTGAAATAACATCTGTGCCCCCAAACCCTTTCATATTCCATTGTTTCATGAAGGAAGAGCCTCCTGATTATTATGATGCTTGAAGTTAGGATTCCTTTAATCAACTTCATGCTTATTAGATGTAATTTTTCCATCCTCAAAGCCTTGGCTTTTATCTGACTCTACTGTGATTCCTATAAACCTACTCTAAGACAAAAAGGTAATACCTCCAACTGTATTTCAAAGATGATTATGCTCACTAATTACATATGGCTGTGACATTCTATTTAAGAAGATATTTTACGTCAACCTCATGGTCTGTCCACCGTCATTCAAAAGCAAGCTCTATTAAAGCGTTAACTACATCAACTGAACAGACACGTCTCTTAACAATATTAGTAATGGTAGTGTTTATTAATACTTATTATGTGCCAGGAACTTTAGATGTGTGAATTCATTTAATGTAATCATCCTATGAGGTAGGCACTATTATTACCTTCATTTTACAAATGTCTTAGACATATTACATAATAACGTAAGATGCCTGTGATGTTCAAAGGCACCACAGCTAGTAAGTTAACACATTGGATTTTAATGTAGCCAAGCAGATTCTAGAGCCAATGTATTTCACAAGTTACTGTCCTGTTGATTTAGAGCTACTTTTCAGAAGGGGAGTGAACAGATCGTTTTACATAGTATTTACTTGATCAGCTAGATATTCAGAGCATCATTCTTGTAGATATGGGCTGTCTTTGGGGACTTCTTGTCAATTTCCTCCTGTTCTTAACCATCACATCCATCTTCAGTGGCCCAATTACCACATTTTATATCCTAGGCCCCAGATTGTTTTCCTCCTGAATCTACATCTCTTTCTCCAAATATTTTTGCATGTTCTCTTTACCTTCTCTCCTTCTCCCAGCATCTGTAGGATTACTGCCCAAGATAGGAGTAATGCATTGCACTGCTTCTATCTCAAACACCCAGGAAATCAATTTGCTGTTTTAAGTATGATCACATGTCTTACTCCAAAGTGATAAGCTGTGATTTGAATTAGAAAAATTTTAGTCACCTAAAAAAATTGGAAGAATTTAGAAAGTGTTAGTGAAGAATAAACTAGTTTTCAGTAGTCCACAGATACAGCACTGATACAAGAAGATCATGTACTACATCATGTACACTATATATACTACGGGCAGAATATCATATGAAAGAAAATATGTATGTTCACTCAATATTTGCTTTATGTCATTGATGTTTGTAACTTCTAGGCAGAGTAGAGATATTTACTATCTAAGCCTATGATAATCATAGGTTTCACCTGTTCTTTGTTCTTTGACAAAATAATGCAAAAACTAAGGAATAATTAAAATCAATTCCATGTTGTAGCATCCAAACCAGAAGAGATGATGCCCAACAATATCCAGTAGTATCATTTGTCATTAATGCTGGCTAAAGAGAACAGTGGCAACAATAGCAAAAGTGACATCGTAGACAACTTGATGTTGTGGTGTGGGTTTGATTTCTAGACCAGCCATCTTAAAGAGCCTATGTCACCTTCCTATGGTATCTTTGAGCAATCCATATTCTCAATACATTTAATTTTTCAAGTGATTTCTATCTCTTACTATTAAGAACCATATCTAGACACTTTACTTATCACAATACCCTTAACTTCTAGAAAACAGAGGACAAAATATTAATTAAGAAGTAAATCATGATGGTTTGGTAATGTTTCCTCTAACTGCATTTTTGCTTATTAAACAGTTTCCCCTAAGATCTTTGAACATTGCCTGGGAATTAATGAAGCTAACAGTATCTGTTGAAATTGAACCTTTTCACATATTATAAGTGACTGTTTAAGTAAGTCTTCTCATAATTGCCTATTCTTATATTGGACAGTTACTGCCTGTCCAGGAAGGAATCCAAAGTGTTTTACATGAGCTGTTTAGGGCATTTGGGCAGATTATTAAAGTTATCATCATTTTAACATAAAAGAATGTATCATAAAATAAATGCATAGGAATGCATTTAGATAATGGGGCTTTGTCAACTTTATTATTTATTTCTTAATGAAGAATACATAAGTGCTGAGACAATTCTGACGAATAGAGACCAAGTAGAACTGATTGGGTGGGTATCTGAGGCTGATAATATTTGCGGGAGTAGAACCCTCAGTTTTCTCTTATTGACAGGCTGGTAGGCTCAAAATGCTGACCTCATGGTAAACAGCCCCGCTGGTAACTCACTACAGTTGGCACTGTAATGCATCTCAATACAGCCGCATTAAACTTCAGTAAATCTAAACATCCTGGAAGGAGTCCATACTGAGTAGGGAATAAGATGTAGCAAACATGACGTTGTGTAATCATTTGGTTGTGGAAGAAGGAAAACATGTGGAAAGATTATACTTGAGGATAGTTATACAAGAGTGAAACTATGAGAATAGGGTTAATTAGAAAAGCAATACTCAACAATCAAAAAGAGATGTTTTAAAAATGATGTGTACACAATTCAAAAGAAGAAGGAAACTTCTTTTTTAAAATAGTTGAGGGGGGCAATTGGATTAATTACTATATGACTCTGGAAAGTAAAAGAGAAAAAGATAAAATCTCTCTCTTGATTATTGCTATACACGAATTTTGAATTTCTATTGTCAAAAAAAATTCTGAAATGTATTCTTAATCATAGAGCAGTTAAAGCAAATGGAAGAAAGAATGAAGTCAAAGAGCCAAACAGAAAATTTCAAAGGGCAGCTTGAGAATACCAAGGCAAATATTATAATGAAAGGTGCAGAGACTTACAATTAGAAAACCAAAAGTGAAGAACATGCTCAGCCTGTCTGAAACTGAAAGAACTCAAGAAAAATTTCAAGCCTCAAGTTGAAATCTTGAAAGAGTCTATGGGAAAAAATATTGAATGATACAGGAATCAACAACACAAGTGGAAAGAATACACAGAGACACTCCCCAAAAGAACTAGGAGACATTCCGCCATATCAGGAAGTAGCTTTTGAGCAAGAAGCAATGAGGCTGGAGGATATTCAAGCTGCCTGGATGCATTAGCCAAAAATAAGGCTCCAGGAAATGATGGAATACTTATGGAAATGTTTCAACAAGCTGATGAAACACCTGAAGCATCAGTGGTCTATACCAGGAAATTTAAAAGACAGCTTTTGGGCCAAATAACTGGAAGAGAATCACATTCTGAAAGGTGACTTAACAGAATTCTCCAACTATAAAACAATATCATTAATATTGTATGTAGATGCAATGTTGCTGAAGCTCATACAGTTGCAGCACTACATTAATAGGGAACGGTTTAATGGTTGCAGCAGTACATTAATAGGGAATGGCCAGAAGTTCAAGCCAGATTCAGAAGAGGACAGCGAACAAGGGATATCGTTGCTGATGTCAGATGGATCTTGGCTCAAAGAAAGAATACCAAAAGGTGTTTACTGTGTTTCATTGGCTATACAAAGGCATTAGACTGCATGGACCATAAGAAACTATGGATAACCTTGAGAAGAATGGGAATTCCATTATACTCCATGTGTTCATGAGGAAATTGTACGTAGAAGAAGAAACAGTTATGTGAATAGAACAGAAGCATTGACTGGTTTAAAATCCGAAAAGGTGGCATCAGGGTTGCATCCTCTCATTATACTTGTTCAATCTCTATGCTGAAAAAATAATCAAAGAAGCCGGGATATGAAGAAGAATTTGACATCAGGATTTGAAGAAGACTTATTAACCACCTGTGATATGCAGATGACAATTAAAGTGAGGAGGAATAAAACACGTGCTGATGAAGATCAACTATTTCAATCTTCATAGTGATTAAGACTTAATGTCAAGAAGACCAAACTTCTCATTACTGGACCAATAGGTAACATCATGATGTATGGAGAAAAGTTTGAAGTTGTCAAGGATTTTGTCTTGCTTTGATCAGCAATCAGTGCTGATGGAAGCAGCAGGCAAGAGATCAAAAGAGATATTGCATTAGGTAAATCTGGTGCGTAAGTCCTCTTTTGAGTATTGTAAAGTAAAGATGTTACTTTTCGGACTTGGGTGTGCTTGACTCAAATCATGGTATTTCCATTTGCCTCATATGCATATGAAAATTGGACATTGAGTAAGGAAGACTGATGAAGAATGAATGCATTTGAATTGTGATGCTCGAGAAATATACTGAAAGTACCATGGATTTCTAAAAGGACACATCAGTCTATCTTGGAAGAAGTATGGTCACACTGCTCCTTAAAGGCAAGAATGGAGAGTCTTTGCCTTACATACTTTGAACATGTTGTCAGGAGAGATGAGTCCCTGAAGAAGGATATCGTATTTACTAAAGTAAAAGGGAATCAGAAAAGAGGAAGTCCCTCAACAAGATGGACTACAACTTTGGACTCGGGTATAGAAACAATTGTGTGGCTCACACAGGACTGGGCATAAAGTTCTGTTGGGAATAAAGTCACTCCAGATTGGAGCCAACTCAGTGGCATGTAGGAGAGAGGCTATTCACATTCCTGAAATGTGTTCAGAGGAAATTCATAGGATGCTTAATCCATTTGTGCACCCTGTAAATAGATTCGGGCTTCTATGTCATCCATAACTTTCTGCAAACCAGGGCTTCAGAGTTTAAGCTTTGGTATTCCCTCCTTTGATTTTGGATTTTATTATTTACAATCCTTAGGTAACACAGCGTGTTGTTCTCCTACCATGTGGACTTAGTTTTAACACTGTACTTAGATGGCTGCTGTTCTGAGACAACCAATGGCTACATTTTGAAGTTAATATCTAGACCTTTCTTCCTAAACCTGAAATCTGATCAATATCATGTTTTTCTTTTTAGGTAATTTTGTACACATTTTGTAAAATAGTGACTGGTCTTGTGGCATGTTTACAATTGCTTCGTTTGTGTCCATTGCTGTAGCCCTTGTATTATTCTGTCTCCTTGAAGCTTTTCTTTTTTTTTACTGACCTTCTATTTTACCCAGAGAATATTGAAAGGGGCACGGACTGCTAAAAGGACAAATTTGTCTTGGGAGAAGTATGTCAGAAGATCTATTCCCTCCTAAAGAGATATCTAAAGCACATGAGAAGAAGTCTGGACAGCCTTACTTTTTTTTTTTTTTTAGGCACGAGGGGAATATGTCTTAGAATCCTTACTTCTAAGGATCGCTCTGGGTGTATTTCTTCCAAAGCTGTTTTATGGTGGTGGTGGTATTTAAATTCTAGTCATCTGAAGTATAGTCAGTATTCTTCATGTACACCACAGTTCAAATATATCAGTTTTTCTTGTTCTTCTTGCTCCTTGTTCAGCTTTTCCTTGTGTACGAGAGAGTTGAAAATACCAAAAGTTGTATTACATAGGGCAGGCACACCTTAGATATGGAGATAATGTTTGCTTTTAACATGTTAAAGATATGTTTACAGTAGATTTTGCAATTGCAATGCATCATTAATTTCTTGCCTCTTGCTTCTATGATCATTGATTATGGAGCTAAGAAAACTGAAATTCTTGACGCTTCCGTCGTTTCTCTGCATTCTATCTTGGGATCTATAAACGCATTGTGAAGATGTGGGTTGTGCTCATGGAGTTGAAATCCAGACTGAAAGTTGCAGCACTCGATTTCCATTGGTAGGCGCTTTCTTCAAGTCTGCTTCCCTTTCCGCGGCGAGGTTATGCCGTCTGCAGAACACAGGGTGTTAGAGCCTTCCTGGATTCTGATGCCATGTTCTTCTCGATACAGTCCTACTTCTTGAATTAGTTTTGCATCATGCAGAGCAGATTCAGTAATTATGGCAAAATGATTCAACCCTGAAACACACCTCTCCTAATTTGAAACCATGCTACATCCTTTGCTCTGTTTGAATGACTCTAATTTGGTCCATGTACATGTTATTTATATGTATGATTAAGTTAAGGAATTACTGTGTGGATTTTAAATATATAGTATAGATTTTTATGATTTACATCGTTAAATATCTTTAAAAGTCAACAAACACAGGTGCACCATTTTATGGCACTGTATGCTTTCAGTTATGATTTATCTGATGTCAAAAGAATTCCTCTTGTACATCCTCTTCTGAATCCAGCTTGAATTGCTGGTAGTTCCATTGAAAGGGAACCTAACAGAATGCAGAAATTGCTAAACAAGTTGTGTATCAAACAACACACAAACCTGCCAGATGCATAGTGGCTTTGCTAGAAGTGCACTGGCTAGTAATCAGACCTGGGTATGCTATCCTGAAAGGAAGGCCAGAATTATACAACTGAACTATCACTGGCTTGTAGCTTCAATGGAGCCCTTTGGATATCAGACTGGCAATTATATATATTATTAATATATTTGCAGAACAGACTTTTTATTCAGTCTTACAAAATTGATTGTTTATCTCCAATTTCCTTCTATATATGCATTACAAAATATTCACTAAACCATCTTTTTAAATTAATTGAACACTGCCCATTGACTACGGAGTTTTAATATTGATGTTCAACATTAGAGTGAGTAACGAGTTCATTTGAGCTCAGTAATGTGATATGATGATGATTATGTTTCCAAAACCACCTTCAGCAAAAGTAGCATATTTAACTTTTTGTATCCATATTTTAAGAACATTCATTTCTCTCACCTCTCATCTTAAAATTAATCCTATATTATAAAGTTTAATGTCTCTATTGACAGCATACCAGGGGTATAGGTTCTTGTGCATTATCTGAAATTAAGACCTCTGCTGTTAATCAAATGATTTCTCCATTCAGAAGAAACATATATGTTAATATACTATCTGCCACTCTTCTGTCAGTCTGCTGTGCTGTGGTGGATTAGTTCTGTTTTCATACTAAAAGATCTCCCACTGGTATGCACCCACAGGCTTGCTCAGGTGGCCATGCCTCTCGGGACCTTCTGGACTCAGACAAACTAGGAATGATGACTGGTGATCGAAATCTGGAAAATACTGGCCAGGGAAACCTTCAGACGAGCATCAGAAGCATGTCTGTGATTTGCTGGAAACGAAGTCTCTGGGAGTAGAAGGTACTCAAAAATCAAATTAAAGAATAGTTCTTTTAGCAGAGTAAAATCACCTTTAATGATGTGAATGAAGCAAATTATTCTCGGTCTTTATTTGAGGATGTGGCATGATTTAAATATCTATAAGCATGTGCTAATAATGAATAAATTGGAAGTATGAAGTATGACTCTAGGAAATATGGATACAGATCCACATCCTAGGTTTTAGAAAACTGAAATTGATTGATATAGGCCATTTGAATTATACAAATATATGGTCTACTATGCTGGAAATGACAAACTTTTTAAATGATGCCACATTCATCATCAATAATCACATTTCAAGATCCATTTGTACATAGAACAAGAGATGATTGTTCAAGCAGAACAGGAGGATACTGTGCACTTTAGTGACCATTCACAAGAGGTTGGGCTTCAGTGTTGTATTCTTTCACCATACTTAATCCACCTGTGTGTTGAGCAAATAATCTTAGAAGCTGGACTGCTTAAAGAAGACCTCGGCATCAGTAAGAAAGGAAGATTCATTAGCAGCCTTCAAAATGCAGGAACACCATATTGCTTTCTGAAACTGAAGAGGCTTGAAGCTCTTAATGATAAAGATCAAATACTACAACCTGTAAGCATTGATTACATGTCAACCTAATGAATACAAAAATACTAACAATTGGGCCAAAAGCAACATCAGGATAAATGGAGAAAATACTGAAGTTGGCAGGGATTTCATTAAATTTGTATTCACAGTCAATGCTGAGTAAAAGAACATCAAACTAAATATTATATTTGGCAAATGTGTTGAGAAAGACCACCATACAGTATTAAAATCGAAGACATAACTTTGAAGACTGAGCTGCACCTCACTGAAGCCAGGAGATTTTCAACAGCTCACATGCATACTATACCTGGATGATAAATAAGGAAGATTGCAGAAGGATTGATGTATTTAAATAATAATGTTATAAGATAATATTGAAATATGATAAAATGCCTGAAAACAAACAACTATATTTTGGAAGAAACACAATCAGAATGCTCTTCAGAAAAGTGGACAAATCTCACGTACTTTGGACATGTTACCAGGAGGAACCAGTCCCTGTTGAAGGACTTCATACTTGGTAAAGTAGAGGGTCAGCAAAAAATAAAAATGCCCTCAATGAGATGGATTGCAACAGTTATTGCAACAATGAGCTCAGTTATTACAACTGTGATCAGCATAAGGCCTGGAAGTGTTGTGCCTTGTTATACCTAGGGTCTCAATGAGTCAGAGCTGACTTGACACTTACAGGTGTTGTATTTTAGTTCTCAGAACAGAATTATACAGTGACAACTTTAAAATGTGTTTCAGACTCCAAGTTTCCTTTTTTTTTTAGCAATCTAACCAAGGATATAAGTATAGTCTTTGCAATACTCTTCAGAAAGCCAGATTTTCAGGAGAAACACTAATTATACTTAGGTACAAGTAAAATTTATTTGCACTAATTATACTTAGTACAAATTTACACTGGATAGTGTAAATTAAAATTCCAAAAGACCTTTAAATAATGCCAGCATTAACACTTAATACACAGAGGAGCTATCAGTATGCATGGCATTCTTTTTGTTTTTTCCAAAACCATTTGATTGGGAGCTATTACGGATGTTATGTAATTTAGCAGTGCAATCACATCAAGCAGTATTATACAATTGATACCACAATCAGTTCCAAAACATTGTTTTCCTTCTTGAGCTCCTTGATATCAATTCCCTTTTATGTCCCTTCCCCTACTGTATCCTCCAGGAACCCTTTGTCCACTTGCTGTCTGTGTAGGTTCATCATTGCCTGGTGTCATAAACCCCAAACAGAGAAAAACATTTAACAACAACTCAAGAGATCTATCCCAATTACAAAATATATCAGAGATACACCCCAATATGAAAACAAAACAAAACAGAAAACATTTGAAAACCAGACCCAACATGTATCCAAGGGGACATCAAATGACAAGCTTTTTCATCATTCATCGCATTTATCATTTTGATCTGCTATAGTCATCTCTCCAGTACTCTGGAGTATAGTGTTTGTTTGGGAAAAATTACATGAAGCAATCACATGTGGATATAACAAGTAGCATTTCACTCAAAGCACCAACTATTTTTTAAAGCATTTATGTATATCATGGAAAACTTTATATATACTTAAACAACTTATGGGGAACTATAAATGCAAATACAAATTCACATATTGTTAGGAAGTGAAGAAATTAAAAACTATATAAGTCATATGAAAGAGTAACTGAAGTTTTTTACCTTATAGGCATCTTCTATGCTTTTGGCTAAAGCATGAAATATTAACTGTACATCTCTTTCATTTTATTCAAAGAACTGAGAACCCACTAAAATGTATATGTCAAAACCCCATAATAAACATTAAACAAATGAAAAATAAACTCTATTAGAACATTTTGAGTTGATGCTTACAGGTGAATGATGCTTAAAAACCCACAGCCATTTCCATATAGTTGAGAGCAACACATACTGAACCTCTAGGGCAGAGGTAATGGCTGCTTTGACTTTTCAGTGTAAATCTTAACAGGAGCAGACTGCTCAACAATTAACCCACTACACCATCAGGGCTCCTTTTATTTATTTATTAATTTATTAATCACTTTATTGGGGGCTCATAGAACTCATCACACTCCAGCCATCAATTGTGTTAAGCACATTTGTACATTTGTTGTCATCATCATTCTCAAAACATTTGCTTTCTACTTGAGCCCTTGGTATCAGCTCCTCATTTTCCCCCTCCCTCCTCATTCCCCCCTCCATCAACAACCCTTGATAATTTATAAATTATTATAATTTTGTCATATCGTACACTGTCTGATGTCTCCCTTCACCCACTTTTCTGTTGTCAATCCCTCAGGGAGGAGGTTATATGTAGATCCTTGTAATTGGTTCCCCCTTTCCACTCCACCTGCCTTCCACCCTCCTGGTATCACCACTCCCAGCACTGGTCCTCAAGGGATCATCTGAGCTGGATTACCTGTGTTTCCAATTCCTATCTGTACCAGTGTACATCCTCTGGTCTAGCCAGATTTGTAAGGAAGAATTGGGATCAAGGGGAGGAAGCATTTAGGAACTAGATGAAAGTTGTATGTTTCGTCTTTGCAGCACCTGGACTGATTCATCTCCTCCCAGAGTCCCTTCAGTAAGGGGATGTCCAGTTGCCTACAGATGGGTCTCAGGTCTGCATCTGCACTCCCCCTCATTCACAATGATTTGATTTTTTTCCTCTTTGATGCCGGACACCTGATCCCTTCGACACCTCGTGATCACACAGGCTGGTGTGCTTTTTCCACGTGGGCTTTGTCACTTCTGAGCTAGATGGTGGCTGAGCGAGATAGTGGTTTTATCTTCAAGCCTTTGAGATCCCAGACACTATATCTTTTGATAGCTACTACCATCAGCTTTCTTCACCACATTTGCTTATGCACCCATTTGTCTTCAGTGATCATATCGGGAAGGTGAGCACACAATTATATGATTTTTTGTTCTTTTGATGCCTGATAACTGATTTCTTCAGCACCTCATGATCATACTTGCTGGTGTGCTTCCACAATGTGGGCTTTATTACTTCTGAGCTAGATGGTTACTTTTTTACCTTTAAGTTTAAAGACTCTAGACTCTATATCTTTTGATAGCTGGGTACCATCAGCTTTCTTCACCACATTTGCTTATTCACCCGCTTTGTCTTCAGTGGTTGTGTCGGGAAGGTGAACATCATGGAATGCCAGTTTAATAGAACAAAGTGTTCTTGCATCGAGGGAGTACTTGAGTGGAGGCCCAATGTCCATCTGCTACCTTAATACTAAACCTACAAATATATGCACCTAGATCTATTTCCCCATGTAAATATATAAAGATATTTACATATGGAATGTCTTTATGTTGACCTCTATAAATGCCCTTTGGGGTGAGGTTTAGGTAGTATGGCAGAGGTTAGACAAAATCCAGGGATACATATGGTAGCCAACTAAAAAGGAGGGGGTAAAAAGGAAACAACAACAACGAAAAAGAATTCAGTAGTGGGGAAACAATACCCAAGGAGTGGGTATTGTTTATATCTCCACAGGGAAAGTGGGACCAAACTTCAACCCAGTGCTCCAAGTTTTGAATGCAACATATTGGCACGAAGCAGGGAACCAGTAGAGAGGTCTGAGAGGCCGGCCCCAATCCCAACTACATGGACACCTGCCCCTCCCTCCAGAAGAATTTATTTCAGAGGATAGCACTGAAGCTGCAGCTCAGGAAGAGGGACATGTCTGATCAGAGCACACAGGAGCAAATGAAGGGGGAGGAAGAGAGAGTGGAGCAAATGCTGGCCCACCAAGCCTTGAGGACCATATCCCCGTTCAGAGCAGCCAATCTACAGAGAGATTGTGAGACATTGTGAGACACGACATCCCTCACTGATCCATAGCTCTACAGAAGACAGCAGTAGAGACACATTATAGGAATTGTGCCCAATCTGACACCACCACACTGGGGCAAACTACTAAGGGTGTGCAACAGAACAGCAAGGGGAACAGAGCAATGAATTCCCTAGGGAACACAAAAAATAGACTTTGTGGACAGAGAGTGGCACCCAATTAGATTCGACTGGAAAACACTCCTGAAGGCCAACAAACAGTCCTTGAAGTATCTACAGGCTTTTCTTTCTTTCTTTTTTTTGTCATGTCTTGTCTTGTTGTTGTTTTATTTTCTTTTGTTGCTTTGCTTTGCTCTGTCTTGTTTTTGTGCATGTTATTATCTTCATAGGTCTGTCTAAATAAGATGGTCTGGACGAACAATCTGGAGGAGAAAACAATGGGACCGACAGTTCTGGGGGGACATGTGAGAGAAGGAGTTGGGGGGAAGGGAAGGTGTGTTGACAAACCCAGGGAAAAACAAGTGATCCAAAATCAATGGTGAGGAGGGTGTAGGAGGCCTGGTAGGGCTTGATCAAGGATAATGTAACCGAGAGGAATTACTGAAACCCAAATGAAGGCTGAGCATGATAGTGGGAAAAGAGGAAAGTAAAAGGAACCAGAGGAAAGGACTAGGGCTCCTTTTAATAAGCCTTAAACCAACCAACCTCAATGCCATCAAGCTCATGTTCACTCATAGCAACCAGCATATAGAACAGTATAGAATGAGCCTTGTGAGCTCTGAGAGTATAACTTTTTACAGGAGCAGAAAGCCTCATTTCAGTCCTGTGGAGTCGCTGGTGGTTTCAAAGTACTGACCTTGTGGTTAGTAGCCCAATGTGTAACCACGATACTATCAGGGCTTCCTCAATGACCTTAGCCATATAATATTGAATTTTTTTAAAATGTGACATTCTATAGGTAGCCCTGGTAACAAAGTGGTTGCATGTTGGGTTGCTAACTGCAAGGTCAGCAGTCCCTCCATGGGAAAATGATGGGGCTTCCTACACCTGTAGAGATTCAGTCTTGGAACCTCACAGGAGCTATTCCACTCTGTCCTGTAAGGTGGCTCTGCGCATCAGCTAGATGACAGTGAGTTTCAGGAAGGTTGGAATAAAGAGCACCAGGACATTGGACTCTTTTCCTTTTCTCTTTCTTTCCTGGTTGTTGTGTTATTTAAAATTAAACTATAGTGTAAGTAAAAGAATACCTGTTTTCCCATAGGAAATTTTTATATGAGAGTGTTCCTCTTTTATGTTTACAAAAGGCTAAAAGGGTTTCTCAAGAGATAAGTGGCAGGGTTCCAAAGTTGAATTTATGTGAGTTCAGACCTGTCTGGTCATGTCAGACAAATTAGTGGAACAGGTTTCTCTTGATTCTTTAAGAATTGGCTAAGAAACCTTCTAGAAGATTCAGCTTGTATTCATGGATGGTATTCTAAGACACCTTGAAGGAGGGTTAAATTAGTGTGACAAATCTGAAAAGAGTCCTTCTATAAAGACTAGAATTTTCTGGGAAAGAACAAATCCAATGAGAAGGATGATCCAGCTTCCTTGACCTTGACTGACAAATGAAGCAATAGTTGACAGCTTAATGAGGCTCTTACTAGCACAACATTTTGTGAGTTATTAATATTTATCTTTCTGCTATCATCCATTCATGAAAAAGTCAGTAGAACAGTTTACTAACATAGGGTGGAAGTGCTGATGGTTTAATGGTAGAAAGAGTTCGATTCCTGCCCAATTCTTGCCATGCACAGCCACCACCCACCTGTCACTGAAGGTTTACAAGCTGTTATGATGTTGAACAGAATTCAGTAGCTCTTCCAGACTAAGCTGAATAGGAAGAAAGGTCTGGTGATCAACTTCTAAAATACATACAGTGACAACCTCGTGGGTGACAGCAGAGCAATAGCCAGTCTGCAACCAATCATGTGGGTGGGGGCATGCAGGCCTGGCAAGTGTTTTGTTTTGTTTTATATGGGGCCACCACGAATTGGGGCCAAAGTCAATTCAGAAAATCATTCCATTCTTTGGACACAGAACATTGCATTATTGAGTTCCAGTATATCATGGCATATTAAGTGGCTCATTCTTATAAGAAATGTTGATCTAAGTAAGATGTGAACCCTAGATTATCGTCTCTGTCCAGGAATTAATGACACCCCACAGTACCCACACACTCACAGAGGTAAAAAAATAAAATAAAACAAAAAACAAGCACAGGTCATGCCTGAGAAATGAAGTGGTACTGCTGCTCTTAGGTGCTTTCAAGTCTTTTGGGACTCACAACGACCCTGTATACACCAGAACAGAACACCGCTGCTCTGCCTGAGTCCACTGGTGCAGCTAATGCATCATGTCCAATGGAAGAGCCTCCTTTTCACTGCTCCTTCGTCTTAGCGAGCACACTTTCTTTCTTCAGGGACTGGTTCCTCTTGGTAAGAATTCTACAGTAAGGGAGATGAAGTATTGTGATCTCATTTCTAAGGAGAATTCTAGCTGCAGTTTTTCCAGGATGGATTTGTTCTTCTCTCAGTCCATGGAATATTCAATATATTAATTTGCAAAAATGCAACATGATTACAAAATGCATAGATTCTTCTTAGGTTTTTAAAGTCATTATTTAGTTTTCTCATGCACATGAGGGTCATGAAATTACCGTGGTTTCAGTCAGGCACATCTTAGCCTTCACTGTGACATCTCTGCTTTGTATCAATATAAAATCTTCTGCTGCAGATTTGCCAGTGTAATCCTTTGAATTTTGCTGGTTGCTTACACTGACACTGGTTGTAGATGCAAGTAAAATGAAATTCTTGACAAATTCAATACTTTCTCAGTTTATTGTGGGGCTGTTTATTTTTCCAGTTGTGAAGATTTTTGTTTTCCTTATGTTGAGGTGTAATCCTGATTGAAGGCTGTAATCTTGCTCAACAAGTGCTTCAAGTCCTCTTTGCTCTCAGCAAGCAAAGTTGTGCCATCTGGCTGCTGTCCAGCTTTCCTTGAATCCTAATGACACTTTCTTCTTCACTTAGAGCACCTTCTTGGCTTGTTTGGCATACAGATCAAATAAGGATGTTGAAAGAATACAATTGTGTGATGTAAACCTTTCCTGCTTGAGGTATTCATTATATTCTCATTTTCTGTTTGAAATGCTGTCTCTCAGACCTTATACAGGTTCTACATGTACACAAGTATTCTATATTTCCTATTCTTTACATTTTTATCTGTAATTTGTTGCAAGTCACACAGTAGAATGCCTGTGCATACTCCATAAAATTTTTTTACTGGTGTTCTTTTTCTGGTATTCTCATCTTTCTGCTAAGGTTCCTCTGATATCAGGGATAAAATTGTTTGTTTTCTATCTTTTTATAAAACCAATTTGAATTTCAGATCCATGGTTTTCTGGAATGGTTTTTGAATTATGCTTAAACGTTTTTCAATACCATAATTTTTAATCATATGCTATCCCCTGAAATATTTACCATTAATGAACTTTTTTTGGTACAATGAATCTATGTATTTATTTCCATCTTTTGATCTTTCTGCTTCATTCAATATTTTATCCATGGAATCTTTTAATATTGCAACTCAAAGTTTGCATTTTTCTTTAAGTTATTTTAGCTTGAGAAATGGCAAACATGTTCTTCATTTTGATTTTCAACCCCCAAATCCTTGCTCAGTTAATAACCAGGCTTTGGTTGGTTCTCACAAGCTTCCCTTTGATATTGGTTCAGTTTTTGGGGGTGGGTTGCTTATTTATTCCTTCTATTTGATTTAACTATACTATGATCAATAGCAATTTTTTTCAGTCCTTTCTGACATCCATTTGTGTCTGTTCTCTTTCTTATTTTATTTTATTGGGGGCTCTTACAGCTCTATCACTATCCATACATATGTCCATTTTGTCAAACACATCTGTACATATGTTGTCATCATCTTTTTCAAAACCTTATCTTTCTACTTGAGCCCCTGGCATCAGCTCCTCATTTTTGCTCCTCCCCCCTCCCTCACCCATGTCCCCTTGATAATTTATAATTTTTTTTTCATGTCTTACACTGACCACTATCTCATTTCACCCAATTTTCTGCTGTGCGTCCCCCTGGGATGGGGCCCATACATCTATCCTTGTGATTGGTTTCACCTTACTTCCCCTGCCCTACCTTTACCTTACTAGTACTTATTGGGAGCACTAGTACTACTCCCCTAATTAGGAGTCAGTGATTAGTCCTGATTCTTTACTTGGTGTTTTGCTACTTGTAGCTGCCTTCTAATTGGATACACAATGTGAATATGCATTGAGCGCCAATCCTTTGTTTTATTTATTTTCTTATAATGACTATCATCATATTATAATGCTAATAAAGCCCCAAGGAAAACTATTATGTACACTTTCTCTAATATACTCATGATTTAACATGAGTCATTTAGTTCTGTTCAATGTTTTAATTTATTAACATTTAATTTTTGTTTTGAAACTATAATACATTTGAAATGTAACATCTATAAATGTTATATTTGTTATAAAATAATTTTTACATTTGAAAAATAATAATTTACTCGTAGGCAAGTTCTAAGACTATGCATAAGCTCATGATAATATATTTTCAGATCACTCGGCTATATAAATTTGGTGACAATGTTGAAGAGGAGGGAGATGAAACCCTGGGAGCAGATTAGAGTCACCTCCTGGCCTTCACCCTGAGTCACCACCTTGGGGTCTGTGTACTCAGGCCACCGTCCCGTGAACCAGCTTGTAAACTTTTGCACCTTAGATGTAGATTCAGGGACAAACACTATGGTCATTTTGTGTCAGCCAGGTGAGCAAGGTACATGCACCACCCCATAGCCTCAGACCACATCATTCCCAAATACATCCGGTCCATACACACTGAGCAGGATCTGTGGCCAGCCAAAGGGGTTGGTGCCTTTAAAGGTACCATCAATGGGAAAGTACTGTGTGAGCAGTCGCTGCATAGCTTGACTCTTGGATGTCATCTGTGAGATGTCCTCCTCCAAACCCGCTGAAGGAGCCCAGGCCTGCCCAGCCACAAGGCAGTCCTAGCAGTGGAGGTCATCCTATTCTGGAACCTGGGCACTCTCCACCTGCCCGCTGACCATAGTAGGAAGACGCTAGGAATCACTGAGGAGCTGGAGCACAGCAGCCTTATTCGAAAATTGATGCTCCAACCCTGCTAAGTAGTCTGTGTTAGTGCAGAATACCCACGGAGGCCTATTCACAGCGGGTAACTTGTCTATCTGTGTGTGTATTGTGGTGGCTTGCTTGATGCTATTTCAAACTCCTGAGCACTAGTGTCAACAAAATATTGGAAAGTGGCAACTGATTACAAGGATCTACATGTGACCTCCTCCCTGGGGGATGGACAACAGAAAAATGGGTGAAGGGAGACATCAGACAGGGCAAGGTATCACAAAATAACAATTTAAAAATTATTGGGGGCTCATGAGGGAGGGGGGAGCAGGGAGAGAGGGGAAAAATGAGGACCTAATGCCAGGGGCTTAAGTGGAGAGCAAATGTTTTGAGAATGATGAGAGCAATGAATGTGCAAATGTGCTTTACACAATTGATGTATGTATGGATTGTGAAAAGAGTTGTATGAGCCCCTAATAAAATGATTTAAAAAAATATCTTGAAGGTAATTAAAAAAAATATTCAGCTAAAGGAATGGTTACTCATCAGAATACGCTTGTGTATATATATGGGAATTAGTACCAGGAACAATGAAAGGTAACGATGCCTTCATTGAGTAGATGGGGACAAAAATTTTTTTTTTATTGCTGGGATGGTATATTGTACATTCTCAAGTTTATACAACCTCGGGATCTGAAAATATATTATCACGAGCTTCTGCATAGTCTCAAAACTTACCTATAAATAAAATGATTATATTTCAAATACAACAATTGTGTTATAACAAATATAGCAATTATACATGTTATATTTCAAATGTGTTATAGTTTCATAACAAAAAATAAATGTTAAAAATAAAAACATTGAAAAGAACTAAATGACTCATGTTAAATTATGAGTATATTAGAGAAAGTGTACGTAATAGTTTTCCTTGGGGCTTTGTTAGCATGATAATATGATGCTAGTCATTATAACAAAATAAATAAAATAAAGGATCTGCGTTCAACGCATATTCACATTGTATATCCAAATAGAAGGCAGCTACAAATAGTAAAACACCAAGTAAAGGAAAAGGATTAATAATTGAATAGTAGCTATCAAATAATTCTAGAGAAAATAGGATTGAGTTTACTGAAATGACAACAGAATCAAGGTCCAATCGCATTTAGAAACTTTATTTTATATCGCAGCATTTCCTTGAGTAGAACCCAGTAAAGCCAAGTGCAGTCACAAAAATGAGTTTTAAAATGATTCAAGTCTGGATTTCCAGTTCATCATGTTCTTCAAAGGCACATATTATTTGTAGGACTGAAATAAAAGGGATGCTCTCCTCAGAGGGGATCATCTTAAGCCAAGGAAAATTTGCTTCCCTGGCTTTGTTTACCAGATGATATCAAAGATAACAAGAAGGTTACTTGGTTTTCGAATTTAGAATGCTGACTATTCTGAAGTAATATTCATTATTATTATTATTATTATTATTATTATTTTTGCTTACACAAATAACAGCACGTGGCACATTTATTTAACAACATGGGATCATTAGCATCAGAATGAAAAGGACTATCCCATTAGTAGAGTCTGTCTCATAAGCAGACTTGCCAGATGATCAAAAGTTATCTTTTTACGCCCTGATACCTGTCTCTAGGATGGGTATTAGCTTAGACCTACTACATATTCAGATTTTATTTTCCCCTCTTGTTCTATTTTCTGTCACTTATCCATATATCATATATGGTTGTCGAATCTCATTTCAAATATCTTCCAAGTCCTAGCATCCATAAATGCACAAATATAACAGCATGTGTTTTTATAAACACATAGTTGTCAGAAGGACATTTGTTTTGGGGGGGAGGTAGAGGATAAACTCAGCACATTGAATTCAATTGAGAAAGATAAATATATACTATATTAATAGCCAAAAATACAAGTGATAGATTTAAAACTAATTTTTACTGTCAAATCTATTTTGAAAGTTATTTAATAAAGTAAAAGAGCATTCTAGGATTTTGAAGTACTAGTTATCAATTTAGAATACTTTATCTACCTACTATCTATCCATCTATCTATCAAGCTGGCCCCCTGCTATCCAGTTCATTCTAGGTCACAGAGAACCTGTAAGAATGAATAGAACTGCTTCCAGTTTCTATGGGACTTAAATTGTTTCAGGAGTGGACAGCACTAGCTTCCTCCTTCTGACCAACTGGTGGTTTGAACTGCTGACCTTGCAGTTAGCAACCTAATGCACAGCCCACTACAACACTTAGAATGTACATACTCATGTAACTAAGGTATATGATTCAAGCAATATTTCCTGTTACAAATTAAGTCATTAATTGAGAAAGTAAGGATAATAAAATAGTCAATGGCGCGAGTCCTCAGACAGATAAACTTATGAATGACAATTTTTCTGAGATGTATAGACTTTAAACAGTCCCAGAGTGATCTTGGTTCCAGAACTTAAAATGTTTGAGGAAATCCATCATGGTGCTGGGTGTTGGGTTAATGGAGCAGGAGTTTAGTAGGAGCCAGAGAATCCATATCCTCCACAGCAAGATGGGCAGCAGCCGCCATATCAGTAGCCTCCATAACCAGAGCCAAACCCATAACCTCCATAGCCGGAGCCATCTCCGTAGCCTCCAAAGCCAGAGTCATCTCTGTAGTCTCTGTAGCCACAGCCATAGCCCAGTCTGTTGAAGTTGCCAGAGTCACAGCCATAGCCCAGACCACCGAAGCCCAGACCTACTGACTATGGAGATAAAGATGGAAGTACAGCGCTGATTTCAGTAAAGAAGTTGTAGCCCAACCCACTTTAAGTAATTCACACATTTATTTGTATACTGCAGTAAATAGTGAAAGAAAGCCACAGATTTACCCAATGTGACAGGTCCTTTTATCTCTTGTCTGCTGCTTCCATGATCGTTGATTGTGGATCCAAGCAAACTGAAATCCTTGACAACTTCATGCTGCTACTTTTTGATCCCATTGTGAGGATTTGGGTCTTTTTATATTGAGCTGTCATCTGCATTAAAAGGTGCAATCCTTGAGCCTCATTAGCAAGTGCTTCAAGTTCTATTCACTTTCAGCAAGCCAGGTTGTGTCATCTACATGTGGCAGGTTATTCATAAACCTTCCTTCAATCCTAATGTCTCGTTCTGCTTCATATAATCCAACTTCTCTGATTAAGCACACAGATCGAGTAAATATAGTGAGAGGTTCCAACCCTTGTTTATACCGTTCCTGATTTTAAACCATTCAGTACTCCCTGTTCTCTTTACACAGCTTCCTCTTGATCCGCGTACAAATTCCCCATGAGGACAATGGAATGTGCTGATATTCCCAATGCTCTCAAAGTTATCCAAAGGTTTTTTTATGACTTTGTTATGATCCACACAGTTCAATACACTTGTGTGTTAGACAGGGTTCTCTAGAAAGATAAAACCAGATTGCTGATAATTATATATATATTTATAAAGATAGATATATATAACACAAGAAATGAGCTAATTATAAACAGATAGATAGATATATAACACAAGTAAAGAACTGTTAAATTATAAACAGATAGATAGATATATAATACAAGAAATGAACAGTTAAATTATAAAGAAGTACAAATGGCTCAGTGCAACTCACTCCCATGAGAGAGTTGTGAGACACTAGCAGTCCTTCAAGTCTTGAGGGCCATTCGGGAGTCCTCTGTAGAGAGTTAGGCTATCCCAGCACATGCAGCAAAACAGCCACCAGGTCACCAACTGTCAGCCAGGTCACCAACTGTCAGTCCTCAGCTCCAGAGATGTAAATTTCAATTGTGTGGTCTTAAAGGGGCCTCAACTTACAGCGACACAGTCCACAGGCTAGGTGTCCCACAGGTAGTGTAACCTCTAAATGAGGCACAGAACAAGCAAGGCAGCCGCACACTGGTCCGATGATCAAAGAGCGAGAGACAAGAAAGGCGAGGCTCGCCTGAGCCATTTATCCCTCTGACCTTCAATTAATCCCACTTGTGTTTATCGGCCACACTGGCACAATAAACTATCTCAACTTGGCATGTTCAATAAAACACAAGGAAACACAGAGAAAAAGAGAGAGGGAGAGGGAGAAAAAGAGGGAGAGAGAGAGGGAGGAGAAGGGAAGGGTGAGGGGGACAGTCATCAAATTTCTCAGTCAGGTGATTTTTGCTGTTGTAGTGTGGTTAACAATGTAGGTGAACCAAATCTGTATTAAAATGATCTTTTATCTTCTGAAGAGAATTACTTTGATTCTAATTCCACAAAGATGTATGCTTTTTGAAGAAATGGATGGAGTTGAACTTCTTGACTTTGATCCTTTTTTTTGGAATTTTCAAGAGATGCATTTAACAGTCCAAAGAATATCTATGGTACAGGGTTACAAATTAAACGATATACATTGTGACTGGTCCTATGCTTGATAATGAGGAGTTCTATGTTGGGTCAGCTATGCCTATATTCTGAAGACACAACAGTTCTTCTAAGAACAGCAAAACCATAAGGGTGAAGTCAAGCTGAATCAGATCTTAATGAGGACTGTCAGAGCATAAAAACGAACAAGTCGCTTGAGGCCAAAATAATTGCCAGAGTGACACCCAAAGATGGGCATGCACTTTATCACCTGCTGTCCGACATACACTCTCAGGATTCTGCCTCAAACAGGAAATCAATGTTATCTACAACACCATGTGCTATTACGGCAGTTACTATGGAGGCCTGGGCCACAGCTTTGGAGGCTTAAGTGGTCTGGGTTATGGCTGGGACTGGGGCAGCTTCAACAGACTGGGCTATGGCTGTGGCTGCAGAGGCTATGGATATGGCCCCTGCTTCAGAGGCTACGGAGATGGCTCAGGCTACGGAGGTGATGGTTTGGCTCTGGCTACAGAGGCTATGGATATGGCTGTTGCCACCCATCTTACTGAAAAAACTACGGATTCTCTGGTTTCTACTAAACTCCTGCTCCATTAACCCAACATCCGAAAATCTGCCCTGAAAATTAAGTACCTGAAGCAACGAAAAATTAATGAAACCTGAATGCAAAATTTGGACCAAACATAGGTCTCTGGATCAAGCCAATATGATATGCATATAACTTCCAAGATTTTTAATAAAATTCACTATTTAATAATTATCTAATTCATGTCTCCCCTTTTTGTGCTTTAATAATATGGGGGAAATTTCTATCCCCTTTGCAATAAATTCTCTTTTTTGAAGTTACATCAAGGCTTCTATTATTTTTTTTACTTAAAAAAATCTAAGGGCATTGATTTTCAAATTCAGCATTGAAATTTGAAATTAAATGAAATTAAATCACTCATATAGCCAATTAATCCCAACTGAAAAGTATTTTGGTTTTGACAAAGGATATGTAGGTGACGCTTCTAATGGTAAGAACTAGTGATGGTAGATCAAAACATACTTCTAAATCTCCAGTTAATATAAACATATTTTTATGAGTCTGTATTTTTTCCTTTTTTGATGAAAAAAATTGAAATTTTTACCAAAATATTTACTTCCCAAGTGACTAGCTAATAATGGTAATGATTTCTCATTTTGCGTGATATACATCAAATATGTTTTTGTCAAATTGTCCCAGTTACTTATCTTCTCACTCATCTGCTATGGTATGACATGGCACTGATCCATTTAATATTGTTCAAAGTTGCAATTCAATAATGAAATATAAAAAATATGGTGATCATAATGATGCAATCCTATATATACCACTGGTTGTTCTGAAGCTCTGTAAATAAAAGACAAAGTTAAACTTCATTTAATCATCATCTTGATAATGTGGAACATTTCTTAATGATATTGATAATAGTTATTAGAATATGGAAATCTATGATAATGTAATATAGTAATTTTTAATTTTCTAATAAGACTAAATTAATTCAATATCCTAATAAAGTTTTGATTATAAGTATCCAACAGTACAAAAAGTACAAAACAGATCTTTAGATTTCTAATATATTAATACAAATAGTGCATGCTTACATACATTAATCCTACAGGCAAAGAGAGGTGCAAGGGGGGAAATATAGTAATCTTAAAATTAAATTTATATACAAAAAATGGATTCCTGGGTTTGAATTAATCAAAATCAATATAACAGTCAATAATGTAATGATAAACTTGCTTGTGGGGTGGGCATAAAGTTTACACATTGCTCCTTTCATTCCCAGGACACAAAAACAGTTCAAAAGAGTTAAGATATAGTTGTACTGTATAAAATTCAGATATAGTTGTATTATCTATGTGTATATAATATACAAAGAATCAGGAACAACGTGAGTGATAATGGCTAGATGAGAAAGAAACCAGTTTTTGTGACCAGTAGACATTCTACTCCATCATGCTGATTTGACATGTCATTTGAATTTCTTTTTTGAGTACTTTCAAATAAAGCATCTTAAAACCATGGTCATTTATTCCTGTAATTATCATAGCTGGGTTTATAATGATGACTGCACTTTCAACATTGACCACCTCTTTTTATTTATTATTTTGTTTTACTGAAGACCTTGAGTCTATCAATAATTAGTCTGACTGGATATGAATAAAAATAAATAGTAAGCAAAACTAAATCCAAATGCCATTAAAAACATTAAGATACATTTGAAAGATTCGTTTGTTTTTTTTGTTTGTTTTGTTTTTTTTAATCAATGTATTGGGGCTCATACAATTCATCACAATACATAGATCAATTGTATAAAACACATCTATACATTTGTTGCCCTCATTATTCCCAAAATTTGCTTGACTCTTGGGTTCCCGGAATCAGCTCATTTTC
>NW_022111372.1:21146835-21151145 GCF_000313985.2 Echinops telfairi
CTTCATCCCCTTTCCCTCCTGGTATCGCCACTGTCACCCCTGGTCCTGAGAGGTTCATCTGTCCTAGATTCCCTGCGTTTCTGATTCCCATCTGTCCCGCTGTGCATCATCTGGTCTAAACAGGTCTGCAAGGCAATATTGGGGTCCTGGTAGTTGGGGGGAGGAAGCGTTTAAGAACCAGAGGAAGGTTGTGGGTTTCATTATTGCTATACTGTACCCTAAGTGATTTGTTTGGCTAACTTGTAAGATCTACCTGCTTCATTTCATCTAGCCTGACCATGTTAGCTTCACATTGACTAAATAAAAGTAGATACAGCTTTATTATTCCACTGGAAGACTTCATTTTATATAGCATAGCAATTCTTTTTTTTTTAATCTTTTTTTTTTCGAATCATTTTATTAGGGACTCATACAACTTATCACAATCCATACATACACCAATTGTGTAAAGCACATTTGTACATTCATTGCCCTCATGACAAGTACTTGAACAATAGCTGATTTTATTTACTTATATGATAATATTTATTTTTATACTTATAAAATATGCCACTCAAAATATGTCAAGTAAATATTCATGACAAAAGCAAATGGCAATTAAAAAGACAGGAAAGAAGGAGAACCTTCAAAGTGGATGTCGGAAGAGACTCTTCAATTACTCTTAATCATAAATAACTAAAACAAATGAAGGAAATGATGGAGGAAAAGAGTTGAACAGAAAATTTCAAAGGGAAGCTTGATAAGGCAAAGTAAAATAGTATAATGAAATATGGAAAGACCTAAAGTTGGAAAACCAAAAAAGGGAAAATACATCCATCATATCTTAAACTGTATTAGCGAAAGAAAAAGATCAAGCCTTGAGTTATAATATTGAAATATCCAATGTGCACAATATTGACTGAGGTAAGAAGCATTAAAAGGAGATGGAAAAAGCCACAGTCACTGTATGAAAATAAGAACTATTCCACGGTCCTGAAGGGGAAAATTTAGCTGCACTGGAACCATTAGCCAAAAACAGGACTCCACGTATTGATGGAACACTAACTGAAATGTTTCAACTAGTTTTGGAAGCACTGGAAGCATTCCCTAACTTATCTGTGTCAGGAAATTTGGAAGAGTGCTACTTCTCCACCTGACTAGAAGTGATCTGTATTTATACCCATTCCAAAGACATATCACCAACAGATACACAAGTTATAGAACAGTATAATTGACATAATATGGATTAAATTTTTACTTAACTTTATACAATAATGATTGAAGCAATGCATTGAATGATTGCAGCAATACACTGACAGAGGCTTAGGCCAGAGAACGTGAACAAGGGATATCACTGCTGATGTCAAAAAGATCTTGGATAAAAGCAGAGAATACCTAAAATATGTTTACTTGTGTCATATTGACCATGCAAAGGCAATGGAGTGTGTGTATATAAGAACAATCTATGGATAACCTTGACTGAGAACTCCAGAATACTTCATTGAGCTTAGATGGAAGTTGTACATGAATCAAGGGGCAGTGGCGTGAAGTTCAGGGAATACTGCATGGTTTACAACCAGGAAGGGTGTGTTTCCAGGCTGTAACAGCTCCCCACACTTATTCAATCTGAGTGCTGAGCAAGCAATTAGAGCAGTTGGATTATATGAAGAAGAATTCAGTATTGGGTTTGGAAGAAGGCTTATTAACAACTTTCAATGAAGATGACACAATGTAGCTAGGCACTTGCTGATTCAGATCCAGAACTGCAGCCTTCAGTATAGATTACAATTCAAGTTAAAACCTAACCTCCTTACACCAGACCACTAGGTAAAATAACAGGAAACAAACTTGAAGTTGTCAAGGATTTTGTCTTGCTTGAATCAATAATCAATATTCATGGAAGCATCAGTCAGGAGATCAAATGACATTAGGTAAATCTGCTGAACAGTCTTCTTTAAAACATTGAAAGACATGGATATTATTTTGAGGACTAAGGGGTACATAATGCAAGCATGGTGTTTTCAGTGGCCTTATGTGCATGTAAAAGTTGGATGTTGAATGAGTAAGATAGAAGTAGAATTGATGCATTTGAATTATGGTGATGGTGAGGAATATTGAAATGCACTATAGACTGTAAAAGCATAAACAAATGTCTTTGAATAAGTACATCCAGAATGTTCCTTAGAAGCAAGGATGGTGAGACCTCGTCTCACATCAATTGGACATGATGTCTGGAGAGACCAGTCCCTGGAGAGGAGTATCATCTTTGATAAAGTAGAGGCTCAGTGAAAAAGAGCAATGTCTTTGACAAGATGGATTTACAGAGTGGTTTCAATCGTGGGCTTGAATATAGGAACTCTTTTGAGGATGGTGCAGGACTGTGTAATATTTCACTCTCTTGTACACAGGGTTCCTATGAGCAGGGACTGACTGGATATTCTTAATGTCAACAGCATCATTCAGGACTTTGTCCTTGAAATACATTGTTAATAACTAAAGTCTTAGTAAATATGTTATATTTTAGAAAAATATATAGCTATACATTCCCTAGATGAATATCCAAGGGCCAAGAAAGTGCAAGGTCAAAAAATTATGGTAAAATATATTAACAAGTAGAAGAAATTAGGTAAATGAGTGAAAATGGTTTGGGGCCAAAGAGAATTTGTATATATCTCTCCATTTCAGGTTACATTAGTGACTTGGGAACTAAAAGGATCTAAGGCAGAATGATTATTGAATAAAAGGGAGATTAGATACATGGTTTAGGTAAATGGTTTCTCTAAGGATAGAAAGTCAGACATCATCTTTTTGTGTCATATCAGAAAAGTGTGACAGGGAACTTTGACCTATTTTTATAAATACTTATGAAAAAGATATTTGATTATTGTAATGTACCTTTAATATTGGAACTACATTATACCTTGTTGTTGAAACTAAATAGTTTTTTTTAATTAGTATACAAAGCCTAAAAAATAATATAGGCTATGGTGGTGAATATTCTAAATTATGTTTAAAGGATTTTTAAAATATGAAACCCCTACTTGAACTCACTGAAAACGAGTTCAGACTTTCCAGTGAACCCTTACTTTTACTAAAATTAATAATAAACCATGAAGTAACAGAGGACTTTAAAGACACACAATACATTTTAGATCCATGAATTTGACCGATTTTCAAGGAGAGTCAGAAATGGGCAAAGTTTCTTTTTAAAATACACCATCTAATAAGCATTGTGTGGTATGCCTGCTTATGGAGAGTTCTGTTTAGGCTCTGGTATGTGCAGACTCTGCAGATAATGGAATTCCTTTCATAAAAGTGATGCAACACGTTGAAGGAGCAGCATCACCAGGCAGCAATGTAAGCCGAAACATTTTAATGAGTTTGAAGGCATCTTTATATGTCAAGTTGTGTTGAACGTCACCTAGAATGTCACAAAAACAGAAGGAATGTGTTTTATCACATGACCCGATCAGGGTATATAAGCATCAGTGTACAGGTGTCAACATTCATATTCAGAATCTTGTCTTATACAGCAAGCCACTCATCCTTCCTGACACCATGAGCTACTACGGCAGCTACTACGGAGGCCTGGGCTACGGCCTGGGAGGCTTCGGTGGTCTGGGATACGGCTGTGGCCATGGCAGCTTCAACAGACTGGGCTATGGCTGTGGCTCCAGAGGCTACGGACACGGCCCCTTCTTCGGAGGCTACAGATACGGCCCCTTCTTCGGAGGCTACGGACATGGCTGCTTCCGCCCATCTTGCTCCAAAGGCTTTGGATTCTCTGGCTTCTACTGAACTACTAGCCTGATAATCTAGCATATGAAACTCTAAGGGGACTTTTCAGCTCTGTTCTCCATTACAGAACAATCAAGACCAGGCAGAAACTATTTCTACATAAGCACTCAGGATCGCAAAATTTCAGAAGATTCTTTAATTAACATACATTTCTGTCATGTTCAGAAATTTCTCTGTATTTTGCCTTTATAATTGATGATATTATATGATGACCTCCTAATAAAACATCCTAATTTTAAAATTTAATGTACTTTTGTTTGTTTGTTTGTGAAGCTTAAGTCATGTGTATGTGATGATGGTTGTTCTTTACGCAGTGATCAATGAAGGAAGCTTCTGAGTTAAATATCTACCTTGCACATCACAAAAGTACAGATGGTTACAAAGAACAGATATATTCAAATAATAATTATCCTACATTGAAATTAAAAAGTATTCTGAAATAGTTATTGCTTTTATACTTTCATTATCATGCTTTTGCTAATTAATATTCAGATTGAAGTCAACAACAAAAAGCCATATTAGCTTGATATATC
>NW_022111372.1:21153972-21175019 GCF_000313985.2 Echinops telfairi
AATGAGGACCTAATATCGGGGGTTTAAGTGGAGAGAAAATGTTTTGAGAATGATGTACAAATGCGCTTTACACAATTGATGTGTATATGGATTGCGATAACAGTTGTATGAGCCCCTAATAAAATGTTTAAAAAAAAAAAAGAATTGTATGATCCCCAAATAAAATAATTTTTAAAAAAATCTGCCCCGGAGAAATAAAAAAAAAAAAGAAAAGAAACAAACAAAGGGGCAAACTTCTGTTTCCAATCACCTGTAATTATAAATGCACATTTCTTCATCTACTTTATTGTTTGATCTTTTCCCCAAAGCCTTTCCTCTACCGTAAGTTGAGTCATGATAGGACAGAAGTTGAAGCAGCACCAATGGGGCACCCAGAAGTCACTGGAATGGTTTGATATTTGGGATACTTGCTATTAGGAAGCCTTGACTTAGATTCCCCACAAAACAGACTATAAAGACCAGATTGATGGGAATAAAGATTTTTAACAAGGGAGACTTAAGTACAGGAGGATAGCTTAATGGTCCACAGAAGAAAAACATGAAATATTTATTATTAATCTAGGTTTCTATAATGGTAAGAGCCCTGGCTAAGCATTGTAACAAACAGGTTCATGTTCAAGTTCCCCAATCAAGCCATAGCATGGAGATGTGGCAGTTTGCTTTCATAGAAACTACCATTTTGGAAAATCTATGGGGAATTTCTACTCTGCCCTATTGATAGGGTTCCTATGAGTCAAAATCTACTCACAATTGTTTACTGTTAGCTTTCTTTTCTTTGTTACTCTAACATTTACATACCCTCCCCTCATGTATCAATGTGGTTAAATTCCAAACACCAGGCAATTAAACAAAAATTGGTGTGATGGAGAAATTAACAATGACTATATTAAATTACAAAATTGAGGATGACCACATCATTACTTTGCTTCCAAATTACATACTGATATAATTGCCAAAGCTCAGAAAACCATGGCCCAGCTAAGCTGACACATAACCTAAGAATCACAGCCAGCATTGCTCTCAACTTGCACCTAAGCATTTCTTACTTCCAGAAGAGCTTAGTTAATGGGAGAGCTAATTTTTATAGTCATCAATGTGAAATGCTGGGTAACAAGATGGTTAAGGAAGGAGGAGAAAGATTTGCACATAAAATACATTAATGACAGGAGGAAGAAAGAGGAGGCTAATTATTGTTCTTATTTTACTGCAGATGCACAACTGTCCTCCAATCCCCTTGTTCAATCTGAGAGTGCACCAAGGGAAGGGTATGTCCTCTGACTCTTCGCTACCCAGTCAATGTGGTCTCTTAGTGACCCTCTAGTGACTAGACTGAGTCACTGTACTCTAGAGTCTAGTGTATGATACAATGTCCCTGTGAGTTTCTGAGACTCCACAGGTGTTTGATGGTATCTCATGGTTGTTGTGACTTGCATTTCCTAGATGATTAGGGAAGGCAACCATTTCCTCTTGTGTTTATGAGCCACTGGAGTGTCTCTCTTTGTGAATCATCCGCACAGCTCCTTAGCCCACCTTCTCAGGGCTTGTTAGAGTTTTAGTTTTTTTTTTTTCTTTTCTTTCTCTAGGCTTGTAATATATTGTAGATTTTAGTAATTAGCCCTTTGTCCATTATGGTATTACTAAATATCTTTTCCCAATATGTGGGCTCTCTTTTTACTCTTTGTTCTTTTAATGAAGTATTTCAATGTACACAAGAGTTTTATATTTAATAGGTCCCATTCCTCTATTGTTTTCCATGGAGTGTGTTTCCTTTGTTATCTCTGACAGCCCATTTGTTCCACTAGGGCACTTCGATTTGCCCCAGTTCTCTCATTGATAATCCTGATATTTTGGAATTTTCTATTTAGGTTTGTGATCCACCCGGAGTGTGTTCCTGAGTTTGTTTTTGTGCATGGAGGGAGATGTACGTATGTCTTGTTTATTTCTTCTGCATATGGATGTCCAGCTTTTCCAACATCATGTATTGAAAATGGCATCTACTTCCCATTTAATGTTTTGGGCTTTTGTCAAAAATCATTTGTCTGTGTTTTTATTTCCAGGTTTTCTCTCCTGATCTGCCCATACATCTATCATTATACCAGAAGTAGGCTGTTTGGACAGCTATGGCTATGTAGTCAGTTTTAAGGGCAGACAGTGCAAGACCATCTATTGTTTGCTCCTTTTTTGAGGAGTTCTTTGCCTATCCTGAGCTTCTTCCTTCTCCATATGAAGTTGGTAATTCATCTTTCCCTTGATTTAAAGAATGATTCTGGAATTTGGATAGGGGTTGCATTGAATTTGTAAATTGCTTAACAAAGTATTGACATTTTGACAATATTGATAGTTCCAACCCAGGCACATGGGATATTATTCCATTTGTGTAGGTCGATTGGTATTTTGTAATAATAGTCTGTAGTTTTCTTTGTATTGATGATTTGGGTTAGGTTTGTTCCTAGGTATTTCAGCCTTTGTGTGGCTCTTAGGAACAGTCTTGTTTTCTGGATGTCTTTTTCCACATTCTCATCACAGGCATACAGGAATCCCATTATTTCTGCTTGTTTATCTTGTATCCTGCTACTCTACTAAACTCCTCTATTGTTTCCTGCAATCCTAGTGTGGACACCTTAGGATTCTCAATATATAAAATCATTCCATTTGCAAATAATGGAACTTTCACTTCTTCTTTGCCCAATCATATTCCTTTGATTTCTTGCTCAATCATTTTTTAGTGCTTCCTATATTAAACAGGATTTTGTCCATAGAATATTTTAATATTACAACACAAGGCTTGGTTATTATTCTTTATTTATTTCAATTTGAGATATGAAGAAGGTGTTCTTCCTTTTTAGTTTCCTAACTCTAGGATTTTGGATATTTCATTATAATAGTTTAATTTGTTTTATCAAGCTGCCATATTTTCTGTTCAGCATTTTTTACTCCAATTCTTTTACTTGTCTTAGCTATTCTATGAATAAAAACAAGTTTAAGAATCAATTCTGACATCCACTTCATTTTTTCTTTCTTTCTTATATACTTAATGACCATTTACTTTATTCAGGAATGATTGTTTTGATGTCCTCCGACAGTTATTCAGATCTTCTGTCATTAGAATCAGCCTTCAAGTCTATTTTGGAGATGCTATGGAAATTCAAGTATTTTATCCTCAAGGCAGTAGTTTGGCTTTCATGGAGTTGTCTTAATTTTCTTCAGCTTCAATCTGAATTTCCACGTGAGCAATCGGTAGTCTGTTCCACAGCCAGCCTTTGGTCTGGTTTTAGCTGCTGATATCGAGCTTCTCACTTGTTTAAACCTGCAAATATGATCAATTTGATTTCATTTATTTCACTTGGGGAAGTCCATGTGCATAGTCATTGGTTTTATCTGTGAAAAAACATATATTTTAGTTGGAGAAGTAGATCACTTTACCATATTCTATCATGTGATCTCCAGTTTCACATCTATCACCAAGATCATATTTTTCCAAACATTTTCATTCCAATCACAAATGTAGTTTATGCATCTGTCTTTTTTCACATTTCTTCGTCAAATTTATTGTTTTATCTTTTTTCCCAAACCATTTTATTGGAAACTAATACACATATCAAATAATTCCATAGTTCAATTACATCAATCTGTATTAAAAATGCATCTTAGTTAAATGTTTGATCAATATCAGAGTGAAGTCATTAATAGAATTTTTCAATTCTTCAATTTTTGCACCATTAGCTATTTTACATAGGGTTGCTATGAGTGTGAATGGACTTAAATGCAGCTGTCAACAACAATAACAACATTAGTGGATTGGTGCATAAATATGAATAATATTTGTATCAACTGGTTACATTGCCTATAGGTAGATATCCCCTTATCACAGACAGCGTTGTAATTCAAGATAAATCTAGAATTGCCCTTTTAGTCAATGAAGGTGTTACCATTCCTGTTGAATCTGTCTCCTCCAGTGTAGTAAACCATATGATTTTCTGATTCAAAATGGCCAGTACTAGTCAGACTATTTCAGCTCACTAATGCCCAAAATGTTGACCTATTTCCTTTTGATATTTTCCAATTTTTCTAGGTTTTACCTCATACATTACAATTTCCAATTATCAATAGGTGTTTATAGTTGTTTCTTCTTATTTTGAGGTGTGTCCCACCAGCAGATGAAGATCCCAATGGCTTTATGCCAGCAAGCTGTATTCCGTTACATTATTATGGCGGATTCTATTTTGAGAAGGCAGCTCTTCCTGAATCATATTTTGAGTGCCTTCATATCTGAGAGGCTCATCTTCTGGCACTATTTCTGACAATGTTTTGTTTCTATTCATGAGGGGTTTTTTTGTATGTGTGTGTCGACAATATTTGCATACTATCTATATGGTTTCCAGGGGCTAATTCTAAGAAGTGGCCAGACTATTCCTTCTTCATTGTAGGTTTTGAGGCTGAAAGTCTGCTTAAACCTGTGCACTTTGGGTGACCTCCTGGTTTTGAAATACCAGACATAGCTGCCAGCATCACAGTAATACAGAAGCTACCACAGTAAAACAGCCTGGCAGCTATGTGGAGATAGACAGAGAGACCGAAATAAAATATACCCTAATTTAGAAAATGTTGGATTTGTGTGTGTGTTCTCCATTTCCTTTTAAATCAAGATGTCGTGGTATGATAATTAAGTCTATTACGCCAACCTGGCCAGTAGGAATATGTGGGATTAATCAGGTCACAGCCTGAATGGAGGGAAAAGAGAAAAATGGCTCTGCAAAGCCTGCCCCCTCTCTCTTGCTCTTTGGTGATTGTAGCATTCTGGAGCGTGCTGCTGCCTTAGTTAGTTGTCTGTCTCATCCCGTGAGCTACACCACCTGTGGGCCAAACCAGCACATGGACCTTGTCACTAGAGCTTGAGGCTCCTTCGAGACCTGCTTTGACATAGTGGTGGTACATACATTGCTTGAGCTTGAGGCTGGTGGATCCTGTCACCTGGCATTGCTTTTCATATCCTACCCAGGCCTGCTTCACTAAACTCCCGAGCTATTGACTGGTGGTGACCCAGTCTACTGTTTGCTGCCTGTGCATAACTCTGCTTGCCTTGCCTGAGGGAGGACTCTGCTGTCTGCTTCCCTGAACTTGGACACATTAACACACGTGAGTAGAAGAACTACCAATATATTAAGTGTTTCACGGAAGCGATTTGAATGGAAACTTCTGTACTATTGTGTCGACTATGTACCTGTTATATTCCTCTCACTTTATACCTATCCATATATATATGGATACACACACACACACACACACATACACACACACACACATATAATCACAAGTGTCCTGGTTTTGTTTCTCTAGAGAAACCTGCCTAACACACGTTCTTTAGTATTGCTGTAATAAACAAACCATAAATGAGTGGCTTTAACAAACAGAAATTGGTTTTCTCAAAATTTAGAAGGCCAAATTCAGTAACTCAGCGTGTCATGGCTGATATAATACGTTATACATATAAATGTTAACTCTAGAAGAACATCCTTGTCTCTTAGATTAAGTTCTGTACTAAATATCAGTATTTCAGTGAGACTTGAAAACACTCTCATCCCATATCTGTTTACTAGCTGGCTTATTTAATCGTTTTGAACTCAAAAGAGATGAACTGAAAAACCAGCATACACTTAAAAGAGAGCACATTGCTACATTCACACAACAAAAGTGACCATTCCCAAATAGGCTGGGATTGACAACACACATCTTTGTGGGGAGACAATTCAATCCATAAAGTATGTTTGATTGGTGTAAATGTCCTTTCATTCTTTCTATTTGTTGGTAGTTTGTGTTGCGGTTGTTTATCACTATGTCGACATAACAGTACCAAAAGTGACAGCACACTGATGGCTTATTTAGAGATCAGGAAGATCTGGATGCTGGTTCAATAATAATAATTCCTGGTGGTCCTAAGAGTGATGAATGATGAATGCCATCAGAGAACTTATTGATGTGGAAGGAGCCATCAAACCCAGTTTGCTCTTATTCATGCTGAGGAACCTGAATTAATGGAGATGAGTGTTGAGAGGGAAATTTTGGTTACTGGTATCAAGGTTGTGGATCTGTTGGCTTCCCTATGCCAAGGGAGGTACAATTGGGCATTTGGGTTGTGCTCGAGTTGGCAAGATGGTACTGATCATGAAATTGACACTGTTTTCAAAGCCCATGTTTGGTTATTCTGTTTGTCATGGGGCCGATGACAGGACCTGTGAAGGCAATGACTTTTACCATGAAATTATTTATTCTAGTGTTATCAATGTGAAAGATACTTCAAAGAGTTGCTGGTGGATGGTTCAAAGAATGAAACACCTGGTGCGTATGCTGGAGTAGCTTTGCATGGATTGACTGTGCCTGAATACTTCAGAGACCAAGAAGGTCATGATGTACAGCTGTTTGTTTGTAACATTTTTTGATTCATGCAGGCTAACTCAGAGATGTCTGCCTTAATGGGCAGAATCCCTTGGCCTTGGGTTACCAGCGACCTTGGCATCTGATATGGGTACCATGGAGGAAAGAATAAGCACTACCAAGAAGGATTGTATCACCTATGTACAGGCTATCAATGTGCCTGCTGATGACTCTATTAACCCTACTCCTACCACTACTTTTGCCCATTTGTATATACCACTGTGCTGCCCCATGCTTTTTATGCTGAGCTGAGCTGGGCATCTATCTCGTTGTGGATCCTCTAGATTCCACCTCTCATATCATGGGTTCTAACAATGTTGTCAATGAGCAACATGACATTACATGGAAGGTGTAAGATACTGTAGGACTAAATATTACTCTAGGACATCATTACTATACTGGGATTGGATAAACTCTTTTTTTTTTCTGTTTTAAATGTGGCTGCCATTGCCACAGCCATAGCCCAGAACATCAAAGCCTTTAGAACCAAAGCCCAGGCCTCCATAATAGGTGCCGTAGTAGCTCATGGTGTTGTAGATGAATTGGTTTGTCCTGCAAGGGAAGGTCTTGAGTCTGAATGTGAGCATGTGTCCAAAGATGCTTATATACCCTGAGCAGGATATGTGGTAAAATACATGGACATTGTTTTGTGTCATACACTGCTATTCATTTAACTGAGATAACTCATTTACCAGTTTTCCTTTGTCACAAGAAGCACATTCTCATTAATGTTTTTGAACTTGCAAACCTGTCTAGTTAGAATGCCCTAGGACTTGTTGCATTATTTTATTTTAATGAGAAAAATGCTGTCTTAAGAATGAAATAATAACTATCCTTAAATAGAAATCTTCATTATTAAGTACAATCCATCATTAACTTTTGATTGTGTTTGGGCTTTTAATGAGTATCTTCTCATATTCTCATCATTCACTGAAATTTTATATTGTACCTCTAACTACAAATACAAATACAAACTTCAAATGCAAAGTATTAAAATAATTTTAATCTTTCTATTTCTTATTATACTTATATTTCTCAATTTACTTTAAAAATATGAATTGTTCCTTTAAAAAAGAAGTCTACTTTATACTTAAACAATGTTTTTATAAAAACAAATAGTATTGGGGGAAGTTGGGAGGAGATAGGGAGCTAAAAATGATAGATTCAAAAATGAAGAAAATGTTGTATAACTGATTGTGGCAATTATTGTACAACTCTTCTTGAAGTGAATGAACTATTGAATTGTATGATAGGTGAATTTTATTCCAAAAACAAATCTGCTGGAAAAATTGGTGTTAGTTATGTGTGTTTATAGATGCTACCCATTATATCATCAACAATGTAATTAGAGTAAGTAATCTATCTACAAAATCTTATTTGCATAATAAATAATATAGAGAATGTAAGTTCTCTTTGTCTATGAATACTTGTATTATACATTATATTTCTATTAATAATATTACCTTTTTCTTAAGTTTGTTATCTATGTAAAAAAAGCTGGACATAAAAAGAACTGATAAACATGGCAATAAAATTGGAAATTTGGTCACTGAACCCATCTCATTCCTTGGCAACAGAGAATTTTTCATCTTCATCATTATCTGACTGAAGAATTTGCACTAAATAAATAATACTGAAGAAAAAGAAATATCATTGGAAAGCAAAACATTGTGTAGTTTAGGTTGACCAAAACACCATTTTATTATTTATAGGTGAGTTTCAGTAAAACAGAATCCCTAAAATATCAGTTATTTGTGTCACTTTAAAATAAGAAGTATAATTTAAAATATCATTGTTTTCCCACAACCTAATAATAGATTTAGAGAGTGATGTGAACCTGGAGGTGTCTTATTTAACCTGGATAAATATAATCAAACAGAAAAGTAAAATCATAGAATGAGAGATCTTCTGAGTGTTTCAAAATCCTGTTAAGCTGTCTGCTGGTTTTGCAGTCAGGTAAACTCAGATTCTCTGATTGGCCTGAGAATTAATGGCAAAGTTAGGATCATAAAAATGCTGCCATCCTTAGTTACAGATATCCTACTATACTATGCTGACTTTCTCTTTATCATTTGCTCCTGAGTGCTATAAAATAAATCACCTGGCCATGGCTCTTTGGTTGTGATTATTAGTTGCTATTGAGTCTTCTACTAATTATGGAGATTCAGATGGAAGAAGTACAGTGCTGATTTCAGTAAAGAAGTTGTAGCCCAACCCACTTTAAGTAATTCACACATTTATTTGTATACTGCAGTAAATAGTGAAAGAAAGCCAGATTTGCCCAATGTGACATGGCCTTTTATCTCTTGTCTGCTGTCTCCATGATCATTGATTGTGGATCCAAGCAACCCAAAATCCTTGACAACTTCATGCTGCTACTTTTTGATCCCATTGTGAGGATCTGGGTCTTTTTTATATTGAGCTGTCATCTGCATTAAAAGGTGCAATCCTTGATCCTCATTATCAAGTGCTTCAAGTTCTATTCACTTTCAGCAAGGTAGGTTGTGTCATCTACATGTGGCAGGTTATTCATAAACCTTCCTTCAATCCTAATGCCTCGTTCTGCTTCATATAATCCAACTTCTCTGATTAAGCACACAGATTGAGTAAATATAGTGAGAGGTTCCAACCCTTGTTTATACCGTTCCTGATTTTAAACCATTCAGTACTCCCTGTTCTCTTTACACAGCTTCCTCTTGATCCGCGTACAAATTCCCCATGAGGACAATGGAATGTGCTGATAGTCCCATTGTTCTCTAAGTTATCCATAGTTTTTTATGATTTTGTTATGATCCACACAGTTCAATACCTTGGCATGGTCAATAAAACACAAGGAAAGACACAGAGTAAGAGAGAGGGAGAGGGAGAACGAGAGGAAGAGAGAGAGGAAGGAGAAGGGAAGGGTGAGGGGGACAGTAGTCAAATTTCTCAGTCAGGTGATATTTGTTGCTGTAGTATGGCTTACAATATAGGTGTACCAAATCTTTATTAAAATGATCTTTTAATTGGGGTCATTGTCCTCAAGACCTGGTGGGCCAGGATGTGTTCCACTCTCTCCTACTCCCCCTTCATCTGCTCCCGTGTGTTCTGATCAGACATGTCCCTCTCTGGGAGCTGCAGATTCAGTGCCGTCCTTTGGGGCTTGAAGGTAAACAAGTGTCCATCTAGCTCAGAAGCAACAAAGCCCACATGGAAGAAGCACACCAGCCTGTGCGATCACGAGGTATCCAAGGGATCAGGTAGGCATCACCAGAACAAAAAATCTTACCATAGTGAATGATGCGGGAAGTGCAGAGTGGAGACCCAAAGCCCATTTGTAGGCCACTGGAGATCCCCTTGCAGAGGGGTCTCGAGGAGGAGATGAGCCAGTCAGAGTGCAATGTAGCAACCACGAAAAATACAACTTTCCTCTAGTTCCTAAATGCTTCCTCCGTCGCCCACTATCTTGATCCGAATTCTACCTTGCAAGTCTGGCTAGACCAGACGATGTACACTGGTACAGATAGGAACTGGAAACACAGGGAATCCAGGGTGGATGATCCCTTCAGGATCAGTGGTATAAGTGGTGATACTAGGATGGTAGAAGGAGAGTGGTTTGTAAAGAGGGATTCAATGACAAGGATCTACATGTGACCTCCTCCCTGGGGGATGGACAATGGAAAAGTGGGTGAAGGGAGACGTTGGACAGGACAAGATATGGCAAAATAATAATTTATAAATTGTCAGAGGTTCATGAAGGAGGGGGTAGTGGGGAGGGAGGGGAAAAAATGAGTCAGGGGCTTAAGAGAAGAGGAAATGTTTTGAGAATGATGAGGGCAATGAATGTACAAATGTCCTTTATACAATCGATGGATTGTGAATAGAGTTGTATGAGCCCCTAATAAAATGATAAAATAAAATAAAATGATCTTTTATCTTCTGAAGAGCATTACTTTGATTCTAATTCTACAAAGATGTATGCTTTTTGAAGAAATGGATGGAGTTGAACTTCTTGACTTTGGTCCTTTTTTGGAATTTGGAAGAGATGCATTTAACAATCCAAAGAATATCTATGGTACAGGGTTACAAATTAAACAATATATATTGTGACTAATCTTGATAATGCTTGATAATGAGGAATTCTATATCGGGTTTGTTATGCTTGTATTCTGAAGACACAACATTTCTTCTAAGAAGAGCAAAGCCATAAGGGGGAAGTCAAGCTAAATCATATGAGTGTTGTCAGAGCATAAAAACTAACGAGTCGCCTGAGGCAAGAATAATTGCTGTAGTGACACCCAAAGATGAGCATGCACTTTATCACCTACTGCTACCAGGGTACATAAGCATCATTGTACAGAGCACGGCAATCACTCTCAGGATTCTGCCTTGAACAGCAAATCAACGTTATCCACAACACCATGAGCTACTACGGCAGCTACTACGGAGGCCTGGGCTACGGCCTGGGAAGCTTCAGTGGTCTGGGCTATGGCTGTGGCTGTGGCAGCTTCAACAGACTGGGCTATGGCTGTGGCTACAGAGGCTATGGATATGACCCCTGCTTCGGAGGCTACGGATATGGCTCCGGCTATGGAGCTTATGGATTTGGCTCTGGCTACTGAGGCTGCGGATGTGGCAGCTTCTGCTGCCAATCTTGCTGTGGAGGATATGGACTCTGTTTCCTACTAACCCCCTGCTACATTAACCCAACACCTGGCACCATGTATAGATTCCCCCCAACATTTTAAGTCCATGGATCAAAATCCACCTACATCCATTTAAAATCTACAAAAGCGGAGAATGTTTCATTAATAAACTCCCCCATATCAAGTCTACTGTTGCCCTCTGCTTGGACATTCTCAGATGAAGCGATGGTTTAATTCCTAATAAATGACTTAATTTGAAATAAAATACGACTACTGCTCTATTCTTTTAACTTAGTTACGCATGGACACTTGCATGAAATTTTTATTTGAGATAGTATTGAGGCTTTCTACTCTGGTAAACAGTTAAAAATCTCTGAAACTCACAAGGAAGTTCTTTTATGACCTAAAGGAGCACAATGAGTTGACATCCACTCAATGGCAATGAATTTGATTGCAATTAGATATTTAATGAACATATGATCATATATGCATACAGACACATATGCATACATGAGGTACTGAAAAAGTTTGTAGGAAAATTTTATTATCTTTCATTTCACCTTTTGATGAAAACGTTGATGTTTCTTCATGTGTATAAGAAGCCCCAGTGATGCAGTGGGTAAAGTATCAGGCTGTTATATTCAGGGCTGTAAGTTCAAAGCCACCAGATTCTCTGCGGGCAAAAGATGAGACTGTCTGCTCCCATCAAGATTTACTGTTTCAAAAACTATGGAACAGCTCTACTTGGTTCCATGAGGTTTATAAGAATTGAAATGGAATTAATTTCAATGAATGTTATGTATATACATCAATATATCTATATCTATGAAACAATGGACTTACAAGAACCACTGAAAGAACAAACAAATCTCTCTGGGAAGAAGTACAGCCAGAATGCTCCCTAGAGGGAAGGGTGGCTGGACTTGCTCTCACACACATTGGACATGTTGTCAAGAGAGATCAGTCCCTGCAGAAAGAGATATTGCTTAGTAAGGAAGTGAGGCAGTGAAAAAGAGGAAGACCTTCGACCATATAGAAGGCAATATTGTCCTGCTACATTATGCTGAAGTCATTTGATGCTTTTATCCAATAACAGCAGTGCCCTCATATAACCAATGAAGACCACAGCAATCTGACAGAATTGAGAGAAGAAGCACTGTATTTTTAGTGCGTAGGACACAGTTAAGTTGTCTTTCTTAAAAAGCTCATCCATTGACATCTCATGATCACACAGGCTGGTATGCTTCTTCCATGTGAGCTTTGTTGCTTCTCAGCTGGATGGCCACTTGTTTATCTTCTACACTTTAAGGCCTTATGCACTGAATCTTCTGATAACTGGGCACCATCAGCTTTCTTCACCACATTTGCATATGCTCCCACTTTGTCTTCAGCAATCCTGTCAGGAAGGTGAGCATAATGGAATGCCAGTTTAATAGAACAAAGTGCTCTTGTATTGAGGGAGTACTTGAGTGGAGGCCCAATATCCATCTGCTACCTTAAAACTAAACCTATTTATATATGCACAAAAATCTATTTCTCCATCCTCATATATATATTTATATATGTACATGCCTTTATTCAGACTTCTATAAATGCCCTTTGCCTCCTAGTTCTTTCTTCCATTTCCTTTCACTTTCCTCTTGTCTCACTATCATTCTCACCCTTCATTTGGTTATCACTAATTCCTATCAGTTACATTGCCCTTAATTAAGCCCTACCATACCTCCTACACCTCCCTCGCCATGGATTTTGGATCACTTGCTGTTCCCTTGGCTATGGGTTTGTTAAAACCCACTTCCTTTCCCCCACCTCCCCCTCTCTCATGTCCCCTCAGAACCTTGGGTCTCATTGTTTTGTCCTCCAGATTGTTTATCCCGCCTTTCTTATCAAGATAGAGCAAGAAAGCCCACATGGAAGAAGCACACTAGCTTGTGTGATCATGAGGTGTCAATCGGATAAGGTATCAGGCATCAGAGAACAAAAAATCATATCATTGTGAATGAAGGGAAGTGCGGATTGGAGACCCAAAGCCCATCTGTAGGCAACTGGACATCCCATTACAGAAGGGTTGCAGAGAAGAGACCAGCCAATCAGGGTGCAATACAGGACCAATGAAACATACAACTTTCCTCTAGTTCTTTAATGCTTCCTTCCCCCAACTATCATGATTCCCATCCTACCTTACAAATATGGCTATACCAGAGTATGTACAACTGGTATACATAAGAACTGGAAAAACTGGAATCCAGGAGAGATAAAACTCTCAGTACTAATAATGAGAGAAGTCATACCAGGAGGATAAGGGTAAGGTGAGGTAGAAAGGGGGTGGACAACAGAAAACTAGGTGAAGGGAGATGTTGGACAGTGTAAGACATGACAAAATAATAATAATTTATAAACTATGAAGGGTTCGGAAGGGAGGGAAGACAGGGAGGAAGGAGGAAAAATGAAGAGCTGATACCTAGGACTAAAGTAGAAGGTAAATGTTTTAAGCATGATGATGGAAACAAATGTACAAATGTGCTTGACATAATGGATGGATGTATGGATTGTGATAAGCATTGTATGAACCACCAATAAAATCCCTTAAAACAGAGAAAAATGAGTTCATCCAATCCCAGTATAGTAATGATATCCTAGAGGAATATTTAGTCCTACGGTATCTCACACCTTCCATGCAATGTCATGTTGCTCATTGCCAACATTGTTAGAACCCATGATATGAGAGGTTGAATCTAGAGGATCCACAGTGAGATAGATGCCCAGCTCAGCTCATCATATATAGCATGGGGCAGGACAGTGGTATATACAAATGGGGAAAGGTAGAAGTAATGGTAGAAGTAGGGTTAATAGAGTCATCAGCAGGCACATTGATAGCCTGTACATAGGTGATACAATCCTTCTTGGTAGTGCTTATTCTTTCCTCCATGGTACCCATATCAGATGCCAAGGTCGCTGGTAACCCAAGGCCAAGGGATTCTGCCCATTAAGGCAGACATCTCTGAGTTAGCCTGCATGAATCAAAAAATGTTACAAACAAACAGCTGTACATCATGACCTTCTTGGTCTCTGAAGTATTCAGGCACAGTCAATCCATGCAAAGCTACTCCAGCATACGCACCAGGTGTTTCATTCTTTGAACCATCCACCAGCAACTCTTTGAAGTATCTTTCACATTGATAACACTAGAATAAATAATTTCATGGTAAAAGTCATTGCCTTCACAGGTCCTGTCATCGGCCCCATGACAAACAGAATAACCAAACATGGGCTTTGAAAACAGTGTCAATTTCATGATCAGTACCATCTTGCCAACTCGAGCACAACCCAAATGCCCAATTGTACCTCCCTTGGCATAGGGAAGCCAACAGATCCACAACCTTGATACCAGTAACCAAAATTTCCCTCTCAACACTCATCTCCATTAATTCAGGTTCCTCAGCATGAATAAGAGCAAACTGGGTTTGATGGCTCCTTCCACATCAATAAGTTCTCTGATGGCATTCATCATTCATCACTCTTAGGACCACCAGGAATTATTATTATTGAACCAGCATCCAGATCTTCCTGATCTCTAAATAAGCCATCAGTGTGCTGTCACTTTTGGTACTGTTATGTCGACATAGTGACAAACAACCACAACACAAACTACCAACAAACAGAAAGAATGAAAGAACATTTACACAAATCAAACATACATTATGGATTGAATTGTCTCCCCACAAAGATGTGTGTTGTCAATCCCAGCCTATTTGGGAATGGTCACTTTTGTTGTGTGAATGTAGCAATGTGCTCTCTTTTAAGTGCATGCCGATTTTTCAGTTCATCTCTTTTGAGTTCAAAACAAATAAATAAGCCAGCTAGTAAACAGATATGGGATGAGAGTGTTTTCAAGTCTCACTGAAATACTGATATTTACTACAGAACTGAATCTAAGAGACAAGAATCTTCTTCTAGAGTCAACATTTATATATATAACATATTACACCAGCCATGACACACTGAATTACTGAATTTGGCCTTCTAAATTTTGAGAAAACCAATTTCTGTTTGTTAAAGCCACTCATTTATGGTTTGTTTATTACAGCAATACTAAAGAACGTGTGTTAGGCAGGTTTCTCTAGAGAAACAAAACCAGGACACTTGTGATTATATGTGTGTGTGTGTGTATGTGTGTGTGTGTGTGTGTGTATCCATATATATATGGATAGGTATAAAGTGAGAGGAATATAACAGGTACATAGTCGACACAATAGTACAGAAGTTTCCATTCAAATCGCTTCCGTGAAACACTTAATATATTGGTAGTTCTTCTACTCACGTGTGTTAATGTGTCCAAGTTCAGGGAAGCAGACAGCAGAGTCCTCCCTCAGGCAAGGCAAGCAGAGTTATGCACAGGCAGCAAACAGTAGACTGGGTCACCACCAGTCAATAGCTCGGGAGTTTAGTGAAGCAGGCCTGGGTAGGATATGAAAAGCAATGCCAGGTGACAGGATCCACCAGCCTCAAGCTCAAGCAATGTATGTACCACCACTATGTCAAAGCAGGTCTCGAAGGAGCCTCAAGCTCTAGTGACAAGGTCCATGTGCTGGTTTGGCCCACAGGTGGTGTAGCTCACGGGATGAGACAGACAACTAACTAAGGCAGCAGCACGCTCCAGAATGCTACAATCACCAAAGAGCAAGAGAGAGGGGGCAGGCTTTGCAGAGCCATTTTTCTCTTTTCCCTCCATTCAGGCTGTGACCTGATTAATCCCACATATTCCTACTGGCCAGGTTGGCGTAATAGACTTAATTATCATACCACGACATCTTGATTTAAAAGGAAATGGAGAACACACACACAAATCCAACATTTTCTAAATTAGGGTATATTTTATTTCGGTCTCTCTGTCTATCTCCACATAGCTGCCAGGCTGTTTTACTGTGGTAGCTTCTGTATTACTGTGATGCTGGCAGCTATGTCTGGTATTTCAAAACCAGGAGGTCACCCAAAGTGCACAGGTTTAAGCAGACTTTCAGCCTCAAAACCTACAATGAAGAAGGAATAGTCTGGCCACTTCTTAGAATTAGCCCCTGGAAACCATATAGATAGTATGCAAATATTGTCGACACACACATACAAAAAAACCCCTCATGAATAGAAACAAAACATTGTCAGAAATAGTGCCAGAAGATGAGCCTCTCAGATATGAAGGCACTCAAAATATGATTCAGGAAGAGCTGCCTTCTCAAAATAGAATCCGCCATAATAATGTAACGGAATACAGCTTGCTGGCATAAAGCCATTGGGATCTTCATCTGCTGGTGGGACACACCTCAAAATAAGAAGAAACAACTATAAACACCTATTGATAATTGGAAATTGTAATGTATGAGGTAAAACCTAGAAAAATTGGAAAATATCAAAAGGAAATAGGTCAACATTTTGGGCATTAGTGAGCTGAAATAGTCTGACTAGTACTGGCCATTTTGAATCAGAAAATCATATGGTTTACTACACTGGAGGAGACAGATTCAACAGGAATGGTAACACCTTCATTGACTAAAAGGGCAATTCTAGATTTATCTTGAATTACAACGCTGTCTGTGATAAGGGGATATCTACCTATAGGCAATGTAACCAGTTGATACAAATATTATTCATATTTATGCACCAATCCACTAATGTTGTTATTGTTGTTGACAGCTGCATTTAAGTCCATTCACACTCATAGCAACCCTATGTAAAATAGCTAATGGTGCAAAAATTGAAGAATTGAAAAATTCTATTAATGACTTCACTCTGATATTGATCAAACATTTAACTAAGATGCATTTTTAATACAGATTGATGTAATTGAACTATGGAATTATTTGATATGTGTATTAGTTTCCAATAAAATGGTTTGGGAAAAAAGATAAAACAATAAATTTGACGAAGAAATGTGAAAAAAGACAGATGCATAAACTACATTTGTGATTGGAATGAAAATGTTTGGAAAAATATGATCTTGGTGATAGATGTGAAACTGGAGATCACATGATAGAATATGGTAAAGTGATCTACTTCTCCAACTAAAATATATGTTTTTTCACAGATAAAACCAATGACTATGCACATGGACTTCCCCAAGTGAAATAAATGAAATCAAATTGATCATATTTGCAGGTTTAAACAAGTGAGAAGCTCGATATCAGCAGCTAAAACCAGACCAAAGGCTGGCTGTGGAACAGACTACCGATTGCTCACGTGGAAATTCAGATTGAAGCTGAAGAAAATTAAGACAACTCCATGAAAGCCAAACTACTGCCTTGAGGATAAAATACTTGAATTTCCATAGCATCTCCAAAATAGACTTGAAGGCTGATTCTAATGACAGAAGATCTGAATAACTGTCGGAGGACATCAAAACAATCATTCCTGAATAAAGTAAATGGTCATTAAGTATATAAGAAAGAAAGAAAAAATGAAGTGGATGTCAGAATTGATTCTTAAACTTGTTTTTATTCATAGAATAGCTAAGACAAGTAAAAGAATTGGAGTAAAAAATGCTGAACAGAAAATATGGCAGCTTGATAAAACAAATTAAACTATTATAATGAAATATCCAAAATCCTAGAGTTAGGAAACTAAAAAGGAAGAACACCTTCTTCATATCTCAAATTGAAATAAATAAAGAATAATAACCAAGCCTTGTGTTGTAATATTAAAATATTCTATGGACAAAATCCTGTTTAATATAGGAAGCACTAAAAAATGATTGAGCAAGAAATCAAAGGAATATGATTGGGCAAAGAAGAAGTGAAAGTTCCATTATTTGCAAATGGAATGATTTTATATATTGAGAATCCTAAGGTGTCCACACTAGGATTGCAGGAAACAATAGAGGAGTTTAGTAGAGTAGCAGGATACAAGATAAACAAGCAGAAATAATGGGATTCCTGTATGCCTGTGATGAGAATGTGGAAAAAGACATCCAGAAAACAAGACTGTTCCTAAGAGCCACACAAAGGCTGAAATACCTAGGAACAAACCTAACCCAAATCATCAATACAAAGAAAACTACAGACTATTATTACAAAATACCAATCGACCTACACAAATGGAATAATATCCCATGTGCCTGGGTTGGAACTATCAATATTGTCAAAATGTCAATACTTTGTTAAGCAATTTACAAATTCAATGCAACCCCTATCCAAATTCCAGAATCATTCTTTAAATCAAGGGAAAGATGAATTACCAACTTCATATGGAGAAGGAAGAAGCTCAGGATAGGCAAAGAACTCCTCAAAAAAGGAGCAAACAATAGATGGTCTTGCACTGTCTGCCCTTAAAACTGACTACATAGCCATAGCTGTCCAAACAGCCTACTTCTGGTATAATGATAGATGTATGGGCAGATCAGGAGAGAAAACCTGGAAATAAAAACACAGACAAATGATTTTTGACAAAAGCCCAAAACATTAAATGGGAAGTAGATGCCATTTTCAATACATGATGTTGGAAAAGCTGGACATCCATATGCAGAAGAAATAAACAAGACATACGTACATCTCCCTCCATGCACAAAAACAAACTCAGGAACACACTCCGGGTGGATCACAAACCTAAATAGAAAATTCCAAAATATCAGGATTATCAATGAGAGAACTGGGGCAAATCGAAGTGCCCTAGTGGAACAAATGGGCTGTCAGAGATAACAAAGGAAACACACTCCATGGAAAACAATAGAGGAATGGGACCTATTAAATATAAAACTCTTGTGTACATTGAAATACTTCATTAAAAGAACAAAGAGTAAAAAGAGAGCCCACATATTGGGAAAAGATATTTAGTAATACCATAATGGACAAAGGGCTAATTACTAAAATCTACAATATATTACAAGCCTAGAGAAAGAAAAGAAAAAAAAAAAACTAAAACTCTAACAAGCCCTGAGAAGGTGGGCTAAGGAGCTGTGCGGATGATTCACAAAGAGAGACACTCCAGTGGCTCATAAACACAAGAGGAAATGGTTGCCTTCCCTAATCATCTAGGAAATGCAAGTCACAACAACCATGAGATACCATCAAACACCTGTGGAGTCTCAGAAACTCACAGGGACATTGTATCATACACTAGACTCTAGAGTACAGTGACTCAGTCTAGTCACTAGAGGGTCACTAAGAGACCACATTGACTGGGTAGCGAAGAGTCAGAGGACATACCCTTCCCTTGGTGCACTCTCGGATTGCACAAGGGGATTGGAGGACAGTTGTGCATCTGCAGTAAAATAAGAACAACAACTAGACTCTACTTTCTTCCTCCTGTCATTAATGTTTTTTATGTGCAAATCGTTCTCCTCTTTTCTTAACCATCTTGTTACCCAGCATTTCACATTGATGACTATAAAAGTTAGCTCTCCCATTAACTAAGCTCTTCTGGAAGTAAGAAATGCTTAGGTGCAAGGCGAGAGCAATGCTGGCTGTGATTCTTTGGTTATGTGTCAGCTTAGCTGGGCCATGGTTTTCTGAGATTTGGTAATTATATCAGTATGTAATTTGGAAGCAAAGTAATGATGTGGTCATCCTCAATTTTGTAATTTAAGATAGACATTGTTAATTTCTGCATAACACCAATTTTTGTTTAATAGCCTGGTGTTTGGAATTTAACCACATTGATACATGAGGGGAGGGTATGTAAATGTTAGAGTAACAAAAAAAAGAAAAGAAGGCTAACAGTAAACAATTATGAGTAGATTTTGACTCATAGGAAACCTATCAATAGGGAAGAGTAGAAATTCCCCATAGATTTTCCAAAATGGTAGTTTCTGTGGAAGCAAACTGTCACATCTCCATCCTATGGCTTGACTGGGGAACTTAAACATAAACCTGTTTGTTAGAATGCTTAGCCAGGGCTCCTACCAATATAGAAACCTAGATTAATAATAAATATTTCATGTTTTTCTCCTGTGGACCATTAAGCTATCCTCCTGTACTTAAGTTTCCCTTATTAAAAATCTTTATTCCCGTCAACCTGGTCTTTGCAGTCTGTTTCTTGGGGACTCTATGTCAAGGCTTCCTAATAGCAAGTATCCCAAATATCAAACCATTCCAGTGACTTCTGGGTGCCCCATTGGTTCTGCTTCAACTTCCATCCCATCATGACTCTCCCAAATGTGGAGGAATGATTTTGAGGGAAAGGTCAAACCATAAAGTAGATGAAGAAATATGAAAACACAGATGCATTTATAATTACAGGTGACTGGAAACAGAAGTTTGCCCCTTTGTTTGTTTATTTTCATTCTTTCTCTGGTACTTCACTTAGATGTATATAAATTAAATTATAAAAGAAGACACAGTAAAATTTAATATGGTATTTTCTAGGACTGTCACGTGGAATGATTCTCAGTCTGATGCTTGCTTTCCTGTTGAACCCCATAGAGCCTGTACAGAGACTTTATTAATTAGCTCTATCAAGTGTAAAACAACAGAGCTGCCCAATTATCATCACGCCTGCTCTATCTTTTGTGACTTCACAACTCCCAGACTGGACTGACTGGAAGGACAAGTGATGGCTGGCTGAGCAACTTTATCTTCATAGACACTGACTAAGGGTGTGCCTTCTAAATGACAACTTCACATATATCTGTTTATGAATAAAAGATACAGGAATGATCTAGAGAAGGCTAGCATTGAAATTAAGAATTCCAATTCTCTGTATCTGAGCAACATTATGGAAATTGATTCTGTCTAAGAAGCAGACACCTTCTTCGACCCCCATCAGTTTAGTTTTGCTGTTTGTTTGTTTAGTTTTGTTTTCATAGAAGCCTGAGATGAAATGTCAAATACTCTAGGTTCATATAGGGAGAAAATACATAGTGAAAGAGATGCTGCATTTGGACATGTGAGTTGGGAAGACCTGGGTCATGGCCCTGAATTTGCCACTACGTTCAATATAACTCTGCAGAAGCCACTTATTTTCTCAGTGTGTTTTATGCTCTTTTTCCACAAAATGAGGGAGCAA
>NW_022111372.1:21179443-21187758 GCF_000313985.2 Echinops telfairi
TGGCTTTTTGTTGTTGACTTCAATCTGAATATTAATTAGCAAAAGCATGATAATGAAAGTATAAAAGCAATAACTATTTCAGAATACTTTTTAATTTCAATGTAGGATAATTATTATTTGAATATATCTGTTCTTTGTAACCATCTGTACTTTTGTGCTGTGCAAGGTAGATATTTAACTCAGAAGCTTCCTTCATTGATCACTGCGTAAAGAACAACCATCATCACATACACATGACTTAAGCTTCACAAACAAACAAACAAGCAAAAGTACGTTAAATTTTAAAATTAGGATGTTTTATTAGGAGGTCATCATATAATATCATCAATTATAAAGGCAAAATACAGAGAAATTTCTGATTATGACAGAAATGTATGTTAATTAAAGAATCTTCTGAAATTTTGCGATCCTGAGTGCTTATGTAGAAATAGTTTTTGCCTGGTCTTGATTGTTCTGTAATGGAGAACAGAGCTGAAAAGTCCCCTTAGAGTTTCATATGCTAGATTATCAGGCTAGTAGTTCAGTAGAAGCCAGAGAATCCAAAGCCTTTGGAGCAAGATGGGCGGAAGCAGCCATGTCCGTAGCCTCCGAAGAAGGGGCCGTATCTGTAGCCTCCGAAGAAGGGGCCGTATCCGTAGCCTCTGGAGCCACAGCCATAGCCCAGTCTGTTGAAGCTGCCATGGCCACAGCCGTATCCCAGACCACCGAAGCCTCCCAGGCCGTAGCCCAGGCCTCCGTAGTAGCTGCCGTAGTAGCTCATGGTGTCAGGAAGGATGAGTGGCTTGCTGTATAAGACAAGATTCTGAATATGAATGTTGACACCTGTACACTGATGCTTATATACCCTGATCGGGTCATGTGATAAAACACATTCCTTCTGTTTTTGTGACATTCTAGGTGACGTTCAACACAACTTGACATATAAAGATGCCCTCAAACTCATTAAAATGTTTCGGCTTACATTGCTGCCTGGTGATGCTGCTCCTTCAACGTGTTGCATCACTTTTATGAAAGGAATTCCATTATCTGCAGAGTCTGCACATACCAGAGCCTAAACAGAACTCTCCATAAGCAGGCATACCACACAATGCTTATTAGATGGTGTATTTTAAAAAGAAACTTTGCCCATTTCTGACTCTCCTTGAAAATCGGTCAAATTCATGGATCTAAAATGTATTGTGTGTCTTTAAAGTCCTCTGTTACTTCATGGTTTATTATTAATTTTAGTAAAAGTAAGGGTTCACTGGAAAGTCTGAACTCGTTTTCAGTGAGTTCAAGTAGGGGTTTCATATTTTAAAAATCCTTTAAACATAATTTAGAATATTCACCACCATAGCCTATATTATTTTTTAGGCTTTGTATACTAATTAAAAAAAACTATTTAGTTTCAACAACAAGGTATAATGTAGTTCCAATATTAAAGGTACATTACAATAATCAAATATCTTTTTCATAAGTATTTATAAAAATAGGTCAAAGTTCCCTGTCACACTTTTCTGATATGACACAAAAAGATGATGTCTGACTTTCTATCCTTAGAGAAACCATTTACCTAAACCATGTATCTAATCTCCCTTTTATTCAATAATCATTCTGCCTTAGATCCTTTTAGTTCCCAAGTCACTAATGTAACCTGAAATGGAGAGATATATACAAATTCTCTTTGGCCCCAAACCATTTTCACTCATTTACCTAATTTCTTCTACTTGTTAATATATTTTACCATAATTTTTTGACCTTGCACTTTCTTGGCCCTTGGATATTCATCTAGGGAATGTATAGCTATATATTTTTCTAAAATATAACATATTTACTAAGACTTTAGTTATTAACAATGTATTTCAAGGACAAAGTCCTGAATGATGCTGTTGACATTAAGAATATCCAGTCAGTCCCTGCTCATAGGAACCCTGTGTACAAGAGAGTGAAATATTACACAGTCCTGCACCATCCTCAAAAGAGTTCCTATATTCAAGCCCACGATTGAAACCACTCTGTAAATCCATCTTGTCAAAGACATTGCTCTTTTTCACTGAGCCTCTACTTTATCAAAGATGATACTCCTCTCCAGGGACTGGTCTCTCCAGACATCATGTCCAATTGATGTGAGACGAGGTCTCACCATCCTTGCTTCTAAGGAACATTCTGGATGTACTTATTCAAAGACATTTGTTTATGCTTTTACAGTCTATAGTGCATTTCAATATTCCTCACCATCACCATAATTCAAATGCATCAATTCTACTTCTATCTTACTCATTCAACATCCAACTTTTACATGCACATAAGGCCACTGAAAACACCATGCTTGCATTATGTACCCCTTAGTCCTCAAAATAATATCCATGTCTTTCAATGTTTTAAAGAAGACTGTTCAGCAGATTTACCTAATGTCATTTGATCTCCTGACTGATGCTTCCATGAATATTGATTATTGATTCAAGCAAGACAAAATCCTTGACAACTTCAAGTTTGTTTCCTGTTATTTTACCTAGTGGTCTGGTGTAAGGAGGTTAGGTTTTAACTTGAATTGTAATCTATACTGAAGGCTGCAGTTCTGGATCTGAATCAGCAAGTGCCTAGCTACATTGTGTCATCTTCATTGAAAGTTGTTAATAAGCCTTCTTCCAAACCCAATACTGAATTCTTCTTCATATAATCCAACTGCTCTAATTGCTTGCTCAGCACTCAGATTGAATAAGTATGGGGAGCTGTTACAGCCTGGAAATACACCCTTCCTGGTTGTAAACCACGCAGTATTCCCTCAACTTCATGCCACTTACCCTTGATTCATGTACAACTTCCATCTAAGCACAATGAAGTATTCTGGAGCTCTCAGTCAAGGTTATCCATAGATTGTTCTTATATACACACACTCCATTGCCTTTGCATGGTTAATATGACACAAGTATACATATTTTAGGTATTCTCTGCTTTTATCCAAGATCTTTTTGACATCAGCAGTGATATCCCTTGTTTACGTCCTCTGGCCTGAGCCTCTGTCAATGTATTGCTACAATCATTCAATGCATTGCTTCAATCATTATTGTATAAAAGTAAGTAAAATTTTAATCCATATTATATCAATTATATTGTTCTATAACTTGTGTATCTGTTGGTGATATGTCTTTGGAATGGGTACAAATACAGATCTCTTCTAGTCAGGTGGAGGAGTAGCGCTCTTCCAAATTTCCTGACACAGCCAAGTGAAGGAGTGCTTCCAATGCTTCAAATACTAGTTGAACATTTCAATTAGTATTGCATCAATACTTGGAGTCCTGTTTTTGGCTACTGGTTTCAGTGCAGCTAAAATTTTCCCTTCAGGACCGTGGAATAGTTCTTATTTTGATACAGTGACTGTGTGCTTTTTCCATCTCCTTTTAATGCTTCTTACCTCAGTCAATTTTGGCCATTGGATATTTCAATATTACAACTCAAGGCTTGCTCTTTTTCTTTAGTTAACTCAGTTTAAGATATGATGGATGTATTTTCACTTTTTTGTTTTCCAACTTCACGTCTTTCCATATTTCATTATAATATTTTCCTATGTGTTATCAAGCTTCCCTTTGAAATTTCTGTTCCATTCTTGTCCTTCATCATTTCATTCATTTGCTTTAGTTACCCTGTGATTAAGAGCAATTGCCGGTGTCTTCTGACATACTCTTTGAAGGTTTTCTTTCTTTCTCGTCTTCTTAATTGCCGTTTACTTTAGTTGTGAATGATGGTGTTGATGCTCTCCCACAGCTCTTCAGGTATCCTTTCTTTAGTGTCTGTTGCTTCATATCTGCCCATGAAATGCTTTGAAAATTCAGGTCGATTATACTCAAGTCTGTAATTTGCTCTCTTTGACTTGTTTTCATTGTCTTCAGCTTTATCCTGAACTTATGTAGGGGCAATTAATGGTCTGTTCCACAGTCATCCCCTGCCCTGTTGTATGCACATATTTAGCTTTTCCCCCCTGAAAAACCCTTCAGAATGTTCATTTAGATTCCAGCATTGTGTTCCAAGGACAGTTGCTCTGTAATAATACTAACCCTGGTTATTTTCAGACTTCTAACATTTGATTGTCTCTTTCAACATGTAATATCTGACTGTTGTATTACTTTGTTTCTGCCTGAGGAGTGGCATTGGCTTCTTTCACAAATGTTTATATTACTTTTAGATATCTTTCTCTCTGAAGTACATCATTACATAGTTTATCCATTACAGTTGAATTTGTCATAGTTTACTATTATATTAACTATAGTATCACTATATAAAACTAAGCAGTATAGCCTTTCAATAGAATAACACAGCTGTATCTACTCTTACTTCATCTTTCATTCCTCTGAGCTATAGGTAGCTTCAAACTGCCTATTTGCGGTTAGCAATCAAACACAACATTACTAAGTCACAGGGTGTTATTTTGAGGTTAAGGTGTACCTGACCTAAGTCAGGTATTTTCAATTGCCTCATATGCATGTGAAAGTCAGACATTGAATAAGGAAAGCAGAAGAAAACTCCATGCATCTGAATTGTGGTGCTGAAGAAGAATATTAAAAGCACCATGGATGGCTGAAAAGACAAACTGATCTGTCTTGGAAGAATGATGGTCAGAGTGCTCCTTAGAGACAATGATGACGAAACTTTGTCTCATGTGCGTTGAACATGTTTTCAGAGAGATCAGTCATGGAGAAGTACATCATGTTTTGTAAAATAGAGGGGCAGCGAAGGAAGGGAAGCGACTGGCGCACACAGGCTTCTCCTTGGGAGAAAGACAAGGGAAACTGCTTTTGTAAAACTTTACCACCTCGGACACCCTGTAGGGCGGTTCTACTCTGTTCTCTAAGACCACTTTTAATTGGAGCAGACTCATTGGCAAGAGATTTTATTGTTTTTGCTATTTGCTCTTTACATATTTGGGTACAGATATTTTTCCCCTTCAAGTGTTTACCATACTTCCCCCAGTATGTCTGTGTGGTGCATTTGAAACAAATAGTGTCTATAAGTACTCTAGAATCCTACATAGCAGAGAAGGTTGCTCGATTTTGACTCACTTACTTTGGACACTTTATCTCCTTTAATGTCATCAAAGATCCATAAACTTTACTAAAATTATCTCTAAGAACATGATAATACTACATTATCTCCAGGTAGTTAGTATGAGTTTTATTCTTTTTAGCTGCAAATGGCCTTCCCTAGTTTGTGGAAAATGCCATTAGGCTTAAAAGAGAAAGAATATGTATTGCTTTGCTATATAAAACTAAGATTTCCAGTGGAATAATAAAACTATACCTACTTTTATTTAGTCAATGTAAAGCTAACATGGTCAGGCTAGATGAAATGAAGCAGGTAGATCTTACAAATTAGACAAACAAATCTACTTCTTAATTTTAGTAAACAAACTTGAATCTTTCAAATGTATCTTAATGTTTTTAGTAGCATTTGGATTTTGCTTACTAATTATTTTTACTCATATCCAGTCAGACTAATTATTGATAGACTCAAGATCCTTCAGTAAAACTTAAAATAATAAATAAAAAGAGGTGGTCAATGTTGAGAATGCAGTCATCATTATAAACCCAGCTATGATAATTACAGGAATAAAAGACCATGGTTTTAAGATGCTTTATTTGAAAGTACTCAAAAAAGAAATTCAAATGACATGTCAAATCAGCATGATGGAGTAGAATGTCTACTGGTCACAAAAACTGGTTTCTTTCTCATCTAGCCATTATCACTCACGTTGTTCCTGATTCTTTGTATATTATATACACATTATAGATAATACAACTATATCTGAATTTTATACAGTACAACTATATCTTAACTCTTTTAAACTGTTTTTGTGTCCTGGGAATGAAAGGAGCAATGTGTAAACTTTATGCCCACCCCACAAGCAAATCTATCATTACATTATTGACTGTTATATTGAAATTGATGAATTCAAACCCAGGAATCCATTTTTTGTATACAAATTTAATTTTAAGACTACTATAGATCCCACGTTCCACCTCTCTTTGCTTGTAGGATTAATGTATGTAGTAATGCACTTTTTGAATTAACATATTAGAAATCTAAAGATCTGTTTTGTACTTTTTATACTGTTGGATACTTATAACCAAAATGTTTATTAGGATATTAAATAAATTTAGTCTTATTAGAAAATAAAAATATTACTATATTATATATAGCTTTATTATAGATTTCCATATTCTAATAACTATTTTCAATATCATTAAGAAATGTTCCACATTATCAAGATGATGATTCAATGAAGTTTAACTTTGTCTTGCATTACAAGGCATAAATAGGATTGCTTCCTTGTGATCACAATTTTTTTCTTATTTCATTATTGAGTTGCAACATTGAACAATATTTAATGCATCAATGCCATGTCATACCATAGCAGATTAGTGAGAAGATCAGTAACTGGAACAACTTGACAAAACCATATTTGATTTATATCACACAAAATGAAAAAATTATTAGCTAGTGACTTGGGAAGTAAATATTTTGGTAAATTTGTCATTTTTTCATCAAAGAAAGAAGCAATGCAGTTTCATAAGACTATGTTTATACTAACTGGAGATTTAGAAGTATGTTTTGATCTACCATCAATAGTTCTTACCAACAGAAGCGTCAACTACACATACGTTGTCAAAACCAAAATAGTTACTATTCAGTTGGGATTCAATGGATATATGAGTGAGCATAGAGTGATTTTCCAATGTTGAATTTGAAAATCAATACCCTTAGATTTTTTTAAGTAAAAAAAAATAATGGAAGCCATGATGTCACTTCAAAAAGAGAATTTATTGCAAAGGGGATAGAAATTTCCCACAACTATGAAAGCACAAAAAGGGGACACTTGAATTAGACAATTATTAAATAATGAATTTTATAAAACATCTTGGAAGTTATATGCATATCATATTGGCTTGATCCAGAGACCTTTGTTTGGTCAAATTTTGCATTCAGGTTTCATTAATTTTTTGTTGCTTCAGGTGCTTAATTTTCAGGGCAGAATTTCAGATATTGGGTTAATGGAGCAGGAGTTCAGTAGAAGCCAGGGAATCCATAGCCTTTGTAGCCAGATTGGCTATGGAGGCCGTATCCATAGCCTCCGAAGAAGGGGCCGTATCCGTAGCCTCTGTATCCGCAGCCATAGCCCAGTCTGTTGACACTGCCATAGCCATAGCCCAGACCACCGAAGCCTCCCAGGCCATAGCCCAGGCCTCCGTAGTAGCTGCCGTAGTAGCTCATGGTGTCAGGGTTGGTGAGTTTGGTTTGCTGTTCAAGGCAAGATTGTCAGTATGAATTGCAATAAGTGTACAGGGATGCTTATATACCCTGACCAGAGCTTGGGATAAAACACGTGCTCCCTCCTATGTGTCATTTTGTTTCTTACACTTACTGATTATAACTCATTCATCCTTTGTCCCCTGAGACAACAGAAGGTCCTCACATTCATTAACTGTTTGATCTTGCTTTGTTGTCTTTTATGGTGTCTCCTAAATGTTATTGCATCACTTTATGGGAAAGAATTGTTATATCTTCAAAGTCCAGACATACCAAAGCCCAAATAGAATTCTTCATAGCAGGTGCATTGTATCCATTATATTTTATAGTTTTGTCTTTTTTTCAATCAACATATCTTATAACTGACTTCATTTAGAAATCAAGTAGATAAAACGAATCAAATTCAAAAATACAATTTATTTTAAGCATCTTTCTCAGGGTAAAAAGTACACCTTCATCCCTCAAACAGACAAGGAAATATTTCAAAGCCAGGACATATCAAATCCACTGTCACAAACACTAATAAAGACCCAATATACCATTTTTTAAAATCATTTTATTGGGAGCTATTCAGATATCATATCATTCCATTTTTCAATCACATCAAAAAGTATTGCACAATTGTTACCCCAATCTGTTTGAAAACATAGTCTTCCTTCATGAACTCCTTGCTATATCAGCTCCCCCTCATCCCCTCCCTCCCCCACTGTACCCCCAGGAACCCTCATTCTACCTGCTGTCTCTATGGGTTCCTCATTCCTGGGTTTCATAGACTATTTTTTTCACTTGCACATTAATTTAAAAATAAAACTGATCTTAGTTTAGAAATACAGGTTAAAACTGTTCAGAAAACTCGTCCTGACCTGTGTGTCCCTGCTCCCCTGTGCTCAGCTCTGGCAGGGGAGCTTGAAAAAAAAAACGCTGTTCAGAAACCAAGGCCGAATCACAATAATAATGGAAAAAATAATTCATAGACAACCTTTTTTATAGGCTTTTCCTTTTTTGTCATTGGATTTCTTTTTGTTGTTATTTTT
>NW_022111372.1:21188805-21190136 GCF_000313985.2 Echinops telfairi
AGTTCTTTCCTCTATTTCCTTTTACTTTCCTCTTGTCCCACTATCATGCTCAGCCTTCATTTGGGTTTCAATAATTTCTCTCGGTTACATTGCCCTTGTCCAGGCCTCTCACACCATCCATGCCACTAATTTTGGATCACTTGTTGCTCCTTTGTCCTTGGTCAACACCACCTCCTTTCCCCTGCCTCCCTCTCTCCCATGTCTCCCCAGAACCACCAATCCCATTGTTTTCTCCTCCAGGCTGTTCATCCAGCCTATCTTATGTTGATAGATCTGCAGAGATAATAATATGCACCAAAAAACAACGCATAACAAGCCAAAGCAACAAAATAGAACACGATGATAACAAAATAGAAAACCAATGACCCAGAAAAGAATAAATTATTTTTAAATAAATTTAAACATTTTGTAAAAGACAACTTTAAAAGCTGAAAAATATTCTTTTGTAATTCTGAATCTCTTCTCTGGCATAGAATCAATCCCATGTACTTCCAAAAATTCAGATTATATCTCTTCCCCTTTCTTTACTTTCAGTGGTTCATCCTCTTTCCTCAGCTATATAGTTCACGTTTTCAATATAAATTTTTTGGCTTCAAAAAAAAAATCACTTTATTGGGGGCTAACCAAACTCTAATCTTCCCATTACCCTTTAGCCTGTCAATGTGAAATAGAAAAGTATGGTAAACTCTTCTTTTATATTTATTCATTTTCATCTAATTCACACTTAATTCCTTCCTCTTCCTGTTGTATTATCACTTTGATCATAATATTTGTTATATTTTCATTTCCTAATGTTCACTCTCAAAAATTTCACTCTTCTATTGAAATAATCAATATTTATTATGGTCTTGGAAGTTAAAATATATATTTCAAATTTAGCAACTTTATCAAAATCAATAAGATTCCATCAAAATTGAAATACATTAATAATTTCTAAAACATAGCTATAATCCTTAAATATAGAGGGTGAAAATATATCTTAGAGGGCAAACTAAAACAGCGAAGAGTAAGAAAGTAGTCATCTATATTCATAGCTGACTTGAAGCCTGTGAAAGTCCTTTAAATTTGCTCTTAAGTTCAGTTTTGAGCCTTTACGTTCTTGTTAACTTTATGTGACTGCAAATATGCTTTTTTTTTTGAGTGGCATAAGTTAGTTCTAAATGATGTTACTTTTCACAGCTACATATATATTTGTGCTGTTTAATAGATTTCATGAAGTAGAAACCCAATAAATATGTACTGTATACATTCTAAAATTGATGAATTTTAATGTATTTGAAGGAAAAATGTATGCCTAGTAGACATGAGCAGTTTTCTGAGTATAACAAAGC
>NW_022111372.1:21190236-21191459 GCF_000313985.2 Echinops telfairi
GGGGGGGGGAGGTTGGGGAGATTTAAAGAAATAAGAAAAAGATTGCTCAAATAAACAGCACTCTTGCTTTAAGTCAGGGAACATAACAATCATTTCATTTGCTTTGGTTCTCCTTTGGGGCCAGAGTGAGAAAGGTGCATGCCATGTACACTATATACCTATTCTCACTTCTCCGTTATCTAATTTTCAAATGCTTTCATTTATGACAATAGTACAAAATTATATCTGAACATTTTGAACATTGGTCATGTGGTAGGCAGGATAGCTGAGAAGGATCTTCTCCCAGGAAGAGGGTGTCAGTGTGATTTCTGGGGAGCTGGGCCATGACTTAGGAGAGGAGGAAGGTAACAGAGTGAAACTGCAGGAGCTACAGTCTTGGAAAAGTTCCAAAACCACTTATAGCCAGTCGATCCCTACTCCTGTGCCCTTATACTGGTATATGAGATAGAAAATCTATGGTGGAACAGATAGCCTCATCTTTTTCCTAAAAAGTGGCTGATGAGTTTGAACCACAGACCTTGTAGTGAGCAGCACCAGCCCATAGCACAGCAAGACCAGAGCTCTTCGTAGGCACACAGCAGGCTTTATCTGATTTTGTCTTCTTCAAGACACTTTATCCAGGAAGAACTCATTCACAATTGGAGTCATCTCAGTGATGAGTACATTACTGAAACTTAGTGGTTATTATTTACATTTTTTTGGTAAAATAACAGAAAACTGGGCAAAATTATGGTCTGAAAGTGAAACAAAGGATCTTACATTTTTGCATAACTCTGATTTTCACATAACAACCTGGTCTTTTGATTCTATATATACTATATAGTAAACTATGGTGAATTATATTGCTGCAGTGAATTACATGAACAATTACTAACTGCTAGGTCAATGGTTCAAACACACCAGATAATTAGAGGAAAAAAGCTGGGACAATCTGTGCCTACCAAGATTTAGAATCCCATGAAACCCAAAATGCAGTTATACTCTGTTCTATGGGGTCACTGTGGTTTTTAAACTTCCATGAAACTCTGGTGAATTTTTGCATATATGCATACATCACCTATATCTAAGAAGCCCAGTACCCAAAATATCTGTCTTGCCATTTCCCATACATTTTCTTTTTTTTTATTCTATTGAGGGCTCATACAACTCTTATCACAATCCATACATACATCCATTGTGTCAAGCACATTTGTACATTTGTTGCCATCATCATTCTCAAAACA
>NW_022111372.1:21192057-21195568 GCF_000313985.2 Echinops telfairi
TCTTTCCTCTATTTCCTTTTACTTTCTTCTTGTTCCACTGTCATGCTAAGCCTTCATTTGGGTTTCAGTAGTTCTTCTTGGTTACATTACCCTTGATCAAGCCCTACAAGGCCTCCCATGCCCTCCTAACCATCAATTTTTGATCACTTGTTGTTCCCTTGTCCTGGGTTTGTTAACACCACTTCTTTCTTCCCCCCTTCCCCTCTCCCATGTCTCCCTGGAACCATTGGTCCCAATGTTTTCTCCTCCAGATTGTTCAACCAGCCTATCTTATTTAGACAGACCTGCAGAGATAATAACATGCACAAAAACAAGACAGAGGAAAACAAAGCAACAAAAGAAAACAAAAAAATGACAAAATAGGAAAGAAAGAAAGAAAAGCCTGCAGATAGTTCAAGCGCTGTGTGTTGGCCTATAGGAGTTTTTTCTGGTCGAGCCTGATGAGGTGCTACACCCTGGCCCAAAAGTCCATTTTTGGTGTTCCCTGGGGACTTCGTTGCTCTATTCCTCTTTTGTTATGTTGTGTACCCTTAGAGTTTTGCCTCGGTGTGGCGGGATCAGATCAGGCACAAATCCCACACTGTGTATCCAGTGTTTTCCCATGTAGGGCTATGGGTCAATTAGGGATGTTGTATCTCATAGTGGGGCCAGCCATCTGGTCTTCTCTGTGGATTGGCTGGTCTGAGCAATGATATCATTCTCAAGGCTTGGTGGGCCAGGATATGCTTCACTCTCTCTTCCTGTCCTTTCATTTGCTCCCAGGTTCTCGGATCAGACATGTCTCTCTTCCAGAGCTGCAGCTTCAGTGCTGTCCTCTGAAGTAAATTCTTCTGGAGGGAGGGGCAGGTGTCCATGTAGTTGGGATTGGGTCTGTGTAGTATTAAAGTTTGAGAAGGCTAGCCCCCCAACACTACTACCCACGAGTTCAGTAAGCACAAGTGTACGGTTGAGATGTATATATATTATATTAAAGTCATCGAGAGCATGAGCGATAGAAGAGATATTACAATAGTGCAGTCAGACACATTACATGATAGCATTGATCACCTCAGCCCCGCTTGGTGGTCCACATGGAGAGAGCGGGAAGGGAAGGAGGACAGGAAAGGGAGCAAGGGAGAGAGGACAGGAGAGGAGAGGGGGAAGAGAGGGGAGCAATCAGCCAGAGCCCAGCGAGAGAGATCTCTATTCTGACCCACGCCTATATACCTTTGGGGGTGTGCAAGCCCACTAATTACAGGTAAAGTCATACGTCAGAGGAAGGGGTTGCACTATAGGTTACACAGTAATGAGGGAGTGGTCTAGGGACATACACGCAATAGGAAGAGGAGGGATTGGGGTATACATGTGACAAGATGGGCGGATCCTAGATACAGGATGGCAGCCTAACTTTGGATGTCACAGAGCCTGTTTTTCTTGTTCCTGGCTCAACTGATAGAGACCATTATCAGTAGGATGTGAACTCCTCCTACAGGAGCCTGCCTATTGTCCCCTGCAGCAGGGATTGGGGCCCACTGCAGTCTGGCATCTGATGGCCCTCAGTGGGGGAATACCTGTGCATCTTACTTCCCCCCACAGGTCTGGCCCCTTAGACCTCTGTACTGGTGCCCTGCTTCGTGCCAGTATGTTGCATTCAAATCTTGGAGCACTGGGTTGAAGTCTGGTCCCTCTTTCCCTGTGGAGATATAAACAATACCCTCCTGATCTTTATGATGTTCCTCCTGCTATCCTGCAGCTTTGAATTTCCCTCTTAGTAACTCTACTGGGCTGATTTCTGTGGGGTCCTTCTGGTATGTGCTACTCTGTCAATATCTTTGCAGAGGTCCTTCCCACACATTTGCATTCAATAGAGATAACATTTGTTCTATAATTAACACCTACTTAATAAACCATTTGAAGAAATGGTGTGGAGGCCAGATATGGCCTCCTCTGGCTACACAGAGCTAAAGGAAACTCTACTCCCACACCAACCCAAGGCTGATTGCCACAAAGCAGAGGTCAGCTGTGCCTCCACTCCCCAGCCTTCTTCACCCTTCCCACCATCCCTCCCATGACACATAATGGCAACCAGTTTGTGAGGTTTTTATCTTGGGTTTTTTGTTGTTTCATATGTGAGCATTTCCTTAATATTATGAAGTCCAACTTACTAAACTTATTACCTCTAATATCATTTTGTTCTAATTAGGAAGCTATTTATTTCTTAATTCCTTTGTCTATTCGGAACTTGTTCCATTTTTAGCTTGTTCCATCAGTCTAAGCAAGATGATATTTAATAATTTGAATATTTCATTCTCCTTAAGTCAGATTGAGGAGTCCCTGGATGCTGCAAATGGCTAAGTGCTGCATTACTAGCTAACAGGTTGGTGGTTTGAACACACTCAGACAGGAGTGCCTCAGAAGACAGGCTTGGCTTTCACAAGGTCAAAGCCTCTAAATCCCTGTTCTACTATGTAAACAGAGTTGATATGAATCAGGATTGACTCAATAGTAAGCACAAAGTCAACTTAAAGTTATAAAATCACATATAAAAAGCCTATGTAACATTATCAAGCCATCTGTCAGGTGGGGGTTATGACCTTGTGATCCTATCTAAATCAGGAGAGAACTTTTCCCTAAAAGGGGACTTATTCTGGAGTAGTTTTTCTAGTTCTAGCATAAATAAATGAAATGTAACAAATAGACAGATAGATATACTGAGAGCGTTAAATGCTTTCACCAAGTAGTCATACTGATTATTATTCTTTACCTGTACAAAGTTTTTATTCAGACTCTGATGCTATTAAATAGCTAGAAAGTAAGATATCTCATGTGAAATTCTTTTATTCAGTCAAACTAAATTATATAGTATTCTAATTATAACTTTAATAGAATTAGTTTACAAAAAAAAATCAGCTAGCCATTTGAAAAGGTAGCATATCATTTAGGGTTAATGGTATTGAAAGAAGAAGAGTCTAAGCCATGCTGAAGCTAGTCACACAAAAAAACAAAAAACAAGATTCCAGGATTTGCCTGAATACTAATTAAAATTATTCAAAAACATGATTCACTCCTGGGAATGTTTAATAGTCTGTGACAGTTTGGAAAATAGCACCAGACCAATTGACTGGAAGAAATCCATATTTGTGTACATTCCAAAGAGGGATGACAAGGTGGAAAAGTAAAAATTATTTTAAAATATCATTACTATCACATGTAAGTAAAATTTTGCTGAAAATAATTTTTAAAAAATACAGTATTACATCAAGAAGAAGCTGCCAAAAATTCAAGCTGGATTCAGAAGTTGTGACATAAAGGATGTCAATGTGGATATTATATAGCTCTTGGCTGAAATTAGAGAAAACTAGAAAGATGTAAACATTAAACCAACGGTAGGGAGAGGATGGGAGGAATGGGAGGGAGTGACCAAGGTCAAGAAAACCGCGAGGAACTACTGTACCCAGAATGAAGGCTGAACATGGTATTGGGATAGGAGGAAGCTGCAAAGAAATAGAGGAAAGAAGTAGGAGGCAAAGGG
>NW_022111372.1:21196879-21199836 GCF_000313985.2 Echinops telfairi
AAAAAAGATTTTTCATTGTGTGGATGGTAACAGATTACAGACTGTATTTCAAATAATGGTTTATTCAGAAAACTTAAATATGATTTTCTGGAACCTGTAGATAGGACATGAAGAAGTAATTTGAACTCAACAAGGAAGTATTCAATGGTTTAAAAACCAGGAAAGGTATGCATCAGAGTTGTGTTCTTTCATCACACGAACTCGATCTGTATGTTGAGCAAATCATCTGAGAAGCTATATGAAGAAATAGCAACAGCAGCTGGAGTGGTGGTGTGTAACAACAGGGCTACAGTGCCTGGTTATCAGGAAACATCTAAATTAGACTTTATCACATTTTTCAGATTCTTAATAGCTCACATAATTCTTGTGAGGCTCTTTTTCACTGAGATAGTGTTGGGGTGAGCACTGTGTGAATTTGAAAATACCCATGCTAAACCCATGGGAATATCACTGCATCCTTGTTCCAGCTTTATTATGTTCAGTTAACTCAAAGGAAGACGTGTTTTGTTTCAGAAACTAAATATACAACTTATTTTGGGTGAACAATGATACTTTATTAGATATTTTTCATCTGAAAATACTTATTTGAAGTAAAAGCAAGAAATGACCTCTTTTCCAGCATAGTAGTTAATTCATAACATATGGACAGCTACTTAGTGAACAGACTAGAAGAGATACATATTTGTACCTATTCCAAAGATGATCCAGAAGAATGCAGAAATTATCAGACAATATTATTACTACAAAACTCAACTAAAATTCTGCTGCAGAAATTAAAAGAGAACTGCACCAGCACATTGACAGGAAACTCAGAAGTTTAAGGCAGCGGCAAAGAGGACCTGGGATGAAATTCACATCCATCTGCTAATGTCAGATGGATTATGAACAAGAAAAAGATGATCACAGATATGGTTATTTTTGTTTTATAAATTATGCAAAGGCCTTGAACTGCACTACTGATTAGAACAGATTAATTCCTTGTACTCAATAAAAATATTTATATTGACCAAGAGACAATTATTCAAGCAGTACAATGGATAATATATCATTTAAACCGTAAAGGCGTGTGTGTGTCGTGGTTGTTCTTCCGTCACAGTTGTTCAATTACTTGCTAGTTATATAATCTTAGAAGCTGTGAGGAATGATGACAGCATCAAGATTAGAGGAAGGCTCGTTTATGATCTGTGTTATGTTAGTGACACGTGTTGTTTGCAAAATGTGAAGCAGACTTAAGGCATTTACTGATGAATATCAAAGATTATAGCATTCAGGGTAGAGTAGACTTTGATAAGAAATTTTAAAAATCGCTGCAACTGTTCCAACAAGTAACATGCAAAAGAATTTCATAAGGAACTTACAAGGGAATTTCATAAAATTTCTGGGAAAATTGAATAATATAATGGATAGTCCGCGAACTTTTTGAAACCCCTTTTGTGCTCTGCTGAGTTTCTAAGAAATAAAACCAGGATATATTATATTACATCACACCACACATTACTATTTTGTACTGTATATATGATATTATATATTATCTTATCTTGTTTATTATATTATATTATACTATACATGAAAAAAATATGTTGACAAAGATATCTATGTCACAGAAATGGTCCAGGGCAGTTCATTTCAATTCCATGAGTCAGGTGCTAGCTAAAGTCCCTTTCAGACTCATGCAGCTGTAAACTGCTGAAGCAGGACGAAGAAAGATCATGGGTTGGATGGTACTGAACTTCTTGGATCCAAAGTCCAAAGGAAGGGATCTCAGGCTAGGCCAGCCGCAAAGCCAGACACAAAATCTAAACACGCTGATGGTAAAAAGGGGCAAGAGAGAAATCAGTCCTCCAGAATGTCTCATACATAGGCCACACCCACAAGGAGGCATCATTACCTTCTGCCTTGATTGAGAGGTAGACTCTACCCAAACTTTCACACAAATGCATCAAGTAGACACAAAATCTAACAATCACACCATTTCATTGCAGTTGTCGAGGTTTTCATTTTATTTGGTCCTCCACCAATGTCCATGCAAAAAGCAGTCAAGAAGCCAAAAGATATATTGCATTAGGGAAATCTGGAACAGAATTCCTCTTGAAATTGTTAAGAGGCAAACCTTCACTTTGAACACTAAGGCGAGCCCAACCTAAGCTATGTTATTTTCTTTTTTATAAATACTATTTTTATTGATACATTTTACACATTCCAATGTATTCATTCAAATACAATTCTGTTGTTAAATCCCATCAGGTGGAGTTAAACAATAATCAGTGCTATCAACCCCCACATGTCCCTTTTTCCATAACCTCAGGGAATCATTGCTCCTGTCATTGTCTCTGAGGGGCCATGTGCTGAACAATCTTAAATATACAAATTAACATACACATATCTAACATGATTAAAACATATAAAGCACTCAATATTGAGGGAAGGAAATCTTAAAGAGCTAGATGATATTTATGTGGTTCATCAGTGCTATAACATACCTAGGATGTATCATCCTTTCGTGTGGCCCTTCTGAGAGGGACTGTCCAAATATCTTGCAGGTGGATTTTGGGTCTCTATTGCATCCACCACCCATTCACATCAATTTGTTTGCGTGTTTTTGAACTTCTGATAGCTCTTCCTTGTGAAAACTCATGATCACACAGACTTGGTATGACCCAAGGTGGGCAGGTCAGAACAGCCACTCTCCCAGAACTGTATCTTCTGGGCTGTCCTCTGAAGCATTGTCCTCTAAAGACAGGATGTCGTGGATCGATCTAAAACTGACCCTGCAGTCATCTCTGGGGAGGATCTACTCTGAATTGGCACACCAGAATAAGGTCTACTTCCGTACGTCCTTTCCTGTGGAGATATAAAGAAGACCCTCCCCTTGGGTGGTTTAATGACCTGACCTTTCATTGCCATTGTTATTCCTCCCCCACACTCTATGGAACTTAAAGGCATATGGACATATGGAC
>NW_022111372.1:21199936-21213526 GCF_000313985.2 Echinops telfairi
CGGGGGTGGGGTGGGGGTGTTGAAATGCCTTTCAACACAGGTGCTATCTGCAACTGGTGTTGATGATGTATGAATCAATGGCTCTGGTCTCTCTCTTGCCAGAATATCTGATCCTCAACCTGGGATTTCTGTGTTGTGTGTGTTTTCCCTTCTGCCTGATCTGCTATTTTAACTTAGCTCGGTGGACTCATGTTTTACTTCACCTCTTATGTTTGGCTAACTTCACTCAGCATAATATCCTCCAAACCTTTCCATGAGATGAAGTTTTTCATAGTTTCATCACTATTTTTAGGGATGTGTAGTATTCCTTTGTGTGAATGTACCAGAGTTCTTTTATCCACTCATCTATTGATGGAAATTTAGGCTGTTTCCAATTTTTTGCTATTGTGAACTGCACAGCAATGAACATTGGAGTGCAGATGTCTGGGCATGGTCTGTTTTTATTTCTTCTGAGTATATACCCAGTAGTAGAATTGCTGGGTCATAGAGTAGCTCAATTTCCATCTGTTTTAGGTATTGCCAAATCACCCTCCACAGTGGCTGTATGAATATACAAGGCCACCAGCAGTGAGCAGGAGTTCCTGTCTTGCCATACCTTTCCAACATTTGTTACTTTTTGTTTTTTGAATTGGGCTATGTCTGAGGGTGTTAGGTAGTATCTCATAGCTATTTTTATTTGCATTTCCCAGGTGGCTAAGAATGGGGAACATTTACTCATATGCTTATTGGCCAGTTGGATTTCCTTCTTTGTGAACCTTCTATTTTCATCTTCTGCTCACCTCCTCAATGGGCTATTTTTTTTTCTTGTGAACTTGAAAGATTCTGTAGATTTTAGTAACAAGCCCTTTGTTATGTCATTGGTAAATATCTTTTCCCAGTCTGTGGGCTCTCTTAATACTCTTTGGATGAAGTATTTCAATGTGCACAACTGTTTTCTCTTTAGTAGGTCCCACTCATCTATTTTATTTTCCTCTGGGTGTGTATCCTTCATTATTTCTGAAAGCCCATGTATTCCTTGTGCTAAGGCACTTAGCTTTGTCCCAGTTTTCTCATTGATTATCCTGATAGCTTGAGGTTTTATCTCAAGGTCCGTGATCCACCTTGAATTTTTTCTTGTGTATGGAGTGAGGCAAGGGCCTTCTTTCGTTCTTCTGCAGGCCAATATACAGTTTTTTCAGACCATTTGTTGAAAAGGGCATCTGCTTCCCATTTGACATATTTTAGACCTTTGTCAAAGATCAGTTGTTTATATGCTGCTGTTTTCATATCTGAATTTTCTGTTCTTATTCATTGGTATGAATATCTATCTATCATTATACCAGTATCATGCTGATTTGAAGCTAGGTTACAAAAGCATGCCCACTTTGTTCTTCTTCCTAAGAAGTTATTTGCCAATTCTGGGCTTCTTCACTTACCATATGAAGTTGGCAGTCAGTTTTTCCATTTCTTTGAAAAATGATGCTGGAATATGTATTGGGATTGCATTGAATTTATATAACGTCTTAGGGAGGATTGACCATATTGAGTTTTCTGATCCACAAGCGTGGGATATGCTTCCATTTGTGAAGGTTCCTTTTAGTTTCTGGTAATAATATTCTGTAGTTTTCCTTATTGAGATAGGTAAGGTTTATTGGGCCAATCTGACAGATAAACACATGTGGGGTTAATTGAAGGGCAGAGAGATAAATGGCTCGGTGAGCCTTTCTAGTTCTCAGGTCTCTTGCTTTCGGATGGTCAAACTAGGGTGCTGCTGCCTTAGCCAATTTGCTGCTTCTGCTGACAAGACTCACTTCCTGCTAGACATCCCTGAAGAGAAGGTGCATGGACCTACCTGGATGCAGCCATGGGTGCTGGAAAAGCCATGGGGAGACCCCTGCCAGAGCTGAGGTGCTCACACACTCATTGATTCGGTTTTCCTCCTGCAGTCGGCATCATTGCATGTATTGTGTGAGATTGAGGAGGACTTTGTAGATTGGTGTCAGACGTATGGGCTAATGTTGGACTTATGGGCTTGGACAGCACTGGGTTGCGATATATATCATTTATATAAAATTCTCTCTTATATATATGAGTTCTGTGGATTTGTTTCCCTAGTTTACCCAGACTAACACACTCATACAGATCTTTTGGCATTTTTTTGTTGTTGTTTGCTTTAAATCATTTATTGGTGGCTCATACAACTTACCACAACCCATACATACATCCATTGTGTCAAGCACATTTGTACATTTGTTGCCAGAATAATCCTCAAAATGTTTGCTGTCTACTTGAGTCCTGGATATCAGCTTCTCATTTTCCCCCTTCCCTTCCCACTCCCCCCTCCTTCATGAACCCTTGATAATTTATAAATTATTACTATTTTGTTATATCTTACACTTTCCGACGTCTCCCTTCACCCATTTTTTCTGTTGTCTATCCCTCGTGGAGGAGGTTATATGTAGATCCTTGTAATTGGCTCCCCCTTTTTACCCTACCTTCCCTCCACCCTCCAGGTATTGCCACTCTCACCACTGGTCCTGAAGGGATCATCTCTCCTGGATTCCCTGTGTTTCCAGTTTTTATCTGTACCAATGTACATCCTCTGGTCTAGCCAGATCTGTAAGGTAGAATTGGAATCATGATAGTAGGGGTAGGAAGCATTTAAGAACTAGAGAAAAATTGTATGTTTCATTGCTGCTACCCTGAACGTTGACTAGCTTGTCTCCTCCCCACAACCCTTCGTAAGGGGGTGTCCAGTTGCCTACAGATGGGCTTTGGGTCTCCACTCTCCACTCACCTTCATTTACAATGATATGATCTTTTGTTCTTTGATGCTTGATACCTGATCTTTTTGACACCTCTTTGTCACACAGGCTGGTGTGCTTCTTCATGTGGGCTTTGTTGCTTCTGAGCTTGATGGCCATTTTTTTATCTTCAAGTCTTTAAGACCCCCAGATACTATATCTTTTGAGAGCCAGGCACCATCAGCTTTCTTCACCATATTTGCTTATGCACACATTTGTCTTCACTAATCATATCGGGAAGGTGGGCACCTACTGATATGATTTTTTGTTCTTTGATATTTGATACCTGGTCCCTTCTACACCTCATGGTCACACAGACTGGTGTGCTTCTTCCATGTGGGCTTTGATGCTTATGTTCTAGATGGCTGATTGTTTACCGAGAAGCCTTTAAGACCCCAGATGCTATATCTTTTGATAGCCGGGCACCATCAGCTTTCTTCACCATATTTACTTATGCACACATTTGTCTTCAGAGATCGTGTTGGGAAGGTGTGCATCATGGAATGCCAATTTAATAGAACAAAGTGTTCTTGCATTGAGTAAGTACTTAATTGGAGGTCCAATGTCCATCTACTGCCTTAATACTAAACCTATAAATATATGCATGTAAATCAATTTCCCTACCATCCTATATAAATATATTTACATATGTGCATGCCTGTATTTAGACCTCTATAAATACCATTTGCCTCCTACTTCTTTTCTCTATTTCCTTTTCCTTTTCTCTTGTCCCACTATCATGTTCAGCTTTCATTTGGGTTTCAGTAATTTCTCTTGGTTACATTGCCCTTGCTGAATCCCTACCAGGCCTCTCACACCCTCCTAGCCACTAATTCTGGATCGTTTGTTTCTCCCTTGTCCCTGGGTTGGTCAACACCACCTCCTTTCCCCTGCCTCCCCTTCTCCCATGTCCCCCTGAAACCATCGGTCCCATTGTTTTCTCCTCCAGGCTGTTCATCCAGACTACCTTATCTAGATAGACCTTCAGAGATAATAATATGATCCAAAAAAACGAGGCATAGGAATCCAAAGTGACAAAAGAGAACACAACAATGACAACAAAACAGAAAACCAATGACCCAGAAGATAATAAACTAATTTAAGAAAAATAAAACAAAAATGTTTTAAATGTTTTAAAAAGAAAGAAAAACCTGTAAATAGATCCTGGTCTGATTTTTTACCTCCAGGCATGTCCTCCAGTCAAGTTCAATGGTAAATCAAGAAGATAGAGTTTCATGGAAAAAAACTTACTTAAATAATTTAGTGAAATGAAATTACATGGAAGGACTCTTCTATTATGCCTTTGTTATTCCAACTAAATAATTGGGCTGTTATGATGTTGTTGGTTGCCATTGAGTTAGTTGCAAATCAGAGTGGCCCTATGTACAACAGAAGGAAACAACTCCTAGTCTTGTAATTGTTGTTATGTTTGAGCCCATTGCTGTAACCACTGTGACAATCCATCCCTTTGAGGTTCTTTTTTCTTTTCTACTGACCTTCTACTTTACCAAACATACTGTACTTTTCCTTTTCCTGGAATCCATAGCTCTTTAAACATGTCTATACTCTATGAGACTGTTTCCCCATTCTTGCTTCTAAGGAGAATTGTGGCAGATTTGTTTGATCATCTAGCAGTACATGGTTTTTTCCCCTGCACTATAACCTGAATGCATCAAGTCTTCTTCAGCCTTCCTTATTCGTTGTTCAAGCTTCAAAGGCATATGAGGTGGTTAAAGATATTACACTTGGGTCAGGCTCCCTTATTCCTCAAAGTTATATCCTTGCCAATGATTGGGTAGGTTAAGGAACATAGATCATGTGAAGCATTAATAGAGGCCTCTGGTCAGTTTTGCCATTCCATTAGGTATATAAGAGTGAGCCACTTCAGAAGCAAGGAGAGAGAAGCATGTGAGAATCCAAGAAAGAAGATCAAGCGGTGGAGAGCCTGAAAGACACTGCCTGAAGTGTAGTAGCAGCAGAGGCACCAGAAGTCACAGAACCTAAGCCATGATTCAAGTCAGAGGAGCAGTGCTGAGGCTATTAGACAGAACAGTGTAGCAGCACTGAACCACTGAGTAAGAGCAATGGGCTGGGAAGCCCACAAATAAGGTGAAGGCCAAGGGACCATGAGGCTGAGTAGACAAGAACTAGGGATAAAAATTCCCGCCTGCATAGCTGAGAAGAAGCATTGAGAACAAAAAACATAGTCTTAACATTTTGTAATTTGTTAGTTTCCCTACTAGCCCATAATCCTAAACAGTGTTTACGAGTTCTGTGAGGCCATCACAATACATTATCAAGCCCAGGAGGAAAGCAGAGTGTTGTGAGAGGGATGGTTGGTGACAGAATAGGAAAAGAAGGAATGGAGAGAAGAGGCATGTCTGAGATCTGTCTTAGGGCAACGGGCCTTGCGCAGGTGTGACGATAGACTCTCTTTTATCTTTGTGTAGCCAAAGGAGGTCAGATACAGTCCCACATGCCATTTCCTCCGTGAGATAGATGCATAGAGAGCTAGATAGACAGATATGGTTGTTGTTGTGTGCTGTTGAGTCTCTTCAGAATTATAGTGACCCTGTGAACAACAAAACAAAACACTGTCAGGTCCGACGCTATCCTCACAATTGTTTTTTGTTGGAGCTAATTGTGCCGGCTCCTGTGTCAACACTTCCCGTTGAGGTTTTTCAAAGCATGTGAGATGAAATCTCATCACTCTCAATTCTAAGGTGCATTCTGTTTGTATTTCTTCCAAGAGAGAGTGTTTTGTTCTTCTGTCAGACCACAATGCTCTCCATAGTCTCAGGAAACACAATACATCCGTAATTCAAATGCATTATTCCTTCTTCAGTCTTCTTTAGTCATTTTTCAACTTTCACAGGCACATGAGGAGGTGGAAAATCCCATGGTTTCGGTCAGGCAGTCCTAGTGGTGTAGTTGGTTACACAGTGAGCTACTAATCACAGGTCAGTGGCTCAAAACCAACCAGTTGCTTCATGTAAGAAAGATGAGGCTAGTTACTCCCTTAAAGATTTAGACTCTTGTAAACTTAAAGAGGCAATTCTGCTCTATCCTAAAAGGCTGCTATGAGTGGAAATTGATTTGATATGAGTGACCCTAGACAGAAAGACAGATGGATATATACATTCATTATGTCACCATTTGTTCTTTCATTATAATGTCTGATTAAGTCAAAATTTTGGAGAAAAAAAACAGATCATGAAAGTGTCTCAGTTAAGATATGTATGTGTATTGAATTTAAATATTATTGCTTTTCATCAAATAAAAAGCATTGAAGATAATGAACTGCAGTGATCAGAGGTACAAAACCTTATTTCATTGTATTATTATTCTTATTCCTATCTACATATCTGTGTATGTATATTGGGCCGCTATGGGTCGCCATTGACTTGATGGAAGTGATGGTTTGGTATGTAGCATGTATGTACATAATTATTTTATCCATGATGTCTATTATCTCTACAGAATTTAGCTACACCCACATGGAAACACACACCTATTTACATGTTAGCATTCCATGGAGTAGTTGGTTGTCATCATTACCAATTAAACACAATTACAAATGGTCTGTGATATTGTTAAGTAAAAAGTAAACATCGTGAATGTTGTTTCAAGTTAAGCAGTTTATTGTAATGGAAATAAAGAAATACCACTATAGTGAACGTACAAATTGAATAAATTAAAATACAAGAGGAAGACAACTAGAAAATAATAAATATTCTGATATCTTAGATGTATTATTTTTATCTTGGCTTGGTCAGGAAAGTTCTTGTTTTTTTCAACTCTTTGAAATCATATTTGGCTAATCTCCATGGCCTCCTATTGGGTTCCTATGACAGAATTTCAGTAGAATCCAGAGAAGCCAGGCCCACCCAATCAGGATGGGGGGCGGGAGCAACATCCATTACCTCCCGAATAAGAGCCAGAGCCGTATCCAGAGCCTCTGAAGCCAGGGCCATAACCAAAGCCTTCGAAACCAGAGCCAGAGCCCCTGCAGCCACAGCCAGAGCCCAGACCACCGATGCCTCCAGAGCCGTAGCCCAGGCCTCCAGAGTAGCTGCCGTAGAAGCTCATGGTGTCAGATTTGGAGAGTTCGGTTTGCCCTTCAAGAAAGATCTTGAGTGTGAATGTCAATGTGTGTACAAGGATGCTTACATACTTGTTACAAAGCACGTGATGTAACTCTTTCCATAGCCTCCCTTAATGCTGCTAAAGCTCATTAGTCTGTCATTTCCATCATGACACAGGGTGGAGATCCCACTCTCATTAAAATATTCCACCATACTTAGTTTTCTATTTACTATGTCTTTAAATGTATTGCAGTTCTTTTATGACAATAAATACCCGACTCTTCTAATTTCAAACCCTACTAGAATTGTTCATTACTAGGTATGCTGCATCATCTGTGTTTGATGATATATTCCTTTTAAATATCATTGGTGTTTCTTCTGAATTATTTACTTCATCTTCAATAAATACATAAGCAATTGTTTAATTAAAAATTTAAATCAATGGTATTTTTCAAAATCTAACTTCTCAGGATGAAAACTTAAGAAAGTTTCTTTGATAGCAGAGGATATAAAACCAAATTAAAATTACAAAAAAAAATTTACTTGACTGGTTATACAATAGTCAGTCTGCCAAATAAGTACACAAATAAATAAATAAACAAATATAATAAAACTTAATTTTACTTTGTATTATTTAATCATAGAAATCTTATACCAGTTGTGTCTTCACACAGCAGCTTAAGAAACTTTTGGTTGAAAAACTAAACCACTGAGGTTTAGAAATTGAGAGCAAAAATATCTATCTCGGAAATAAGCTAGTGAAAGAGTTATTCAGTTTATATTTCTAATCATAAATCCGTTCTTGTTATTGGTCCTATCAAAAATGCCACTAAAATTGCAGACTGCATCTGCATTCATGAATTTACAAGAACTAATTGTTTCCTTTTCATCCTTTTTTAGTAATTTGTATCTGGCCTCTAATGTAAGTCTTTCTCAGAATTTGTCTGGGAAAGACTTGGTTCTAAATACTGTCTAGGAACAGCCTGGAACATTGTACACTTGACAATGTTTCCCACCTCTTGTTTCTTGCACAACAGTATATCTTTGCTTTTTGCTACCTCCTCTTTATATTCATCATCATATAGTTCCTTTGATTTTGCATATATCTACTTGTATTATTAAAAAATGTTTTAAACCTCAGGCAAACTTTACAACGAAATATTCTATTAATAGATTTTTAAAATATATGTTATTGCTTTTTAAATGCCTTTATAATTTTATATGGTTTTAGATGTTTATTTGAAATGTAAATATAAAGTATTTTCCTAATCAACATTTTCCAGTGAATAATTTAGTGTTATCCATTATATTAATAATGTACTGCAATCATTACCCTTAATTGATTCCAAATTTCTGATCATCATAAACAGAAACACTGCTTCCTAATCAATGACTCTTGCTTTCCTTTCTCAATGTCCTTGGTAACCACTGAGGAACTTTGGTTTCTATATATTTGATATTTTGTTATATCATGTGAGATTGTACAATATTTGCCCTAATTTCACCCGAGATGTTATTTCGAGGGCTCATCTATTTTAAAGTGTTATCAGAACAATTTTATATTTCTTTATGGCTAATAAGTACTCCAGTGCATGTACATAGCAAAATTTGTTTACCTACTCACTCGCTGATAATAATTTAGGTTGATTCCACACTTTGGCAATTGGGAATAGTGCTGAAGTTAACACTGATGTATAAATATTTGGTTGTATCATTGCTCTCAAGTCCTTTGGAAGTATACATATGAATGGAATTGGTGTGTTATGTGGTAGTTCCGTGGAGCTCAGTTATGTGCTGGCCAGCTAACCATAAGATCAGCAATTCAAACCCATCAGACACTCACTCTGTGGGATATAAAAGAGTATTCATACTCCATTAAAGAGATGGAGGCTGGAAATCCACAGGGGCAGTTCTACCCTGTTCTTTAGGGGTTTCCATGAATCAGAATCAATGTCATTCAGATTTTTGGGGGGTTTCATGGTAATTATATATTTAATGTTAACCGTTTATTATGGTCTCATTTAATAAATAAAATATAAGCACACACCAACTCCTAGGCCCTTTCTAAACTGTTACGAGAACATCTTAGAGTTGAAGATTTCTTCACAGTTTTAAATAAATGAAGGCGCAGCAATGAGATGACACATACTTGAGATATGTGTGTGAAGACATTTAACTTGAGCTTCAGAAAGTCCCGCAGCCTAATTCATTGTCTCAGTCCACTGTTTTTCTTCTAGTTAGTCCTTTTCTTTTAAAGGTTGACCTTCATCTTGGCTCATGTCCACAAAGCACTTTTCTTGTGACTTGGGACACCAAGACTTTAATTCACATGATTTCTAAATGCTGCTGATTTTTTGTGAGATTTGTTAGAACTTTACAAAAGATTAATTTCCTCAAACGGATATGTCCAGTTCTTAACAACACAGTGGGAGATTTTAAAAGTGTATTTTGAATTAATGAAGAAAGTCTAAGTAAATCAACAGTTACTACCATGACTATCACATAATGTGATTCTCTCAGACTAAACTTTCACAAGGTGCATTTTAAGATAATATTGTAAGAACTCCAGCATAATGTGCTTTAAATTTATTTTAAAATAACAAAAACTAAAACTCACTGTGGGTTGCTGAGACTGTAACTGTTTATTGGAGAATAAAGGCCAATCATTTTCCTGTGGAGATGCTGGTGGTTTCCAGCAGCCACTATGCAGATCCACAGTATAATGCATTAGCACCAGAGGTGCCGTCAAGTCAGTTCTGATCCCTGGAGACCCTGTACACAACAGAACCAAGCACTACAAGATCTTGTGCCGCCCTCACAATTGTTCCTATGCCTGAGCCCATTGTTGTGGCCAATGTGTAAATCGGTCTCTTTTTGCTGTCCCTCCATTTCACCAACATGATGTCCTCCTCCAGGGTCTGGCCTCTCCTGACAATATGTCCAATGTATGTAAAACAAAGTCTTGCTATTGTTGCCTCTAAGGAGCACTCTGGCCTTACTTCTTCCAAGACAGATCAGTTCGTTCTTTTAGCAGTCCAGGGTACTTTCAATTTTCTTCTGTGACACCACAATTCAAATGCATCCATTCATCTACAGTCTTCATTATTCAGCATCAAACTTTCACATGCACGTGATGCAATAGAAAGCACCATGGCTTGCTTCATGCACATCTCAGTCCTCAAGGTAACTTCCTGGCTCTTCAATACTCTAAAGAGTTCTTGTGCAACAGGTTTGCCTAATGCAATAGGTCTTTTGATCTCTTGAATACTATTTTCATAAGTATTGATTGTGGATCCAAGAAAGACAAAATCCAAGACAACTTCAATCCTATCTCCACCTGTCTTGTTACCTATTGTGTTGTTACCTATTGGTGAAGTTGTTACCTATAGGTGCAGTTGTAAGGATTCTAGTCTTCCTTTCATTGAGTGGCAGTCCACACTGATAACTACAATCCCTGATTTTTGTCAGTAAGCACTTCAAGTCCTCACTTTCAGCAGGCAAGGTTGTGTCATCTGCATGTGGCAGCTTTTCAGTAAGCCTTCCCCTAATTCTCTCTCTTCTTCATATAACCCAGCTTCTCTGATGATTTACTCAGCTTATTGATTGAAAAAGCATGGTGAGAGGATACAAACCTGGTGTGCTTCATTCCTGATTTGATACCATGCAGGGTGCCCTTGTTCTAGGCGCACAACTGTCTGTTGATCCATGGACAAGTCTGAAGGAGCAAAGTGACATGTGCCAGAATTCACATTCTTCTCAAGGTTATTCAAAGTTTATTATGGTCCACACAGTTGAATGTTTTTGCATAGTCAATGAAACACAAGTAAACCTATTTCGGGTATCAACTGCTTTGAGCCAAGATCCATCTGCCATTACTAATGAAGTGCTTGCACATTTCATTATATTTGGCCTTTTCCTCTCAAGCTGCCTTTTGAAATTGTCTCTACCGTTCCTTGACGTCATCTTTTCTTCTTGGCTTTAGCTACTCCATGCTTTAGAGAAAGTATGAGTCTCTTCTGATATCCACTTTGATATGTGATTTCTTTCCTGTCTTTTAAATGACTTTTTGTTTTCTTCATGAATGATGGTGTTGATGTTCTCCCATGGTTCTTCAGATCTTCTATCACTAGTGTTCAGTGAGTCAAATCTATTCATGAAATATTCCCTGAATTCACTTGGAATAGACTCAAGATTGTATTTTGGCTCTTGCAAACTTGTTTTCTCTTTCTAGCTTTAATTTTCATTAAAATCAGCTAGAGATTGAGAAAGAATTATCTAAAATAAAACTAAATTTAAGTGATAAACTGTAAAAGATAAAAAAAGAGGTAGCTAATATGAGAAGGGGAACTAATCCTCATGAATTCAGGCATAAAATTATAGCAATTCATGGAAATATGACAGGGAATTTTTGAGATGGCATTCAAATTTGGATATGTTAGATGAAAGAATGCAGGAGGAGAACACAAGAATCAGAAAAACTGCTCTCTGGTCTGACTTCAGAACTTGTGATGTTTGTTACTCTAGAAAAGTAAATGAAGGGACAATACATGTCATCTTTAATATTAGATACTGTTCTGTATTGTGTAAGACTGTGATTTCCCTTGTATCCTTGAATTTCACCTACAAACAAACAAAAACAATCACTTTTTCCCATTATCTCAATATGACATTCAAAATGGGGAAAATAAGGCATCTGGCATTTTTAATAATGTACTGCCCATTAGTACTGTGTCAATTCCAACTAAGGGGGTTTCTGAGACAAAATCTTTACAAGAGCAGACGCTCCATCTTTTGCCCATGGGGGTTTGAATCAGAAGCTTTGTAATTAGTAACCCAATACCAAACCTCCTGTTCCACCAGGACACGTGCTCCGGCTCTCTCTCTTTCTTTCTAGATATAGAAACAAGGTATATGCATAGACACACTCACACACATGCAAACACACACACACACACACACACACGGAGTACATATATGAACCCATACATATACTTGAATATCAACAACAGAATAATTGTTCTCTGACTTGTGGCAATTGTTTGAATTTTTTCTTAACCAAAAAACTATTGTATGTATGATATTTTCATTATTTTAAATCTCATGGTAAAGTATTTCTTTATTTTAACTCCACTTACTTTTCATTAACATTTGCCAAAGCATTCATATCTTAACAGTGATAATTATAATAAACAGGAAAGCACCATTGTATTATACAGCGATGATAGAAAATGATACATACTCTTAGGTGTTAATTGTTTTGAATCGATAAAATTAGGCCAATATTGGTTGGTCCAGTGATTACAATCAGATTTTGAAATTCTGCTCATGGAACCAGGTATAAAATTCATAAGGAATAATTTTAGTAAACACTAGAAAAACCATCTCCTCCCTAACAAATGGAAGGTAGCAACCATATTCATAGACTCCACTGTGAGAACTGCAGCATCCATAACCAACCAACACACTGTAGTTGAGTGGATTCCTACTCAAAGAGATTGAGTAGGACAGAGTGGAAATGCTCAGTCTCTATGAGTATAACAGAGTGGAAATGCTCCAGAGTCCAGAGGCACAGCCCTGGTTCTGCATACACAACTATAGTCTAGTCTAAAGCAGGTGCCATAGCCAAGCCATAGATGTAGATGGTAGCCATAGCCATAGTTCAGGCTTCCAAGGTCACCAATTTGACCACAACTGCAGCCCAGGATTCTGTAAAGGCTTCTGTAGTAGATGGGTCAGAAGATGAAAGCATGGTTTGTTGTAGAAGGTATGTCTTCAGAGTATGAATCCTAACACCTGCAAAGATATTTGTCTACCCCAAGTTATTGATGTAATAATCATTCAGACTTAATTTGTTTTCATTCTTTGAAGAAATTACATAAAAATAATGACTATTGTTTTATATGTATTAAATAACCTTCTATCTTAGTAAATTTCTTTAAAATGTTTTAGCCCAATTAAGATCCATTTGATCAAATTGTAGCTCTAATGAGAAGTATTTGTAACTTCACACTACTCTTACATCAGGACGCCTCACATGAACCCACCTTATTTAGGCTTCAGAGCATCACACTGTACCTGTCAAGACGTTGTCACCTATGACAGCATCAAGATGTCACTTCTTTTCTGGATTATTTCTCTTTATTTTTGCTCAATAATGACTATCCATTGTCTTTTGAAGTAGATTGAATTAATTGTATCCTATATCCATGCCTTATGACTAACTATAGTCATTTATATGACAGATGTTAAAATATTACACCATCTATTTAAATTTCTTAATTCCTTTGCAGTTTGAAGTCATTATGCAATTAGACTTGCTGAGGCTGGCCTTCGCATTGTACATGTTTAGATTTTTCCCCATATTTTCCCCCAAAATGTTAAGGCAGAAAATGTTTATGCCAGCCTAAAAGGCCGATCTTGATAAGAGAAAGCATGAAAGAGAAGCCAAAACAAATGTCCCTTGTCTCCTTTATTCAAACCTCATAAAAATAAAAAGGGTCTCAGTTAAATAAACGTGATATTCCTTTTTCAATTATGACCTCAAAAAGTTAATAGGGCATATCGCTGTTTAAGCCTGCTCTTTTGAACCAGGATTATGACACCATGTTTTGTTTTGTTTTTTCTTTTTAAACATTTTATTAGGGGCTCATACAACTGTTATCGCAATCCATACACACATCAATTGTGTAAAGCGCATTTGTACATCATTCTCAAAACATTTT